>NC_084794.1:159696857-160005357 GCF_963169125.1 Humulus lupulus | reverse complement strand
CGTCCAATCCGGTGATGGAACCACTTCCCTCAAAAGATCCAGGTATTCTCCCATCTAACAAACAGTCAGATCTAGATATTCCTATTGCATTAAGGAAAGGAACCAGATCATGTACCCAACACCCCATTTCAAAGTTCATTTCTTACTCAAAATTGTCATCTCCATTTAAAGCTTTCACCTCGAATCTATCAAATGTTGTGTCGAAGAAGCACTTGATTCTCCCCAGTGGAAAGCAGCAGTGCTTGAAGAAATAAGAGCACTTAAACATAATGGAACATGGAAATTAGTGGAGTTACCACTAGATAAGAAGGTAATAGGATGCAAATGGGTGTTCACCGTCAAATTCAATGCAAATGGATCTATAGAGAGGTATAAAGCTCGGTTAGTTCCCAAGAGGTTTACTCAAACCTATGGAATTGACTACACGGAAACATTCGCTCCAGTTGCCAAATTCAACACTATCAGAGTTCTACTTTCACTAGCTGTTAACATGGATTGGGAATTACATCAACTTAATGTAAAGAATACGTTCTTGAATGGGGAACTTGAAGAAGAAGTGTATATGAGTTAGCCTCCGGGATTTGAAGAATCTCTCAAGACAACCACAGTCTGCAAACTGAAAAAATCACTCTATGGCTTGAAACAATCTCCCCGAGCATGGTTCAATCGTTTCCTGAAAGTTGTCAAAGGGCTTGGATACATACAAGGCCATACTGATCACACTCTCTTTGTCAAACACTTAGGAAGTGGAAAAATTGCGGTACTAATCGTATATGTTGATGACATAATTATCACCTGTAATCACATTGAGGAGATAAACTCAATCAAAGAAATGTTGACAAAGGAGTTCGAAGTCAAAGATCTCGGTGCTCTCAAATATTTTCTGGGTATGGAATTTGCTAGAAGTAAAAAAGGTATTTCCGTGTCCCAGAGAAAATACACTCTAGTTCTTCTAAAGGAGATAGGAATGCTCGGAAGCAGGCCCAGCAAAACTCCAATTGAGCTCGGAGACAAAAGGAAAATGTTCGAAGGAAGTCCAGTTGACAAGGGGAAGTACCAACAACTGGTAGGAAAACTCATCTACCTCTCACATACTAGACTCGACATTGCTTTTGCAGTGAGTCTAGTCAGTCAATACATGCATGATCCGTGTCAGGGACATCTCAATGCAGTGTATAGAATTTTGAGATATCTCAAGCAAACACCAGGATAGGGCCTCTTTTTCAGGAAGACAACTGAGAGGAAGGTTGAAGTGTTCATAGATGCAGATTGGGCTGGTTCAGTTGATGATAGAAAGTCTGCATCTGGATATTGCACAATGGTATGAGGGAATGTAACCACATGATGAAGTAAAAAGCAAACTGTGATTGCAAGAAGTAGTACAGAAGCAGAGTATAGAGACATGGCTCATGGAGTGTGTGAAGCTATATGGATCAAATGTCTACTAGAAGAATTGAAGATTGAATATGAAGCCCCTATTCAGCTCTACTGTGACAACCAATCTCCTATCAGCATTGCACATAACCCTATACATCATGACTAAACCAAACACGTGGAAGTTGACCGTCACTTCATCAAAGAAAAAATTGATGGAGGAGTTATCAGCATTAGATATGTGCATACTAATCAAGAACTTGCTGATATTCTCACAAAGGGACTATCTGAACAAACATTTGATTTTCTTGTAAACAAGCTTGAACTCATCAATATCTATAGTCCAGCTTGAGAGGGAGTGTTGACGGTTAGAAAAAAAATTAGGGTATTAATGTTTGATCTTTGGGATTCCTAGGAATAGGAATCGATTCCTATTTCTGTGATTAATGTAGTTATTCCTGTATATCCTATATGTATCTCTAGTCCTAGGTTGTATAAAGTGTATCAGATAGTAAGTGTCCATGGTAATTTGCAGAGGAGAAGACCTTTTCATTACTTGTCGCCAAATTGGTGTGTTTGCTATAAAGACGAGAGTGAGTCAATTGGTCATTTGTTTCTACAGTGTTCTTTCTCAAGGGCTCTGTGGGGTAAAGTGTTAAATGAGTTCGGAGTCTCTTGGTGTATGCCTTCCTCTTGTGCGCAATTGTTCCTGTCTCAGTTAGAGGGAGGAAAGAGGATGGCGCGCTTATGGTAGAGTACCGTCCTGTCAACTTTTTGGGTTATTTGGTTGGAGAGAAATAGTGGAGTCTTCTTGTTCCGTCGACTCTCTTTGGGATAAAATCAGGTTCTGGGTTGTTACGTGGGTGTATAGATCGAAAGGTTTTGAGGGTGTTTTCTTTTTGGACCTATGCAGGGAGTGGGTGTATTTGTGGTCGTAATTTTTTGGGTCAGGTCTTTCCCTGTCCTTTGATTCTTTCTATTCCTTTGTTACCACGGTATTCCTCCGCCATAAGTGAGGGTTTACAATGTTATTGAGAGGAGGTCTATTTGGACCTCTATCTCCTTTTTTTTTAAAAAAAAGATAGTAGAAATACAGCAAGTTGTTTTTTTCTCACCATTTCCACACAAGTAAATACTGTAAGCTCTGCATTCATCTCAAACACTATATTTCTGTATCTTAATAAGAGAAGATTACTCTTGACCATCCAAAATGATTGTCATATTACTCTGTTTAATAGTCAGATATAAAACTCATATTACAATGCACATAGTATCTATTTCTTATGCTCTTAAAGTACCATACGATCCCTATCCACTATCCACTATCCACTATCCTAGTTGTACAATGAAAAACACAAGTGACAAACGCATGTTTGGTAACTCTATTTTTTTTATAAAAAAAAAAGGCTTAGATGACAAACATGAACAATATAGGTGACAAAATTAAATTTGTTGTCAATTTTCTACTACATTCTTTCTAGCTAATGGTGGTTTTTTTTTTTAATATTATGGTATTTATTGCTGTTTTATTGTTGTTAAGTTCTTCTGTGGTTGACTTTGTAAGGCATAATTGTATTTCAGATAGTACCAGGTTTTAGGGTTCGTATCATACCTGTACTGGGGACCATCCCTGCTATTTTTGGACAAGTGATGGCCTCCTATGTTGTCACACAGTTGGCAGGGTTGCAAATTCATACAGAACCTGTGGTAAGTTTGGATTTGGATCATTATATAACCCTTCACCAACGTCTTATTGAGCATGAAGAGTCATTATATGGCACTGCCAAGCTAGTCCAGGTATGAAAGTCCACATAATATATCTTTTGGTTTCACGTCCACCTTTTCATAAGTTTTCTGTTTACCCTAGAGAATTATAATCTATGCCCGTTTTCTTTTTCTTGATAAGTAACAAGAATTATTATTTAGGAAAGTAGAGATTTACAAAACATATATTGCATGATATATGTCCTTTGTCGGATAGACTATGCAATTACAGTTTTTTTTTAATCCCTAGTGGTACGTCAAATAAAATGTTAGGCACCCAAAGGGTAACATAGGAATAAATTTTTTGTGGAGTGTGAAAGAATTTCTAGAACCAGTGAGTTATATTTTGTACTAAAAGAGTGTAGGTAGTTTTGGAGAAGCATAAAAGACTTTCTAGAAACAATGAGTATATTTAAATAGTGTAAGAGAGATTGAAGGGATTAGGTATTTGTATGAAATTGGATTAGGAGCTACTGCTCTTGAGAGAGGGGTGGTCTCTCGAAAACCACAATTTATGTGTTGTGTGTGAATTTACTTGCAAAACTAGTAGTATGGAGCGGTGGGATAAGTATCTAAATTCCTTTCTCTTTAAACCAAATTTCCATTTTTTAATCTTGTCCCAATTAACTTCTGTATCTTCTCTTAAAATTAAGAATAAAACAACACACCTCAATTCGTAACAACGCTTGTATTCTTTTTCTTTTTTTTGCTTGCACATATTTATAAGTATCATTCTTACAGGTAGATGTTGATGAAGTGATGTATGTCACAAAAGAATTATGGCACGGAAGGAGTGCAAGAGAACCACTTCCTAAAGATGTGGGGCGTGGAATGTGGCGCTCTGTCAATGAGTTAATGCTTGTGAGGTATGATGCTTTTCATCATGGATCAATAAGGTCATGCTTGTCGGTTAGTTGAAAATTAGATATACTGGAGGTAATTCACATTATTTATATGCTCTTAAGAAAAAATGGAAAATGTTGCTTGGGGAGGGGAACTGGGTGATTGGTTTTGATTACTTTGCTTGGTTTGTTTAACTATGTGATCAAAATCAAAGACAACTGTTCTTGTTTTAATAAGAAATGATAGTTTATAATTAATAATAATAAGAGCTTGCAAAAACAAATGAAACAGAACATTCCCTCAGAAAAAGCATGTGAACAACCATAAAAGTCAATCTAGCTTATTACGTCCCATATTCTTACCAGATCAGAACAAGAAAAATTATTGATCTCAGCAGTTTTCATCCGTATTGGCAGCTAAAATTGAACTAATTTTCAAATTTCTTCCTTTGAAGATGCCAAATCTTCAAATATCCATTATTTTTTTTTCACCCTTAACAAATCAGAATATATTGCCAACACAGCAGCATTCCACCATACTTCCCTCTTTCCACTACAGACCATAGCTACTTGAACATTAAAGAGATCAACACAAGTCCTTGGACTCACCCATCATAAATTAAATTCTGCCAAAATTTTCCACCATAACTTATGAACAGTTAAAATGAAGTTCAACGTGGTCCTCAGAAATTTTGCACATAGCACACTATCCCAAAGAAATAGCTTTATAAGGTCTTCACCTTTGTAGCATTCCAAAAATTCCCTACCACCATCTGAAAAGAAATAAAATTTTCAGTCGCATTCAAATTTCACATAAACTCTAAACTAGCAAAACTATAACCATATCCCGCTAACAGAGGAGCACAGAAGAAACTCCCAACAACCCAACGTCTCCATCAGCTCCTATATTTCTTTTCATTAAATTGTCTTCCTAAATGAAAATTCCTGTTGGTAAAATTCAAGTTTCCAACATGTCCACCCAAAATCTGAAATCTAGTGGCAAATGCCTCCTTACCTCTCCGTACATCCTCCCAAATCTGATGTGAATTTCGTCAAAGTTTATTTTATTTAGATATCTAGTTTATATTTCAAATAAAGGATAGAGAGAATCTAGGTGTTATTCTAGCTCATTCTCAGTTAGGATACTTTAAGATATTTTGTTTAGTTAGTTTGGATTTCAATTTCTAGAACTAATATGATCAGTTCGGCTAGACTCCTTATCATTCAAATAATCTAATCTAATTATTCATAGTTCATTAAAATCTACAATCAGTAACATCTGAGGCTGGATTCCAAGGAAATCTCTCATGGATCTAAAGGATAGAATTACGTGATTTTTGCTCCCCATTAAAGGGCATCTTTAATCGGCTACTGTCAGACTTGTAGACTCGAGAGAGGAATAAGGATGGCACGTGGTTAGGTTTTGAAGATTTTAAAAAATCCACGTGCCCCAAGTTGAAATACCAGATTGGTCTTTTTAAGAGTAGATTGGGCTGGGCCTTGAAATTAGAGAATGGGTTCTGTTCACTTAAAGTGGTCTTTCACTCTTTTAGGGCTCTCTTCAATTCAAATTACTTTGGAAGGAGATGGGCTTCGGGGGATTGAGAATGACCAATTATCTAAAGGCTATTCAGAGTTCTATTTGGGTTGGTTGCCCCAAAGACCGTGAGGCCTTTTGCAAAGGTAAGGGTTATTTCTGGAATGATATGAGGGGTAAGCCTCCTAGAAAATGCTGCGTTTCACTCCCAAATTTAGGAGAGGAGTCGAACCCAGAGGAAACAGCTACAAGTCTAAAAGTGTATTGCCGAAAGCCAAATACTCCATGTGCCAAAAGTACGTTTCTTTTGGAGGAAAATGGAAGAGGAGGATCTTATCTTTCCTTTGGTAGAAGGCCAATCTGAACCGTGCAGTTCTGAAGAGGAGGATGGGGACATTGATTCCGAAATCGACAGGGAGGAAGTGGAAGACATTGTGGTGCATGCTAGAAGGTTGTGGGATGAAAATGAGGTGGAATGGACTGAGGCTTGCGACAAGCCCGGAACAGGGAAGGAGGATATTGGTGTAGAGGAAAATATTAATAAAGAGGTACGCAAGCCAGATGACTCATCTAGGCTACTTAAGGTCATGGACTCTTTGGGTATTACATGTAGGAAATAATGTTTTATTATTATTATACGGTATCCCTTTTAGAATGGGAAACCAAGCTATATAAAATATTTAGTCTCTATATTTAGCTAGTTATAGGCTGATTTATTTTTTACTAGAATTTTTGTAATTATGTTGGAATATTTTGTATTCATTACTGTAAAATATGGTGAATGAATTGTATCTTTATTCAATAGAATAGTATGTATTTATATACAAAATTAGAGAGACTAAATAGGAAACTAACTAAATACAATTAACTCTAATTTCTACAACTAACATACAGCTAATACAACTAATATATTCTAACACTCCCCCTCAAGCTGGAGCATAAATATTAATCATGCTTAGCTTGTTACAAAGATAATCAACCCGCACCCCATTCAAAGCCTTTGTAAAAATATCTCATAATTGTTCTCCAGTCTTCACATATCCTGTGCTTAGTTCGCTCGTGGAACACAGGATTTGAGGCAATATGAAGAGTAGCTTGATTCACACCACAATTTTGCTGGAACTGAAGTCGTAAACCCGAATTCAGTCAAAAGCTGATAAATTCATACTATCTCACACATAGACTGTGCCATAGCTCTATATTCTGATTCTGCAGTGGATCTAGACACAACATTTTGCTTCTTACTCTTCCAAGAGATTAGATTGCCCCCAACAAAGACACAATAACCTGAAGTGGATCGTCTATCTACCTTGGAGCCTGCCCAATCTGCATCAGAGAAACACTCAATCTGGGTGTGTTCATGATCCTTGTAAACAATACCTCGTTCTGGTGCTCCTTTCAAGTAACACAAAATTTGCTCTAATGCTGCCCAATGATGAATTGTTGGAGAAGACATAAACTGACTAACAACATTAACGGAGAATGCAATATCTGGACGAGTCACAGTTAGATAATTCAACTTTCCAACCAATCTGCGATATTTCTTAGGATCTTCAAATGGTTTCCCATCACGTGTAAGATGCACAACTGGATTCATTGGAGTACTACAAGGTTTTGCTCCCAATTTTCCTGTCTCAATTAACAAATCAAGTACATACTTTCTTTGAGACAGAAAAATACCTTTTTTACTCCGAGTAACTTCAACTCCCAAGAAATACTTGAGCACCCCTAAATCGTTCGTGTGAAACTGGGTATGAATGAAAGATTTAAGGGATGAGATGCCTCCAGTATCATTTCCAGTAATAACGATGTCATCAACATACACAACTAACAAAATGATACCAGCAGTTGATCTTTTATAGAACACAGAATGATTTGACTTACTTTTCAAGAAACCAAATTTCTCAACAGCCTGACTAAATTTACCAAACCAAGCATGAGGACTTTGCTTCAACCCATATAAAGATTTGCGAAGACGACAAACTCGCCCTAACTCCCCTTGAGCAACAAACCCAGGAGGTTGCTCCATATACACTTCTTCCTCAAGATCCCCATGAAGAAAATCATTTTTAATATCAAGCTGATGCAAAGGCCAATGATGAGTAGCTGCCATGGAAATGAACAGTCGAACAGATGTGAGTTTAGCAACAGGAGAAAGTATCACATAGTCCACTCCATGGGTTTGAGCATAACCCTTGGCAACAAGACAGGCCTTTAAGCGAGCAATTGTTCCATCTGGATTGACTTTAATCGTAAATACCCATTTGCACCCTATGACCCGTTTGCCTGAAGGTAAATTAACCAAGTCCCAAGTACCATTCGCAACTAAAGCATTCATCTCTTCTATCATTGCAGCAAGCCAACCAGGATGAGACATGGCTTCCCGAACAGTTTTAGGAATAGTGATAGAATCAAGAGAAGCAATAAAAGAGCAAGAAGAAGAGGACAGATGATTATAAGAAACAAAAGAAGAAATAGGATATGTACATTGACGTTTACCTTTACGTAGTGCAATGGGAAGATCATTGTTGAGTTCCGAATCTGATGACGAAGATGCAGGTGCAGGACATGAAACGGGAGGTGGAGGAGGTAGACGCTTGGAGTACACTATAATAGGAGGCTTAGGAGGTGGTGGAGGTGTAGGCATTGCGGGAGCTATGACCGAGGTAGGTGAAGGAACAAGAGACTCGTCAGAACATGTATCAGGCGCAGAGGATGTGACAGAATATACCAACAAATCATCATCCTCTCCCTGACGAGTAGGAGTAGGTGAAGATGAAAAATAAGGTGTATTTTTCACAAAAGTAACATCAATAGACACAAGATATTTGTTAAAATCAGGACAATAACACCTGTACCCTTTTCTGAAGACGAGAATAACCAAGAAATACACACTTTAATGACTTAGGATCTAATTTGGTGACATGTAGATGGACATCTCGAGCAAAACAAACACTGCCAAATACCCGAGGAGCAACTGGAAACAATGACTTACCAGGAAAAAGAATTTTAAATGGGATCTCACCATTAAGTACTGAGGATGGCATGCGATTAATAAGAAAGCAAGCTGTGGAAACTGCATCGGCCCAAAAAAGTTTAGGAACTTTCATTTGAAACAAGAGGGCACGTGCAGTTTCAAGAAGATGTCTGTTTTTACGTTCTGCTACACCATTTTGGGGTGCAGTATCAACGCAAGAAGTTTCATAAAGCATGCCATTAGAGATCATATAAGATTGAAATTGAGCAGATGTGTATTCCTTGGCATTATCACTTCGCAAAGTACGAACAGGCACATTAAATTGATTTTGAATCTCAGCACAAAAAGCACAAAATATAGAAAACAACTCCGAACAATTTTTCATTAAATATAACCAAGTTACACGAGAATAATCATCCACAAAAGTAGCAAAATACCTGAATCTAGGTTTTGACAAAATAGGAGGACCCCAAACATCAGAATGAATTAACTCAAAAGGAATACTAGCACGTTTATTGACTCTAGGACTCAAACTAACACGATGATGTTTGGCAAACTGACATGACTCACAATCTAATGAAGACACCTTACTATATTGGGGACAAAGCTTCTTGAGCAAAGGAAGGGATGGATGGCCCAAACGACAATGAGCCTCAAAAGCGGAAGCGACACTCGGACAAGCAATAGGAGTTGAGGACAGTGGATCAAGAACATACAGGCCGCCAGATTCATGTCCTTTACCAATAATCTTCTTCGTCATAAGATGTTGAAA
Organism: Humulus lupulus; assembly: GCF_963169125.1. Lineage (NCBI taxonomy): Eukaryota > Viridiplantae > Streptophyta > Magnoliopsida > Rosales > Cannabaceae > Humulus > Humulus lupulus. Next base: position 159,996,091 of record NC_084794.1, on the reverse strand, counting down.
TAAACAATGATCGGGAAAGAAAGAGATGCAACAATTCAAATTACGAGTGAGTTGACTAACAGAAAGCAAATTAAAGGATAAAGTGGGTAAATGTAAGATTGATGACAAAGTAAGCAAAGGTGTAGGAGTAACAGTGCTAGATCCAAGAACAGAAGATGGTGATCCATCAGCTAAGGTAACAGAAGAAGTGGGACTATAAGACTGAAGAGTGGAAAAGAAACTAGAATTACCTGTCATGTGATCTGTGGCACCAGAATCAATGACCCACTATGCAAATAAATAGAGTGATTCTTGGTACCTTGAGAACTTGGAAAATTCATCCACAGAAATAATGACCGATTTATCAGGTACATCACTAGTGCTTGCAACATTAGCATAGTGTTTTTGCTGATTTTTAAACTGTAGCTTCTTACACTCGAACTTGGTATGGCCTGGTTTCTTACAATAGTTGCACATAATGCTCCCGGATTCCAGTGTTCGATTGTCAGGCCTTTGGGGATTGCCTCCTTTGGAACCACTTGGAGTAGAGTTTCCCTATGGTGCATGATTATTATGACCAACCAAAACACTATTAAGAGAAACAGATGGAGTAGTTTCTGTACGAAGAACACGGCTAAAGACATTTTGTAAAGAGGAGACATCAGACCCAGAAAGAACCTGTGACTTTGCAGAGTCAAAGTCAGATGAGAGTCCTGCTAGAAAGCTCTAATACCATGTAAAATATGGTGAATGAATTGTATCTTTATTCAATAGAATAGTATGTATTTATATACAAAATTAGAGAGACTAAATAGGAAACTAACTAAATACAATTAACTCTAATTTCTACAACTAATATATTTTAAAAATTACCAAAAATCCTCGTTCTCAGTACAGTGCCTATATAAAGGCATAGCTCTCATTCAATAAAATATACTAGTCTAATTTCCACATGGTATCAGTGCCATCCCTCTAAACCTAAATATTTCGAATTTTTTTTTTCAGCCTTCTTTTCCTCATGACTTCTCTACCTGATGCTACCCTTCCAAAACAAACCGCTCCCACTGTTTCCATCACCTTTGCTGATACTTCAGTCGATTCTTCTATCATCAAAGCTACCTTCGATGCCTCTCCCACATCATTTGATCATCAAAACTCCCTCCAAATCACTATCCATAAATTGAATGGCCAGAATATTCTGCAATGGTCCCAATCTGTGAAGATGTATCTCTGTGGTCGTGGTCGTGGTCGCTTGGGGTATCTCACTGGTGCTATTGCTACTCCTGCTGCTACCGATCCTTCCTATGCCAAATGGGAATCTGAAAACTCCCTCATCATGACTTGGCTCAGCAACTCCATGGAGGTTGATATTGGTGAGACCTATTTATTCCTTTCTACTACTCGTGAGGTGTGGGAAACAATTCAGGAGGCCTTCTCGAATTTGGACAGTTCGACTCAAGTCTTTGAACTCAAATCAAGGCTTCGGGACCAGCGACAAAATTCTCTTACGGTAACTCAATATTATGGTATCCTTTATAATCTATGGCAAGAGATAGACCTTTTTTACGTTCCTGAATGGAAATTTTCTGTTGATGCTTCTTTTTATAAAAAAATGCTTGATCGAGAGAGACTTTTTGATTTTCTACATGGCCTGAACCGAGACCTTGATGAGGTGTGTGGTCGTCTCTTGGGAAAAAATCCTCTTCCTAGCATTTGAGAGGCTTTTGCTGAGGTTCGAAGGGAGGAGAGCAGAAAAAGAGTCATATGATGGGACCTCCAATTGCTATTGAAAATGACCAATCTGCTCTTGCTGCCTGGCGCTATAATGATGGTGATGACCCTCGTGGGAATCGTCGTGCATGCCCCTAGTGTTCCCACTGTAATAAGGTTGGTCATACCAAGGAGAAGTGTTGGGTCATTCATGGTGCTGAAGCCTCGTTCCTCAACTCGTTCCAATTTCGACAGCCAAGCCTTGACTGCTGCACCACCCGAGCCCTTTTCATTTACTCCAGCTCAGATTACTCAACTCCATCAGCTTTTGAACATTGCTTCCGCATCTGATCCGTCATCCTCCTCCACTCCAGGTACTTCTGCTGCCTTCAATGTTCAAAATTCTGCTTGGATTGTGGATTCAGGGGCCTCGGATCACATGATTGGTGAGTCCAATCAGTTCACCACTTACACACCATGCCCAGGTACTCAATAAATTAAAATTGTTGATGGTTCCCTCTCTTCTGTGGCTGGTAAATGGTCTATTCAGTTATTACCTTCTATTGTCCTTCGTGATGTTCTTCATGTTCCCAACTTATCTTGTAATCTTCTTTCTGTCAGTAAAATTACCCATGATCAGCAGTGTTTCGCCTCTTTCTCACCACTTTGCTATACTTTTCAAGATGTCCTCGAGGAAGGCGATTGGGAATGCGAAGGCATGTAGTGGGCTGTATTACTTTGATCAATTTCCTCCTGCTCAAGTGAATTTAGCTTTTGTTTCTGGTTTTTCTTCTAGTGACAATGATATTATGCAATGGCATTATAGGCTAGGCCACCCTAGTTTTTCATATTTAAAATATTTATATCCTAAGTTGTTTCGAAATAAAAACTTGAGTTTATTTAAATGTGAAATTTGTCAATTTGCTAAGCATACACATGTTATTTTTCGCCCTATACCCTACAAATCAACACAACCTCTTACTATGGGGATCTTCTTGAATAACAAATACAACAAATACAAGATGGTTTATCACTTTTATTGATGATCACACGTGTTAGTTGGGTGTTTCTCCTTAAAAATAAATCTGATGCTGCCATGACATTTAAAATTTTTCACTCTATGATTAAAACCCAATTCAATGCAAATCTTCAGGTCTTACACACAGATAATGGAACTGAATATTTTAACTCAATCTTGGGTGATTACCTTCTCTCTCATTGCATAGTTCACAAAAGCTCATGTGGAGGCACACCCCAACAAAATGGGATTGCTGAACGCAAAAATAGGCATCTATTGGAAATTGCTAGGGCCCTCATGTTTACAAATTCTGTCCCAAAACAATTCTGGGGGTGAGGCTATCCTTACTGCTGCCTATCTCATCAATAGAATGCCATCTCGAGTGTTAACATATCACACTCCACTCTATGCTTAAAATATATCCACATACACTACTTGTTTCTAAACTTCCCTTAAAAACATTTGGATGTATCTCTTATGTTCATGTCCTTGGCCTAAATCATTAAGTTTGATCCCCGAGCCCTCAGGTGCATTTTTTTGGACTACTCTTCTACCAAAAAAGGGTACAAGTGCTACCATCCCTCTACTCGTCATATGTACGTCTCCTTAGACGTTACATTCAATGAAGAGCAACCATGTGGATATATTTTAATTTGCTCCTGTCACCAAATTAAACACAGTAAGGGTTCTCCTATCAATTGTTGCCAATCTTGATTGACCCTTACAACAACTAGACATAAAAAATGCTTTCCTTAATGGACATTTGGAAGAAGAAGTGTTCATGAAAATTCCTCCAGGGTTCAAAGGAAGATATGGAACAGAGAGTGTCTGTCATCTGAAAAAATCTCTCTATGTCTAAAGCAATCCCCAAGGGTGTGGATTGAAAGATTTAATCAGGTGATAAGAAAACATGAATATAAACAGGCTCAGTCGGATTACATCTTGTTATTCAAACACTCACAAGAGGGTAATGTTACTAACCTCGACATGATAATAACATGCGATGATTGTTGCGAACAAGAAAGACTGAAAGGTGTACTAGCCCAAGAGTTTGAAGTAAAAGATCTTGAACCGATGAAGTACTTTCTCGAAATGGAGGTTGCAAGAACGAAACAAGGTATTTCAGTATCTCAAAAGAAAATATATTCTGGATCTTCTCAAAGCAACTGGAATGAGTGGTTGTAAACCAGTGGCAACACCGATTGAATCGAAAGGCAAGTACAAATAGGTGACAAAAGAAAACACAATTGACAAAGGGATGTATCAACGACTAGTAGGCAAACTGATCTATCTATCTCACACGAGATTTGACATTGCGTTTGCTGTGAGCTTAGTTAGTCAATATATGCATAATCCTTTAGAAGAACACTTGGAAGCTGTGTACAGAATCCTGCGCTATTTGAAGAAAACATCAGAGAGTGGATTATTGTGGCTGATAGCTTATGTGGCATAGAGTTTGTTAGGAGGGTTGGGGTTGTATGGAAGTAAGGTACATGGCTTATAGTGAGGTAGGCGTGAGTGAGGGAATAAGTGTGAGTAGAGTGTAGTAGAGGGTGTGGAGAAAGTAGTAGCTGTAACCAGCTTTTGGGAGAGATCCTGGCTCTCGAATTCCAGGCAATCCAATACAGAGCAGATTTCTTTGTCTATTTCTATTTTGGCTACAGTTTTTTAACCATTTTGTGCATGAATTTCTGTCATGGTTTTGGGAAGTGTGCAAGTCTTTCTAGAAATATTGAGTATATATAAATAGTGCAAGAGTGATGGAACTCTTGTATGAATTTGGATTAGGAGCTGTTGCTCTTGAGGAGAGAGGTGGTCTCTCGGATACCACCAAGTGTTATACAGCAGTGAACAGATGACTCTCATTGCATGGTCAAAGGCATTTGTTCATTAAGGATGACAGAGGAGTTAAGCCTAAATTTTGTCCTATAATATCAAAGAATGTAATACAAAATTCCAAACTTTTCGAGACAGTTTGGTATCTCCCCAAAGAGTAATATACCGTGCAAGAATGATAGAAGGGGGGATTATCTATTCTTAGGAGCTGTTGCCCTTGAGGAGAGAGGTGGTCTCTCGACTACCACCAAGTTTGTTATACAGTAGTGAGCAGATGACTTTCATTGCACGGTCAAAGGCATTTGTTCATATTAAGGATTACAGAGGATTTAAGCCTAAATTTTGTCCTATATTAATATCAAAGAATGTAATACAAAATTCTAAACTTTTCGAGACAGTTTGGTATCTCCCCAGAAAGTAATTTACTTTCTTTCACAAATAAATTCTTATCTCACACCCTCTAAGAAGATAGGACTAGACTTTATATAGACCCAACCCCTAACTAAAATAAATAACAGAATTCTAACTAGAAATACAACTAGCCAATAGGAACATAAGATATTACTGCTCAACAATAACACTCTACTAACTTGTGACCTATTCTTGCATCTGAGTATGTTGGGCATGTTAAGCATATTTGAGGTCTAACACTATGGCACTCAGAAAAGGTGTCCGGACCTGCACCGCTCATCCTATTTGTAATTTTGTATCATATGATCGGTTATCTTCATCCTACAAGGCTTTTGTTTCTACACTTGATGCTGTACAGGTGTCTAACTTTATACATGTGGCTCTAAAAGATCCAGAATGGAAGAAAACATTAAATGTGGGAATTAATGAATTAGTTAAGAATGGTACATGGTCTAACACAGATCTTCCTCCTGAGAAAAGACCAGTGGGTTGTAAATGGGTTTTCACGAACAAACATAAAGCATATGGTAGTATTGAAAGGTTCAAAACTCGTCTTGTTGCGAAAGGATTCACTCAATCTTACGGGATAGATTATCAGGAAATCTTTGCTCCAGTCACAAAACTTAACATTGTCTGAATCCTATTTTACTTTTGTACTTTCATTCTTCTACTGTGATGAAGATTTCAGATTCATATTTTAGTCAAGAAAATACCTTAATAAGAAGAATTTCCTATCAACAAACAATCCCTATAATCAGGGGATATAAACAGAAATTACAACTCATGAGATATTGGAAGCAACTGATTCAAATCTCTTATTTAAATAAGATGATATCTTACATAAAATATCCTAAAAGTTAGTAATTACAAATTTGAATTCCACCATAACCCCTTAGAATAGATTTATATACAAGATTTAAATGGAAGTGTGATTTCAGGATGTTTAAATCCTAATTTCTTTATTCAAAATGGAATATGACATTAGATAAAATAAATCTAATCCCTATAAATTAGGAATCAGATTACATTGTTCATATCTTATTAGTGTATGCAGTACGGATCTACACTGAGATTCTTGGAATTTTTCTGATTCTTTTACTTTTCTAGGTGGGATAGAGGAAAACCTGCATCTGTCTCCAATTTAGTTCTTTTGAAATTTAAAGAAGTAAGTGTTTGATGCCAACATCCTGCTAAATTAGTTTTGAATTTGTTTGATGCATATTAATTCTAATATTCTGTGTATATCTTTGTACCTTGATTTGTCGATCCAAATTCTTGTTTATTCTTTTTTGTTTTCCTAAATTATTATTTGAAGAGTTGAGATAATTTCATATTTAGCTAGGCTTTTTACCGTTATTATTTGGATGTGTCCTACAATATCAAGTCAATCCACTTATGATGTGTTGAATATTTCAACAATTAGGATATTATTAGTGTTTTATTTAGTTAGATTTCAATTTGAGTAAGAGAGGGCCTGATCATAAAATCAGATTATCCTAGACTTTTAGGAACTAAAAATCAGCAACTGCTTTTAGGAAACAAATTTCTTCCTTGTTCCATATATTTGAATTAGTTTATTTTGATTTAATTAAGAGTTTTACTCCTCAAAATATTCACAAGGTATTAGAGCTATCCCTAAATATTCTCTCAACATGAAAAAATACGGTATGGCTACTAAAAAGCAAAACTCTTCATCAGGAGGTGACTCCACTCCAGTCCAGAGGTATCGTCGGGACCTGCTTCCATCATTCATGGAGGATTTGAAACTGCCTCTGTAGTCACCGGTCACAAGTTCAATGACAACTTTCTTCAATGGTCTCAATCAGTGATGTTATTCATATGCAGAAAAGGCAAAGATCAATATCACTGGAGAGATTGCTATTCCTGTGAAAGATGATCCCAAATTTAAAGCATGGAAAACTGAGAACCATATGGTTATGTCATGGTTGATTAGTACCATTAATGATATTGGTGAAATTTTTCTCCTATTTGCCACGACCAAGGAAATATGGGACGCAGTTAGAGATTCATACTCTAGTTTTAAATATTCTTCAGAATTATTCGAAATAGAGGTTGTGTTACATGATCTACGTCAGTAGGACACATCTGTCACTCAATATCTTAGTACTCACTATGATGATACTGCTTTATGTAAGAAAATCCAGGAGCAAAACTGAATTTTTTAATTCATTTTAGGTCTTAACAAGAACTTGGATGAAGTCAGGCAGAGTTATGAGCATTAAGCTAAGCCACTTCTGAATATTCGTGAGGCTTTTTCTGAGGTCCGTCGTGAAGAAAGCAGAAAGAAGATCATGATGGGTTCCCAAAATCCCACCTCAAACCTCAAATCATCTGCTTTTGCTGCCCGTGGACACTCCTACAACAATAATAAAGACAGTAGGTAGCGTAGAGGACAGCCATGGCGTGATCACTGTCGCAAACATGGACATGTAAAGGATACTTGTTGGAAACTACATGGAAATCTTCTGGATTGGAAGCCTTCTCGACCAAGATATGATAGAGTTAATCAAGGCAACACTGAAGAACAGCCGAGTCCTGTGTCATCTCCTTTCACCAAAGAACAACTAGAGGTCCTACAACAACTCATGGACCAATCCAGTGTGATATCACTACCAAATCCTACTAGCTCTATAATAGGAATGTTAGCTCTCAAAGGTAATACTTCAGCAGCTTTTATAGTAAAAAAAAGAATTTCGAAGCCATTGATTCTCAAATCTAGACCATCAGATTACATGTCAAGAGATCCTACTATTTTTTGAGTATAAAAATCAGTAATGAGAAGCATACAGTCTGAATAGCAATGGCACCTTGTCAAAAGTTGAGTGTACAGGTTCAGTCACAATAACCAAGGACCTAACTCTACACTTAGTTTTATATGTGCCTAATTTGGATTGTAACTTACTCTCTATAAGTTTACTCGTGATCATAAATGTGTGACTAAGTTTTCCTCAACGAATAATGCCATGACTCTAACAGATAGGTGCCAAGAACTGAATGAAAGTATTTTTTTGGCGTTGTTTGTTTTAAGAATCTGAATTTTGGTTTGAGATTGAGTTTATATCAGTCATGAGTCAGATTTGCAACTTGCATTAATCCTCTCAGGTACGGGAAATACTAATCACAACAAAATCAATCTTATATTTGATTATTAAGACCAGCCTATCCCTTTGAGAAATGGATTTTGTATTTGTTCTGATCATCCTATTGGAAATTTTGTTTCTTAAGAAGAGTTGTCACCTTCCTATCAGACTTTTGTTGTAGCTTAATGAGATACGAATTCCCAACGCTACCCTGGAAGCTTTATCCAACCCTAAATGGAAGAAAGCTATGAATGACAAAGTAAGGGCAGTGTTTGAATGTGATGGGGACAAAGCACCAGGTCCAGATGGCTTCTCAATGGCAGTATACCAGAGGAATTGGGATATTTTAAAAGGGGATGTGATGAGGGCGTTTACAAGGTTTTCAGAAGATGGTATTATCCAAAGGAATTTGAACGAGACATACATTTGCCTTATTCCCAAAAAATGAATAGCTGTAAGATAAAGGATTATAGGCCGATAAGCCTAACTACAAGCTTGTACAAGATAATTTCCAAAGTACTGGCTATCAGGCTTCGAGGGGTATTGGATGACACTATTTCTGAAACTCAGTCTGCCTTTGTGGAAAATAGACAGATTTTAGACTCGGTCTTGGTGGCAAACGAGGCGGTGGAGGAATATAGAAGCAAAGGACTAAGTGGTATAGTTTTCAAAATAGACTTTGAGAAAGCTTATGACTATGTTGATTGGGAATTTTTAGACATGGTGCTAGCAAAGAAAGGATTTGGTCATAATTGGAGGAAGTGGATAAAAGGCTGTGTATCCTCAACATCCTTCTCTATATTTATAAATGGAAGACCGAGAAGAAAGATCTATGGGGAAAGGGGGCTAAGGCAAGGGGACTCGTTATCACCTCTTCTATTCATTTTGCTAGTGGATGTACTTGGTAGGATGGTAGACAAAGCCATTGACTCCTCTTTGTATAATGGTTTTCTTGTGGGGAGGGAAAAGGTATCGGTAAGTCATCTACAATTTGCAGATGATACGATATTCTTCATTAAAGACGAAGGTTCAGTCCAAAAGTTACTTGATATTCTAAGGACTTTCTGTTCTGCATCCGGGATGAAAATCAACATGAGTAAAAGTCAAATCTTGGGTCTGAACATGGTGGAGGAGGTGGTTGATTCTTTGGCGAGGTCGGTAGGGTGTGAAGTGGGTCAGTGGCCCTTGAAGTATTTAGGGGTGCCTTAGGGGGGAATCCTAATAAACAAGCGTTCTGGGAACCGGTTGTAGCAAAATTTGCGAAAAGATTAGATGGTTGGAGGGGCGCATACTTGTCTCGAGGGGGTAGACTAACTATTATTCAATCTGTGTTATCATCCCTACCAACTTACTTCCTTTCATTGTTTAGAGCACCCAAAACTATGATCATCGCCCTTGAAAAGATGATGAGGGATTTCCTTTGGGAAGGGGGTGATCTGGGTGGGGGTGAGCATCTGGTGGCTTGGGAAAAGGTGTGTAAACCTCTTTTTCTAGGAGGGGGTATTGGGCAGTTGGAAGCAAGAAATAAGGCTTTTTTGATGAAGTGGCTGTGGCGATTCCCGTTGGAAGACAAGACCCTTTGGTATAAGGTGATAAAAAGTAGATATGGGAGAGCTGATAACTTCTGGGATACGAAAAGAGGGGATTCTCTGTCGTTTAGAGGACCATGGAAGAGTATTGCGGCAATGTATGATGCATTCCTGACTAGGGTTCGCTTCAAGGTTGGTAAGGGGAATAGAATCAGATTTTGGGAGGATGCTTGGGTGGGTGATGAAGCCTTTATGAGACTATTTCCTGATCTTATGCAGATCTCTAATGGGAGACAAAAGAGTGTAAAAGAAATGGCGGGTGGGGGAGAAGGCTTCTCAAGATCTAACTCTGGATGAGACTTTCAGTTCAGAAGACAATTGAGAGAGTGGGAGGCCCCCCATTTAGTAGGTCTGCTTCAGCTTCTTGAACAGAATCCAATTCTTGATGTGGTGGATGACTCTAGAATTTGGTCTCCTGGGACTAATGGTATTTTCTCTTGTAAAAGTGCCTTTCAAAGTTTAGTCTCATACCAGTATAATTCACAAGGAAATTGGGCTAAGTTGTTGTGGAAAGGTTGCGCTCCATCTAGAATCAAAGTGTTTGGTTGGCTGTTAGCTTTGCAAAAAGTAAACGTTCAGGAGGTAATGCAAAAGAGAAGGCCTTTCCAGGTGTTGTCTCCGGGCTGGTGTGTCTGCTGCAAGAATGCTGATGAATCTCTGTCACACCTATTTCTTAAGTGTCCTTTTAGCCAAGGTCTATCGAATAGATTACTGAGAGAATTTGGTTTAAGCTGGTGCATGCCAAAGAAATGTGCTGAGCTTTTGTCTTGCAAGATAGCTGGGGGGAAGAGGTCTGCTAGATTATGGACAGCTACAGTATTGGCTATCCTTTGGGCAATATGGCTAGAAAGGAATGGCAAAATTTTTGACAATATAGAAAAGAAGAGTGTAGAGGTGTGGGATAAAGTTAAATTTTGGGTTGCAACATGGGTCTATAGGACAAAATACTTTAAAGATTTTTCATTTCAAGATCTCCATAGAGACTGGGGCTGTATTTTATCCTACGATATTGACCATGATTAGAATCTGATCTGATTTATAACTTGTACTTATGTTCTAGGTATTGGTTTTTCTATGTAATGACCCACAGTTCTCCTCCGCCTTAAGTGAGGGTTTCTAATGAAATTGGGGGTCAATTGACCTTGTCTCTTTTTCAAAAAAAATAAAGCAAGTGCCTTGGTAAAAAAAATGGCACTTGGACTATCACAGATTTGCCTCATGGAAAAAGACCAGTGGGATCCAAGTGGGTTTTCATGATTAAACACAAAGTCGATGACAGTATATAGATGGATTGAAAGCTTGTCTAGTTGCTAATGGATTTGCCCAGTCTATCCAACTACTAGGAAACTTTATCTCAGGTAGCAAAATTCAATACTCTTCAAGTTTTGTTTTCACTTGCTGTAAATCGCGATTGGCCTCTACATCAGCTTGATGTTAAAGATGCATTTCTGAATGGTGATCTTGAAGAAGTTTCTTTGGAAATCCCTTGAGGTCTTGAAGATTCTTTAACCATAATAAAGTGTGCAGACTAAGAAAATCCTTGTATGGACTTAAGTCTTCCGAGCGTTTGATAAGTTTTCTAAATCAATGATTTAAATTGGCTACACTCGATGTCATGCAGATCACACACTATTTGTTAAGTTTTCTCCATAAACTAAAATAGCATTTTGATTGTTCATGTTGATGATATATCTTGACATGAGGAAGAACTATTGAGATTAAAAAGATCCTTATCAAAGGAATTTGAGATTAAAGATCTTGGGTATCTAAGATAGTTTCTTGGGATGGAAGTTGCACTATCTAGGAAATGTATTTGTCTTTCAACATAAGTATCTATCAGACTTGCTTAAAGAAATAGGAATGCTCGGATGTAAATCCACATCAACTCCAATGGACTCGAACAAAAAGGTTGGCTTTGGGAATGATAGCACCCCCGTAGAAAGGGGGAGATACCACAGGTTAGTGGATTGTCTTATTTATCTATCACACTGTAGACCAGACATTGGTTTTGTTGTTAGTGTGGTATGAACAACCCAACAGAAGATCACATAGAGGCTGTTACAATAATCTTAAGGTATCTTGAGATGGCACTTGGATTAACAACTGAGTGTAAGAACAAGACATACACCATCAAATACCAAATTCTTTGAACAACTTGGGCAACTTCTGAATTAATGTGCACTCCATAAATAAATTACATTCCCCATTTGACTTGCAACATACAACAACATCCTGGAGACAACGATAAGCTGTAAATTCTCATGAACACTTGACTTTCCCAAAGCCAGTAGCCAACCAAACACTTTTACTCTATATGGAGCATGACTTTTCCGTAGTGTTTTCGCCGATTTCTCTTCAGGAGTCAAAGAAACTGAACTAAGACTTATTATGGACAGCTCCCATTTGTTTGTCTTCTTTTCATTTATTTTTTGTTTTATTAAACAAAAGGTCGAATCATATGTTTCTATATTGAAACAGATTTTATAATGGGATTCAATTTTTTATTTATTTTATTTTCAAAAGCCATTTGATGAGTACTGACATTTTTGGTATTCACTTAAGAACTTGTTAAACAAAGATAAAATATATCTTTAGAAAATTTTGGATACACATTTGTACAAGTGAAATAATCAGATATTGTTAATTTCTGCATGGTTTTTCCTCCCATTTCCTTGCAATTTAGTCTTTTGGTTCCTTTGTTTCTATTATTTCTCATCTGTAAAATAATACTGTTTGAGCACTAATGCATTGTTACAAGAAACTTCTACGATAAAATTTTTTCTACATCATATTGGTAACCAGCTGAAAGATTATAATTTGAAAGGGATCCTTCCAAAATACTGCTCTTCTGTTTGTGTGTGCCTTGAAAAGTGAGCTCAGCTCTTGTATTTTTAATTTTATAAGTAGTGATTCTTGGTTTACAACTTTGCGCTTCTTTGCTGTTAAGTAGACTGATACATGTTTTCAGGTGGATGAACACGAATCAAAGACTCTTGATTACATCAAAGAAAACGAGCCAGAGTTTTTCAATAGAGTCTCAGCTGTGCTGAAGCAAGCCGAAGTAGACTTTGGTTTGCAACTTCAGTGAATTGTATTCGGTTTCTCTTTTGCTTCTAGTATCAATAGATTACTGGTGCCATAGACTCATGTCTTTTTTTTTTTTTTGTCATAATTTATTTTCCGTGTATTCCATTGTACCTATTATTCATTTTCAGTAATTTTTTTTCTCTTCGCTTAAAATATCATATAATGCTTGTGTGGAAAAAAATGATTTTTTTCCTTAATACAATCAGGAGAGACCATTTCTACCAAATGAAGCGAAGGTTTTACCTCTTTCCCAATGCTCATCTAAACATTGTTGTCATCTCATGGCAGATGGAGTTGCTTTGTGTTAACTTGGGAATAGGATAGAATTAGGCTTAGTTTTTTTCTAAGGTTTTATTATCTTTTATATATATATATATTTAGTTCGTTGTGGTATTTTTCAAGTTGTTATATGTTACATGTATTTTTCAGTTTTTTTTTTTTTTTTTTTTATATTTTTAGTTAGTTTATTCTTCGAACAAAGATTAAGTTTGGTAGATTTTGATAGGATAAATTTAGGTTCCTGTTTAGGCTTAGTTTTTTAAAGTTTTATTATTATTTTTTATATTTTTAGTTCTTTTTAGGTGGTTGTGGCATTTTTCATGTTATATGTTTCATGAATATTTGAAAAATATTTCAAAATTTAATATTATTTTCAATCAAGAGAAAAAAAAAGTGTAATTATTTATTTGAATTGATTGGAGAAAATTTAAAAAGAATTCAAACTTAATTTGTTAGAAAAAAATTAGATATTCTGAATCTGAGATAATTTTGGTATTTTAATCATATCTTTCTACTCACAAATCAGATTTGCAAGTTCTTGATGGCATTAGAAAGTTTATTCAAATCTCTACAAAGTGTATAATTTACAAAGTCAAATTCAAACGTTTATTAGGTAATATTTGACCTACAAGTGATATGATACATTCTAGAGATATGACATTTGAAATTTAAGTGAAGATATTTTGGAGCATAATCAAGTGATAAATGGAAAAATCTAGAAAATTCCTTTTATAATCTTATCACTATAACCAGAATGCTTTATATTATTTTAGCGGATTTTTTCTTTTCTATTATATTTTATGGATTCTAATATGTTTATGATTTACTTTGTGATTGTGAACTAAATTTTTATTTTAGGGTTACGTTGTAACGACCTAAATTCACTAATAAGGCTTAAGGGCTTTGATTAGCGTGCTGGGAGGGCATAAATAGTTTGTGTGATTTAATGATTAAATGCATGATTATATGATTATGTGGATATGAGAAATACATGTTTATGAGGATTATATATGTATGTGGGCCCTGTTTAGCTTATAAGGACATATTTGTAATTTTAGTCCATTGAGGGCATAAATGTGATTATAGGTAATAAATTGTTGATACCACATTATTATGTGGATATATTTGCAGAACATGGCTTGAGACAGTCCTAATGAGTGGATTGGCGAAATAGTCACGGCGGGGATTTAGACCCGACTCGGGGGAGCCTGGGGGTATTTTTAAGAATTTAGAAAATATATCGGGGTTTACTAGACATTGGATAAATAATTGGAAGTTAATTGGAGGACGAGATTAATTGATAAATGTTAGGAACACTTGAGGAATTAGCGGGAATTGGAAGCAAATGACTATTATACCCTTAGATGGATTAAAGTATTAAGTGTTGTGTGGGAGGGCAAAATGGTCTTTTGGGTTAAGTGATATATTCAGACTTGGGAAAATAGAGAGAACTAGAAGCTAAAGGAAAGCTCTCAGCTCTCTCTCTCTCTCTCTCTCATCTCTCACGTACTTCCTCTCTCTCACTCTCCCTTGATGAAATATGAAGCTAAGGAATAGAGGGGCATAAGCTAGACTTTGGGCTTGTGATTTTTGAAGGAATTGGAGAGGAATCAAGCTAGGAATTGGAGCTGGAAAATAGAGGAGAATTCAAGGAAATAAGTTGAATTGGTGCAAGGATTCTGCTAGGGATGTAAATGGGGCGGGTCTGCCCCGCCCCGCTTCCGCCCCGCCCCGCCCCGCCCCGATTAGTTTCTTGGAGCGGGGCGGGTCGCCCCGCCCCAGCTTAATCGGGGCGGGTCTGCCCCTCCCCATTTGCCCCATTTAACCTTTTTTTTTATTTTTAAGAAACATTAAATTATAATTTTAGAATTTTCCCTACGCCTAAATATTATTTTTTATTGTAATATTTATATTTTACACTTGGTATCAATTACACCATCAAATATTATATTTTGTTTTTTTATTTTAACATTTACAAAATAAATACAAGAATAAGGATGAATTATATAAAACATATTTTTCAATATTTATAATTCTTTTTAGTCTATATAGAATTAAAAATATTCTAAACCACATATAAAATGTCAATTTTACGTACTATGTATATAAGTAGCATGAGAGAATTAAATTAGAGTATAAAAAAAAAAAAAAATTGAGGCGGGGCGGCCCTGCCCTGTTTAAATTCATAGCGGGGCCCCGCCTCGAATTCCACCCCGTTTTTACTTGGGCAAAGATGCCCCGTCGGGTCGCCCCCCCCCCCCCCCCCCCCCCCCCCCCCCGCCCCGCTCCGCCGCCCCATTTTGCCATCCCTAGATTCTGCTGGGAAGTTGGGTGATGCGTGTCGTATTGCGTACCAAATTTAACAAATATTTTATTTACTCTAAAACCAATTATTTAGTATAACGGCAAATAGAGGTCGAACCCAAGGGAACTATATTCAGTTTATTATTCACAAAAGCTTAACAAAGTTAAATTGGAAAGAGGGGTTTTGGAAAGTAAAAGTAAAAGCAAGAATTATAAAAACAATTAATAGCAAGAAGAGATTAACAACGATTTTAAAGACAGTTAAGAATTATTCTCCACCTCAGACAATCATGCATGAATATTATTCCGATTCCCAATTAAACTATTAACCCTGTAGATAACGCTTAAGCAGTCAATTATCCCAATCTCCCTATCACAATCAATTACGGCTAAGCGCTCAATAATCAATTCTTTTTACCAAACAACAAACCTATTAAGCATACGATTCATTCAATTTGGGAAAAGCATTAACAACAGTGGAGATAGGTTAATCTAGGCAATAAATCAATGAAGCATTTAATTCATTTAACCTAGGTTCTATTCTTCATCACAATCAACAATGTTTTTGACCACATCATCAATTGCAATTTATCACAAACACTTAGAATCCTAAACTATTAGGTGAATAGAAATTCTAAGATGACAGTAAAATAATGCAAGCCCTAATTAGTTGTACACCCTAACAAGGAATCACAATATTTCATACAATAGGCATAGAAAGAATAGAAGCAATTTAACATTATGGAAATCAAGAACAATATTCACATCTCAAATCAAACATTCATGTCTGGGTTTTGAATAACCCTTAACCTAAAAGAAACTTAGCCAACAATCATGATTAAAAACATAACCAGAATCAACGAATAAAAGAGTTTAGAGAAGAAGAAAACTATTGAAAAGGTTGACTGCGATCCTCCTTCTTCTCCTCCGCTCTCCCTGTGTTCCTCTCTCTAAAATCGTGTATATATCTCTCCTCACGAATATGACCTAATCCCCCTTTTATTTTCCGTCTAAAAATTAAGAAAAATCGAATTTGGATTTGAATTTTAACGCGTGCCGCGGCAGCCATATTTCCTTGCCGCGGCACGAGGCTTCAGATATGCGATATGGGCTTTGCGTGCCGCGGTATGCAACTTTCCTTGCCGCGGCACGAGACTCTCTGTTTCTCTTGTAGCGGCAGGAACTTTTCTCTGTAGCGGCAAGGACCTTTCTGATTTCCCTCGTAGCGGCAGGGACTTTTCCCTGTAGCGGCAAGCTCTCAGATTTCTGTACTTTTGTTCTTTTCTCGATTTTTCTCCTCTTTAACACTTTACTCCAATGGTTAGAATCCTACAAAATCATCATTCAACCAAAAATCATCAAAAATATACAATTATCCTTAAAAATAATAATTTAGATTAAATGAATCAAATTAACAAAACGATTCTAACTATCCCCAAACACACTACTTATGAACACAAAATCTGATAAGTAGAAAGGTAAACTTTATACAAAAATATACTTATCATTGGGCTACAATTTGAGGTAAGAACCTTGATTTAATCTCTATGTTTTGCTTGGTTGGTTTAGGTAGAATTTTGATTTCTTGAGTGTGAAGTGAGTGATGAATTAGGTTGAGTTTGCGAGGTGATAAGAGTTGAAGGATTTGGATAGTGATGTTGATATTGTAGCTAAGGTTTAGATGATTAAAAATGTGTAATTAAGTCTTGAATTTGTGGCTGGTTTAGTGTTAAATTGGGGGGAGGGGAATTGATAGGGAAAATTCTGGGTTCAATTGGGTGTTCTTGGCTGAGAAGGAGGAGGAAAACCCATATTTTTTGGGTTCGAAGGGGGCGCGTGATACGAACCCACCAACATTGTGATGAAACCCGACACCAAATATGGAACAACCACCAAGAACATACGAGATTGGAATGGAACCGCGACCCAATGCTTAGCCAAGCACGAACCTTGGTATGAGGAAGACGCCACAAATGGGGATGGAATCCGTTTGATAAGTCAGGATGAACGCCACAAGGAATCTCCTTGATAAGTTCAAAAGTTTCTTCAAGAACTCAAGAAGAAATAAACTCACAATTTCATTCAACATAATCTGATTTTTTCCAAATGTTTTCAAGGCCTTATATAGCCGAAAATTACATCAATACAAGCCCATTTGTCTTCCTAAAAACCGAAATATTAAAGACAAGCCTTTTGTCTTCCTAATGAAACCGAAAAATAAAGACAACCCTTTGTCTTCCTAATTAAAACCGAAAATTAAAGACAAAAAAGACTCTTGGACTCACACAAGTCAAGTGTTTGACTTATCACAAAATAAACAAAGACTAAAAAACGTGATTAAAAATAAAAAGACTCATTACAAGAAGCTAAATATTGATCAAGCTCCTAAACTGGTGTCCTCATCATTCCTCCCCTCTTGGCTTGGATCAACTGGAACTTGACTTGGATTTTGAGTCTTGGTGTCCTCATCAGCGCGTTGCGACCTAGCTTGGGGCGCTGCAGCGCGTGTGGCCATTTTGGCCTGGGGATGCCTCTGACTTGGGGGCGCACCGCGACTCACTAGGCCAAGTCGCGGCCTGCCTCCCCTTTTGGCTGGGGTGCTTGCTCTCTGACTTGGGGGCAAGTCGCGACTCGCCCGAGGAATTTAGTCCTAGAATTGTTTCTAGAATTGGCAAGGCTCGGGGGTTCGAACCTAGGCGCTCGGGACAATTTCTACTACCCAGTTTAGTAGAAATTGAAGGCCCGGAGGCTAGTTTCTGTCGTCTAGATATTTTATCTTGATTGGAAGTTAACAGATACCCATTGGCCCTAGTGGCTAGGTTTATCGCCAAGGCTAGAGGCTAAGGATCGTGCTCGGAATCATTTCGTTCGCTCCACTCAGACTTAAAGGTAAGAAAAATGCACCCTTTGTGTGCATGTGTTGGGACTGAGATTCCCTAGGATTTAATACAAATGTTGTTTGATTATTATATGCCATGAGAGCATGAAACAAACGGCCTAAGAGTGCCAGGATTGATATTTGCGCATAGGACGCAGCTCGGCCACTGAGAGTTGAGGTCAGCTAAATAATCACTGAGCTCGGCTGTAACGCCCTGAGTAGCTTGTAACGCCCTACTACCTTAGAGCCGTTACATAGTGAGTTTAAAAATAGAAATCGTGCTTTTGACTGACTCTAAGTGGTTTCTAAAACCAAAAGTGTGAATAAATCAGAATTTAAGGCTGTACTCTTTGAAAATGTTTAGTTCCATTGAAAACGTTAAGTATCTAACATCTGAGATCCCAAAATAAGGTTTACAAAATATTTACAACTCAAAAAATAGATTTACACCGGGATAACTATCAAAAGAATGGGTTAATACAACCATTTACAAAATGCCCCCAACCAAAGCAGTCGGGCAGGCTGAACATGTACGCGCTGCTCCCACGCTCTCCATACTCATGGCCGGTTGACTGACTCCTTGCTTTTACCTGCCACACGGAGCACCCGTGAGCCGAAGCCCAGCAAGAAAACCCAAATAGCACATAACATATGCAGATAATATCACTGGCATAATTCACTGATAAATAGGAAATCATTAATTAAACAAGCACGGCCATGCCGCCCCAGAGGCCTTACCAAAGCTTGGGGGTCTCGGTCATTACCGTAGGATAACTCATGTATCCCTTGGGTCCCACCCTCGCTATAGCATCCCATGTGCTGAGCGTTACTTCCGGCCCCGCTGCCGTACCCGGCCTACGCCGCTCTCGGCCTTAGCCGTTCATTCCATTACAATCACACATATAACACATTCAGAAATAACCATTCAAACATACAATAATTTATCTAAGATTACACATTCGCACACAACACAATCTAGGGCTGCGCCCTGCAATCACACAGTGGGCCTATGCCCTATTCTCAGGTGTTACGGTTTTCTTACCTGTATTCCGTGCTTTCCGATGCACCACGATCACGAGCACGGTCCACTAGTACGAGCCTCCCGAAATCCTAGTCACAACACACAAAAGACACTTTTAATACCAACCAAGCCCAAGACCACTTCCCGGGACCAATCCCGCACTCCCGGGACCTCTAAATCCATAAAACAAAGCATCGGAACCATCCCCCGTGTCCCCGGGCAAAACCCCTAAAAATCCAACATTTGGGCTGCCAAAATGGCCTAGGGCCGCGGCACACCCATCAAGGGCCGCGGCGCCCAGAGCCCATGCCCCCATCCTGAAGCCTCCTCGCGCTGCGGCGCCCAAGAACAGGGCCGCGGCGCTCCATCGCGAACCCAGATTTTCTGGGTTTTTCCTGCATTTTTCCCGAGTTTTAACCTCTCCAAATCACCCCAAACCAATACCTAAACCCCAAAACTCCAATCCAAACCTCATATGAACAATCTAACACCCCATAAACACTAGAATCAAATCAAAACATTAACACACTCAAGATCCACTCCTTTGATTTCAAATTTCAGCAACTAACCCAAAACTCAACCATGCTTAGCTTAGGCATTTAAATTCCTTAATTCAAAACAAAAACCCAACTTAAATATGTATAAAACCCTTACCTCAAATAAAGAATCCACACAAAGTCCTTGATCTCCTCCTAGACTCCCACTTCTCCTTCTCTTCTTCTTCTTCTTCTTGCTTGCCCTAGCCTTTCTCTCCTCTTCTTTTCCTTCTCTTCTAACTTTATCAAGACACTAAATGATCCAATGCCCAAACCGTATACCCCATATACCCAGCTGAAACTTGCCTATTTGTCTTGCCAAAAGACCAATTTACCCCTTACTAATAATCCCTCCTTAGCTAAACCTTCAAGGGCACTTAAGTCTTTACAATTTCATTTCAATTCTACCACTTTCTATCTTAAAACTTGTTACCCATAGCAGTTACAAACGGTTACCCAGGTTACCCAATTACCAATAACTAACCACTCATTCTCAACTCAACTTATAAGATTCCCAAAGTACCCCTAGGCTTCTCCCGAGCCGGGTACAACATCCCGTTGTGACTTTAGACTAAATGGCTCACTAGGACCATCTCGATGCGTGCATCCTGATAAAAACACCACCTCACATGGCACAATTCACGTAGTACAATTATCACAGTTATGCCCTATCATGGCCAGATTACAATCATGCTCATTATAAGACAATCAGGTCTACATGCATACTAATTCACATAGTCATGCATCTCAAATAATCAATTAGTCATATAACGTGCATTAAATGATAATCATGCATAAAACTCAATAGAAACACACACCAAATCCCATCATGCCCTCCAGGCACACTACTCCAGGCCCTTAAGCCTTAATACTGAATTTGGGGTCGTTACATAGCTAAAACCCTAAAAGCTCATATTCCCCTTTCTTGAATTTAGCCTAGTGCTACGGCACAGCCCCATGGGGCCGCGGCGCCCAGATGGGTCCCCATCTCTTGATTCAACATGCTAAATACCTGGTTAATTGCCTTATGAATAATTTGTTTGTCTGTATTGTTTGTGCTATGCTATTTGGTTTATGCTATACCAAGGATCGACGACTTGTTTGATCAACTGTAGGGAAAGACGGTGTTCTCGAAGATTGATTTTTGATCTGGTTATCACCAACTGAGGATCAAGGATGAAGATATTGTTGGGGTTTTATGCCCTAATTAAAGCATAATTTCTTTGTTATCTTATTTTACTATCAAAAAAAATAATAGAAATCATTTTTTTTTACTTGGTCAATCACTTTGCTTACATGTTTTATTTTCATGATTATTTGTTTAATATAAACTTCTATTAAATCCTGAGCATATAGTTAATCGTATTTATAGTGACTTAATTAATCACAGTGGAATATAAATATGATTATATGTTCAAAATAAGTTAGTTCTAAGATTAATGAGTGCACAGGATTTACACTGACTTTCCAATCTACAATATGATCTACTTACACATTACAGTGTTATGTTCTTTCCAGAACATTAGCAAAGTAGATAAGATCAGATGTATTTGTTACATCGGACAGGACTGATATTGACAGTTGATAAGATAAGTAAACATACTGTTATTATCTATTCTAGTCATATCATATAGTTGACCATAAGTCAATTCAATCTCAATTATGAGTGATTAGTATTTCTAACTGATTTATTATTTGAGCTCTTTGACCTGTTCATTAATAGCTTACCCTACGGACTAGCCCATACTTACATCTTGGGAACTCGGTAGTATAATTGAATGTGAGTGTTAATCATAGATATGAACATCTATAGCTTCTGATGAAGAAGTGAAACGATGGTTTCCTTTTAGTTTGGTTCATGGTATTAAATGATAGAGATCTAATTTCAGTAATTAAATTAGTTTATTGAAATATCATTTACAAGGAACTAAGTGTTTTAAGGATAAAACACAATGATGGTAAAACGATATTTTAGTCCCATCTCATTGTAGACCGTCTATAGAGGATTGAGTGACAATTATGGTTGTAATAATGGATAATTAATAACGTATCTATATTTGTTATAGAGCATTCTATGAATTCAAGAGTGCAATTCCGAGTCTTTCGTGGAGTCACGAGGAATTAATAAGTTAGTATTTATGATAATTTGTTGGAGCTTGATTTCATAGGGCCATGGTACCCATTGTACCTTGGATAAAATCATCTAGATAGTCTCAATTAATTGATTTAATTATCAATTAGTATTATCAAAGTTGACCAGGTCAATTTTGTATAGTTTAACAAAGTTATGTAATTTAGAGAAGAAAAGAGAAATTATGTCAGAAATTAGTTACTCAACTCTACCAACTTCGTTCTGGGGACATGCAATTGAAACCGCGAACGACATTCTCAATGTCGTGTCATCTAAATCAATCCCCAAAACACATTTAGAACGCTGGAATGGTCGTGAACCTAGTTTACGCCATTATAGAATCTGGGGGTGTCCCGCCCACGTCTGGAGGAAAAAGGAAGGAAAGCTAGAACCGTGAACTGAAGTTTGCATGTTTGTTGGCTATCCTAAAGGTACTCAAGGTGGACTTTTCTATAGTCATTCAAAAAAGAAAGTGTTTACTTCTACGAATGCTACTTTTCTAGAAAATGACTCTCCAAAACTTCAAACCACACAGCAAAGTAGTCTTAGAGGAAATGGTTAAAAAATTGACTCCAACCAATGTTCCATCGCCATCAACGCGAGTTGATGATGAAATTCCCACTCTTCATGTCTAACCGACGCATTTAAATGAAAAAAGTATCACTATTCTTGAGCAAATAATCACGGAGCCTCGTCGTAGTGGGAGGGTTTCTAGGAACCCAATTCGCTATGGTTTGGATGGTGAAACCAATATGGTTGTTGGTGACACTAGTGATGATGATCCATTGTAACGACCCAAAATTACTAATAAGGCTTAAGGGCCTTGCTTAGTGTGCCGGGAGGGCATAATTGGAGGTTAAGAGAATTAATGGTAGAAAGCATGAATATGGGTTGGATAAGTAATGCGGGCCCTGTTTGGCTGGTAAGGGCTTAATCGTAATTTTGGCCGTTAGGGCATAAATGTGAATGTGTGTAATAAATTGTTGAGACCACATTATTATGTGGGTAGAGTGATAAATATATATACATGTGCAGGTGTGTGCATTTGTAACTGTCGGCACGAGGCGATCCTAGGGAGCAGGTAGCGGGAAAAGTCACAACGGGGACTTAATAGTTGACTTTGGATAAGTCAGGGATATTATAGGTATCGGGTGTTTATTTAGACTACCGGGTTACGAAAATAAATATATGGAGATATATTTGAGGTTAGAAAGTCTAGGCGGGAATATTGGGGAATTTTACTGTTTTGGCCTCGAGGACGGTTCCGGCACCCCGAGCCTTGGGAATTAACTTAGCAGATAAGATAAACTTAAGGAAACCCTTAGAGGAAAATAAACCGACTCTTTTCAGCTCTATACTCTACTCTCTCTCTCTCTCTTAAGGAAAAACAAGGCAAAGGAACAATAAAATCTAAAGGGAAACAAGCTGGGAATTTCTGGAAATTGAGGCTGGATCTTTGGGGCTTAGTTCAAGAATCATCCAAGGAATAGAATCAACACCAAGGTAAGCTATAAGTGTGTTTATGGTAGTTAAATTCTGTGATTATGCTGGGTTTTGAAGTGATTGTGGATTTTGACATTTAAGGGTTGAATTGAGGCTTGGAGCTTGGGAGTTAGCTCAGTTTTATTTGGGGGATTGATCCTGCAACAAAGGTGAGTTTGGAATTAAGGTTTTAATGTTTGAATTTCTGAGATTTTCTTATTGGTTTTGAAGTTCTTGGGTGTGAGAGTTTCATAAATTAAAATGAGGTGTTGAGGGGTTTTAGCCTAGATTTCTGCTGGGTTTTACTGATTGGAAGCATGCTAGAGTGTTGGGATAATTGAGTTGTGTTAATGGGATTGTTTATAATGGGTTTGGATGAGGTTTTGGATGTTAGAAATGGGGGAAATTCTGGGTTCGAAGGGAAGGATTGCGGCTCTGTTCTAGAGCGCTGCGACCCTAGCTTGAAGATGAGCCAGGGAGGCTCGGCCAGGGGCAAGCGCCGTGATGCCCAAGGCAAGGGCCGCGGCGCGTGTCTTCTTCCAGGAAGGGCTTAGGTTCTATTTTGGTGCAGGGCCGCGGCTAGGCTTCAAGGGCCGCATCCCTTAGATGTATACTTGAACATTTGGAGTTTTAAAACATGGGAATCATACCTAAAGTGCTCGGGATCGATTTCACCACCGTGCTTGGTGGGATTTGCTTTCCCGGAAGCTAGTTTTGTACTCGAAAACCTATATGTGAATATTAATGGAATCCATTATCTTGGTTGTGACTAGGTAATAAGCTAGGGCTCGGGAATGGATCGTGCTCGGGGGTCGTCCTTTCTAATTAAAGCACTTGGAATCAAGGTAAGAAAACTGCACCTGTGTATGTGGATAGGATGGGACTAAGTGTTCCCTATATTTGAATGTATTGTTATGTGATCATAATAAACCATGTGAATATGTTGGGACTAAGAGTTCCCTGTAATCGTATGAATGTCATAAGGTGGTATTATGCCACGAGGACATGTGGTAACGGCCTAAGGGTGCCGAAATCCACACTTGCGCATATGGCGCGGCTCGGACACTGGTATCCGAGGATAGCTTATTAATCACTGAGCTCGGTTAAGCTGGCCGGAGTCAGTGGGCATGTCACTGGAGTTGGCCTAAGCGAGCCAAAGGAAGTGAGTTAAACAGGGGGTGCGGCCTGCGGGCATTAACCCTAGTTATTGCTTGATATGTGTTTATTGTGGATTATTGTCTGTGACTTAATGAGTATCTGGAGCTGGATTAATGGTTATTGATCAGTGTGTTGCCTTGAGTGAATTTATGGCTCGATGGAGCCGAATAGTACTTTGTGGTTATTGGACTATGCTTTGTGAACTGTTAGCTGTTAATACTGTTATGTTATGATATTATGTTTTCTTGCTGGGCTTCGGCTCACGGGTGCTACATGGTGCTGGTAAGGCAAGTTGGCCATGGGTTGGAGAGCTCTGGGGGCGAGGTGTACATTGTCAGCTGCTCGGCCACCACGGTCGATGATTTGTACAGGAACGGGAACCTAAACTATGTATTTTTCCATTAGGGTGGCTTGGTTGTTTATTTGTTAACAAGAATTTTATATTTACGTTATTTAAACCTTGTTTTGGGATCCCATGTATCAACACATGTATTTTAGTGAAATTTAATCATTTATAACCAAAATTATTTTAAACCTAGCTTATTATGCCATTAGTTACACATTATGATTTAAATGACTTGATTAGCAAGTCTTGCACTACTTCAACACACACAGTGTAACGGTCTTGGTTATCCAGGGCGTTACTCCATTTAATCATCCATTGATTTAAATAGGCAATGACTAGCCATGAAAAAGACCTATGGCTCAAAGCCTGAAATAGGAAATGGAGTCCATGTACTCAAATTCCATCTAGGATCTTGTGGAAGCACCTAGTGACTTTAGGGCCATTGGGTGCAAGTGGATCTACAAGAAGAAATGAGTTTTTGATGGAAATATTGAGACTTATAAAGCTCGATTAGTGGCAAAGGTTATACCCAAAGAGAAGGAGTGGACTATGAGAAATTTTTTAGTCTGGTAGCCATGCTCAAATCCATTCGCATCCTCCTATCCATAGTAGCCACTCTCGACTATAAGATATGGCAAATGGACGTCAAGACAACTTTTCTTAATGGAAAGCTTGACGAAGTCATTTATATGGATCAACCAGAAGGATTTAAAGTAGTTGGACAAAAAGGAATCGTTTGCAAGTTGAATAGGTCCATTTATGGACTTAAGCAAGCTTCTCGTTCCTGGAATCTTAGGTTTAATGAAATAATCAAAACCTATGACTTTGAACAAAATATTGATGAATCCTGTGTTTACCAACTGAAGGCAAATCAAATAGTGGTATTCATCGTTCTTTATATAGATGATATCTTACTCATTGGAAACAATGTTAAGAAATTATCAGATGTGAAGAATTGGCTAAGCACTCAATTCCAAATGAAGGATTTGGGTGAAGCAAGTTATGTTCTAGGTATTCAGATCATTAGGGATTGAAAAGGACAAGCTCTTAGCTCTATCTCAAGCAGCTTACATAGATAAAGTGCTTGAACGTTTCTCAAAGACAAATTCCAAGAAAGGACGTTTACCGTCTCGCCATGGAATTCATCTTTCAAATAAGCAGTCTCCCCAGACTCCTGAAGAGGAAGATGCAATGAGAAAAGTTCCTTATGCATCTGCAGTTGGAAGTCTGATGTATGTCATGTTGTGTACTAGACCATATATCTGCTATGCAGTGGGAGTAGTGAGCAGTATCAGTCAAACCCAGGATCGGAACATTGGATAGAAGTTAAGCATATCTTGAAGTATTTAAGGCGGACTAGGGATTATATGTAAGTCTACAAGGGTGGTGTTCTGAACCTTGGTGTTTACTCTTGGGGGTGGAGCTATGATATGGAGAAGCGTAAAACAGTCTGCAATCTCAGATTCCACCATGGAGTCCGAGTACATAGTTGCGTTAGAAGCAGCTAAAGAAATAGTCTGGCTAAAGAAGTTCTATTCGGATCTTGGTGTTATTCCCGAAATGGATAAATCACTTGTGTTGTTTTGTGACAATATAGGAGCGATAGCCAACTCGAAAGAACCTCGTAGTCACAAGAGGAGTAAGCATATAGAAACAAAATAGTACATAATTCGAGAATATGTGGTCAGGGGAGATGTGAAGTGGAAGATCCTGCGTTTCGGGTATCTTGAAACGACTTGGGTTGAGATTTTTTTCCCCGAGTTAAGAATATTATTTTAAATAATATTATATTTGTTTGGAAATTATTTCTATGAGTTATTGCAAGACAAATTATGAATTTTGTGATTAAAAGTCAAGATAAGACTTTCGGTCTTAGACCGACACAAAAACCCTGATCGAGTAAAAATCTCGAAAAATAAAATGAAAAACTATGGCAAATATATTTTGGGCATAAAATACATTCATAAAAATTAAAGTTTGGTCAAAAATAATAAACCTAAAGGATAATGGAAATTTTATGGCATTTTGTATTAAATGCTTAATTTTACCGAAATGGGGAATTTTATTCCATGAATGGACCTTATGTTAAATTTTATTGTGTGATTAATTAAATTAAATGTGAGAGACATCTAATTTAATTATTATGTGTTAATTTTTGTTTTTAAAACTTAATAAGGGTGAAAAAGGTTATAGGAAGTCAAATTGGATTTTTCTTCTTAGGAAATATTTATTAACCATAAATAACACAGAGCATGATCACATATTCAGCAGTCCATAACATTCACATAATCAGTAACTAATAACCAGTAAATCCACAAAGTAATACTCGGACATTTAGCATATCATATTCACCAATTAACAACAACAACCAAATCATACAATAACTAGGGACGACGCCCTTAGGTTGCACCCTCTGTTTACCCCACTGACTCCAGTCTGCTTAAACCGAGCTCAATGAATATTAAGCAGTCCTCAACTACTAGTGGCTGAGCCGCGCCCTGTGCGCCAATATAGATTCTGGCACTCTTAGGTCGTTTATCTCGTGTTCACATGGTGTAATACCATCGTACAATAATGCATGTAAACATAGGTAACCCTTAGTCCCATCATAAACTCACAACCGGGTGCAGTTTTCTTACCTTTAATTCCAAGTGTTCTGATTATGAGAGATGAACCTTGAGCACGATCCCTTTCCCGAGCCCTAGCGTACACCTAGTCACAACCAAGATAAGGGATTCCATCAATAATAATTGTATAAAGGTTTCTAGACCAAGTTCTAGCCTTCGAAACATCGAATTCCACCAAGCACGGTAGTGGAATCGATCCCGAGCACCCTAGGTTAGGTTCCCACACCTAAAACCTCCTAAAGGCCAAAAATGCCCTTAAGAGCCGCGGCCCTAAGCCCTCTATGCTGCAGCCCACCTCCATCCAGAGGCCCAGCCTCACCAAACAGCAGACACGGGCCGCAGCCCAGCACTCCCCATGCTGTGGCCCGCCCTTCTTCCTCAGCTCCCACCTGTTCTAGAGGGCCGCGACACACCAAGAACAGAGCTGCGACCCGACCCCTTCGAACCCAGAAAAATCACCATTTCTAGCAGCCGAACCTCACTCAATCCAACCCAAAACCATCCCAATGACACAAATTAATTATCACAAACACTCTAACATATTCCCATCAGCAAAACCCAACAAAAACCTAACTTAGAAACTCATCAAAATCCCACTTCAATACTTGAAATCCAAAAGCTTATAAACCTCTTAGAACAGACTGAAATTCCTATAATTCAGATGCTAAACTATAATTAAAAGCTTACCTTTACTGAAGAACAAATCCCCCAAGTAGATGCTGATCTAATTCCCAAGCCCTTAACCTCAAAATCCCTCCTTAGCTTCCAAATTCAGCTTGAGAAAGAGAGAGAAAGAAAGTGATAAGCTGAGAGAAGGAAAGGGTCGGTTTGTCCAAGTTCTACTGTTTTCCTTAGGTTTGTTTTATCTACCTGTAGAGTCCAAGAACTTTACTTAGCTAAGTTAGATAGTAGTATAAAAGTAGTAATAGTATTATCTTTTTTACTGTGGATTTTTGGTTTAGATCGGGATTTATTTGGACACTCATAGTAGTACCTGTAGATTTTCTAAGTTTAACCTATAGTTTAAGAATATTAATTTTAACCTAAGGTTTGATTAATATGACTGATATTGAGGGTAATATTTATTATATTACAAGGTTTAGATAAGAACCAATTAGATAATAGCACATGTTATGTATGGGTTTATTAATGATTAAGTATTTTAAGGATTAAATTTATTAAGGTTAAAATTTTAATACCCTAAGGTCAGTCAGCAGCTTTGAAAACGTTAGAGGACTTAGTCAAGGCTGTTTACTCAATTTAAATTAAGCTAAAAATGTGTAATTTCGTGTTTAAATAATCAGCGTATGCCGGTATATCGCAGCTATAGGGGGCGATATATTGCAGCACGAAGATACGAAAAACACGAAACGTTGCACGATTGCCTCGGGCATACTGGCCCAGGCGATATATCGCCTACAGGGGGCGATATATCGCCCCTCTCAGCATATTTTGAAAGTTTTCAAAAACGTTCTCCATTCAAACCTTCAACCTCTTGATGAGTCCAACATCTTTTTGAACGAGTCTTCAGCCTTTGCTGAACGATAATTCAAATTATTTTCACTAAAAAGCCATTATTTTTATTCAAGTTAAATGAGATCTTTCATTCCTAAACTCTATAAATAGGACCTAGTACCCAGCCATTTATTCATCTATTACTCTAAGTTCAGAGGCTGCAAGTTGCTAGGTGAGTGTGAGAGTGTAAACACTTGGGTTGGGAATCATAAGCTTGATCATCATAAGCTTATCAAACACTTGGGAAGTAAGGTTTTATAGCATTTCGGTTCAAGGTTTAGATTGGTCTTACAAGTCCTCAAGGTATTTCCACACTCAAGTTCATTGGTATTATTTTATTTAAGTTCTCATAGTCTTCTACTCAGCCTTCTAACCTTATTCTTTATTTTGGTTAGGAAATCTAAGAACTTGCACATAAGTTTTTGGTAAGTATATTCTCAATGGTATAGTCCTCCCATTCCTTTCATTTCTTTTCTTCAAAGTACTCATTCTGTTACAAATGGATTTTAGGAGTGTTCCAAAGTCCCAACTCTGTCCTCATATCCCGGTAATTTTGGTAAGGAAAATAGGATAGAATTTATATGTTATATGTTTTTATATGTTATCTTATGATTTTATGTTATGAAATATGTTATGTTAAGTATGTTTGTAGGCTTGGGCATATGACTTGCTTAGCTAGCAAGACCCCACTAATCTAATGGGCATATGACTTGTTTAGTCTATGGGACCCCAAGTAATAATGGGCCATTATAGTATGTATGTGATGTAAGTGTTATGTTATGATTTTATGTTTTTTTATGAAATTTATGTATATGGACTATGTGTTAGATTTTCCTTGCTGGGCGTTAGGCTCACTTCTTTTTGTTTATATGTGCAGGAAAATAGTCTTAGTGGCGGAAAAAGTTCTTGGAAGCTTGGAGAATGTGTATTGAGGCGGAATGGATTCAAGGGCCGAGCGTTTCGATTCGAGGATGTAGTTTTGTTTCTTATGGTTTTACATGTATTTTTCCGCATTTTATTATGTAAATCTCTTTTTAATTATGTCATGTTTTGATTTTAAAACAATGGGATCCCATATCCTACTTGATATTTTATGTAAGTTTAACTTTTATTTTTACAAGTTCTTAATAAAGTTATGGTCTTTTCACTTGTAAAGATTTATTAAAAATTAGTGTCTATGTATGGTTTTCGTTAATGGTCCAAGGTCTAGGGTAGTTGGGTCACACTACCCTTAGTTAATTAAGTTAATCCCAAGGCTCGGGGTACCAAAAACGTCCCCGAGGGAAAAATGGTAAATTTCCTCAGTATTCCCTTATAAGCTTCCTAACCTCAAATATATCTCCCATTATTTATTTCCATAACCTGATAACCGAAATAACTGTCTAATACCCAAAGTACCCCTTGACTCGCGCCGAGTCAAGTATTGGGTCCTGTTGTGACTTTCCCGCCAACTGGCTCCCTAGGATTGCCTCAAGCCGCATGCTGCAAATATATCCACATAATAATGTGGTCTCCACAATTATAACATATAATCACATTTATGCCCTCAACGGGATAAAATTATGTAGAGTCCAAGAACTTTACTTAGCTAGTTAGATAGTAGTATAATAGTAATAGTAGTAGTATTTTTATGACTGTGGACTTTGGTTCAGACCGGGATTTATTTGGACACTCATAGTAACACTTGTAGATTTTCTAAGTTTAACCTATAGTTTAAGAATATTAATTTTAACCTAAGGTCTAATTAATATGACTGATATTGGTGGTGATAAATATTATATTATAAGGTTTAGATAGACCCAATAAGAAAGTAACACTTGTCATGTGTATGTTTAATGATAATTAAGTATTTTTGAGGAATAAGTTTATTAAGAGTAATATTTGAATGTCCTAGGGTCTATCAGCAGCTTTGAAAACGTTAGGGGACTTAGTCAAGGCTGGTTACTCAATTCAAATTAAGCTAAAATTGTGTAATTTCGTGTTTAAATATTCAGCGTATGCCGATATATCGCAGTACGGGGATATGAAAAACACGAAACTTCGCACAATTGCCTCGGGCATGCTGGCCCAGGCGATATATCGCCTCCTTCAGTGCATTTTGAAAGTTTTTGAAAATGTTCTCAATTCAAATCTTTAACCTCTTGATAAGTTCAGCATCTTTCTGACCGAGTCTTCAGCCTCTGCTGAACGATAATTCAAATATTTTTCACTTAAAAAGCCATTAGTTTTATTCAAGTTAAATGAAGATCTTTTCATTCATAAACTCTATAAATAGGACCTAGTACCCAGCCATTTATTCATTCATCAAACTAAGTTCAGAGGCTGCAAGTTGCTAGGTTATTGTGAGAGTGTAAACACTTGGCTTGGGGATTATAAGCTTGATCATTATAAGCTTACCAAACACTTGGGAAGTAAGGTTTATAGCACATTTCGGTTCAAGGTTTAGATTGGTCATAGAAGCATTCAAGGTATTCCAAACTCTAGCTCATTTGGTATTATTTCTCTTTAAGTTCTTGTAGTTTTCTATTCAGCACCCTAACTTTATTCTTTATTCTTGGATAGGAAATCTAAGATCTTGAACATAAGGTTTTTGGTAAGTATATTCTTAATGGTATAGTTCTTCCATTATTTTCATCTCATTCTCTTTAGTATACTCACCCTTCCATTTATGGTTTTTAGGAGTGTTCCAAAGTCCCAAAACTGTTCTCATATCCCGGTATTTTTTTGGTAAGGAAAATAGGATAGGATTTATGTGTTATATGATTTATATGTTATGATAAATGTTATCTTATGATTATGTGTTATGTAATATAAACATGCTTATCACGGAATCATACATTAAATCATTTAAATCACACATAAACCAATTATGCCCTCCCGGCATACTAATCAAGGCCCTTAAGCCTTATTAGTGATTTTTGGGTCGTTACAAGTGACCCATCAATGGCAGAGGAATGGATTAGTATTTTGGAAAGGATCTTCAACTTCATTGGAACTACCAAGAGAGAGAAGGTAGTTTGTGCGACCTATATGCTGAGAAAAGATGCCCACGTCTGGTGGGACGCAGCCAAGAAAGGGCATAACGTTGCCGATATGGAATGGCTAGAGTTCTTGACCTTGTTCAATGGCAAGTACTTTAGTAAGGCAGTGATCGAGCACAAAGTGAATGAGTTCACTAATCTGAAGCAGGGAACATCGAGCGTGCAGGACTACGTTCAAAAATTTGACTAGCTTTCTAGGTTCGCGAGGAACCAGGTGAACACTGAAGAGAATAAGACTTGGAGTTTTATAAAGGGCCTACATAGAGACATTGTCAGGTGTGTAGACACTGCTAGATTGGCCCGGAGACGTATGCCAAAGCTGTGGAACGGGCTCTTCGCCAAAAGTCTTGGGCCATGTCAGACAAGCCAGAACCACAGAAGAACGAAGAAAGGAGGTACACTCCCAAAAACCCCGGACAGTTTTAGGCCAATCAAAATGGCCGAAGGGGAAAGTTCAACCCGAGGTTCGGCCAGAACTCGGGGCGAACAAACAATCCAAGAGGCACAAGGCCGATTTTTGGGGGAAATAACAAAAGAAAAGGGGGACCTCCCAATCAGGCAATGGCTAGTCCCATCAAACAGCCAAGACGTGAGTTTGAACAATGGCCAGTGTGCAACAAGTGTAACCGACGCCATCGGGGCTAGTGTGGGGTATGTTTTAACTGTGGATAGCCAGGGCACTTTGCTGAAGAGTGTCGAATGCCAGCCAAGGGAAACTTTAATGACCATCATAAACAAATTGGAGCTCCGCCTCTAGTTTATGCGCTTACGCAAAGTGACAAAGGAGCTGGACCATCTGATATGGTGTCAGGTCAGATTTCTATCGCCCAAACCTCGGCATATGCATTAATGGATACTGGCGCATCACATTCTTTTGTATTTGCATCCTTTGTGGAAAAATTAAATAGAAAGCCTGAGCCTATGCCTGTTATTTGTGGGGTATCCTTGCCTTCGAGAGAGGATATGTTGGTACGGACAAGGGTTAGAGCCGTACCAGTTTGGGTTGAAGGTCGTGAGCTGATGATGGATCTGTTAGTCTTGGACCTACATGAATATGACATCATATTTGGGATGGATTGGTTAACCAGATATGGAGCCGTTATCCATTCGAGTTCAAGGGTACGTCAAGAGAAAATAAATGCCCCGTGATTTCTGCGATGAAGGCAAGAAAAATGTTGAGTGATAGATGCATCGGTTTCCCGGCAAACATAATGGATAAGGATAAAGAGACGGGTCAACAACCTTCAGAGGTACCGGTTGTGTGCAAGTTTCCTAACGTATTTCTTGAAGATCTCCCAGGGATTCCACCAGACTGAGAGATCATGTTTGAGAAAGAGCTAATTCTGGGAACTGCGCCAATCTCAAAGACTCCTTACAGGATGGCACCAGCTGAATTCAAGGAGTTGCAATTGCAACTGCAAGAGTTACTGGACAGGAAGTTCATAAGGCCAAGCCATTCTCCGTGGAGAGCCCCTGATACGAACCACACCAACATTGTGATGAAACCCGACACCAAATATGGCACAGCCACCAAGAGCACACGAAATGGAATGAAGAACCGCGACCCAATGCTTAGCAAAGCACGAACCTTGGTATGAGGAAGACGCCACAAACAGGGATGGGAATCCGTTTGATAAGTCGGATTGAACGCCACAAGGGATACCCTTGATAAGTTCGGATAGTCTCTTCAAGAACTCAAGAAGAAAACTCACAAATTTTCATTCAACATAATCTCTTTTTTTTCCAAATGTTTTCAAGGCCTTATATAGCCGAAAATTACATCAATACAAGCCCCTTGTCTTCCTAAAAACCGAAATATTAAGGACAGCCCCTTTGTCTTCCTAATGAAAACTGAAATTAAAGACAAGCCTTTTGTCTTCCTCATGAAAACCGAAATTAAAGACAAGCTTTTTGTCTTCCTAATGAAAACCGAAAATTAAAGACAAAAGGACTATTGGACTCACACAAGTCAAATGTTTGACTTATCACAAAATAAACAAAGAATAAATAAAAAACGTGATTAAAAATAAAAAGACTCATTACAGGAAGCTAAATATTGATCAAGCTCCTAAACTGGTGTCCTCATCATTCCTCCCCTCTTGACTTGGATCAACTGGAACTTGACTTGGATTTTTAGTCTTGGTGTCCTCATCATTCCCCCCCTCTTGAGAAAGATTTGACCTCAAATCGTCACCTGCATCAAAAGGACTCAAATCAGAAACATTAAAAGTAGCACTAACAGTATACTCACCTGGTAAATCGAGTCTGTAGGCATTGTCATTGATCCTTTCTAGCACTTGAAACGGCCCATCTCCTCGAGGTAGCAATTTGGAACGTCTTTGTGCTGGGAATCGCTCTTTCCTCATGTGTAACCATACCCAATCACCGGGATAAAAAACCTGCTTGTTAGCATCAAGTTGGTTAGTGTTTAAAAAAGCCTCCTTAACCTCACTTTTTTTTGCATAAAAATTATTTTGTTTTCTCTCTAATTTTCCCTCATTGATCGAACTCTTCTCTTTCTTTTCTCTCTCACTTGATTCGACCCTTTTCTCTCTTTGTCTCTTTTTTTTCTCACTCTCATTCATCTTTTCACTCTCCTTCTTTTGCTCACTCAATTTTTTTTTATCACTCAATTTTTGCAACCGCACTTGGTCTTCATATACTTGCTTTGGCGTCAATGGAGCTAGAGTGATTGTTCGTTGGCGGAACGTGAATGAGTACTTGTTGGTGAAGCCATCATGCTGGACTCGCCGATCAAATAGCCAAGGCCTTCCTAGAAGGAGGTGTCCAGCTTGCATGGGAACCACATCGCACAATACCTCATCCTCATACTTGCCAATTCGAAATGATACCAGCACCTGTTTTGTAACCCTCACTTCACCACTATCATTCAACCACTGCAACTTGTATGGACAAGGATGTTTAAGCGTTGGGAGCCCTAGCTTTTCAACCATGGAAGAACTAGCAACGTTAGTACAACTACCTCCATCAATAATCACACTACATACCTTGCCTTTCACATGACAACGAGTGTGAAAGATGTTCTCTCGCTGCACCTCTTCTTCCTCTTCTTTTGCTTGCAAATTTAAGGCTTGTCGTGTGACTAGTGCAAGCATCTCACCAGATTCTGCCCCAAACTCCTCATCATCGATAGAAACATCTTCCAATGGTGGCATGTCAGCAAGATCTTCATCTTCAGAATCGAGCTCGCCACTTTCTCGAATCACCATAACTCTCTTGTTTGGACACTGGCTAGCTATGTGTCCTCGCCCCTGACATTTGAAACACCTTATCTCACTAGAATGAGACTTAGTAGGAGTTGTTTTACCTTGAGGTGGTGTGGCTGTGGTGGCTGGTTTTGGTGTAGATGATGAAGTGGGTTGGTCTTCTTTCTTTGGATAGTTCGACCTCCAAGGTGTTGTACTTGGATTGTGTGGGCTCGGTCTTGACCTCGAACTTGAACTACCCTTCTTGAGCTGCCTCTCAACTTTGATTGCCATATGAACCAAATCCTCCAATTCCACATAATGGTGTAGCTCGATTGGGTCAGCAATCTCTCGGTTCAACCCATTCAAAAACCTTGCCATGGTTGCCTCCCGATCCTCTTCAACATTGGCTCTAATCATAGCCATCTCCATCTCCTTGTAATACTCATCAACACTTCTGTAGCCCTGACGAAGACCCTGCAACTTAAGGTAGAGATCTCGATAATAATGAGGTGGTACAAACCGTCGCCTCATCACCCTCTTCATGGCCTCCCATGTGTCAATAGGGCGATCTCCACTCCGCCTCCTGTTGATGCACAACTGATCCCACCAAACAATAGCATAATCAGTAAACTCAATGGCAGCAAGTTTTACCTTCTTCATGTCGGAGTAGTTGTGACAATCAAAAACTAGCTCCATCTTCTTCTCCCACTCAAGGTATGCTTCAGGATCACTCTTCCCCTGAAATGCTGGGATTCTCTTTTTGATATTCCCCATATAATTATCTACCTGGTTCCTATCTTCTCTATTCCCACCATACCTCCTATGGTTACCCGTCGACATCCTATCAAACTCATCATCAGAAACTACCCCTTCTAAATCCCCTTCATTCTCATCCTCCCTTTGGTGTACCCTACCCCTCCTTGGTCTCCGTTGTGCCCCCTCTTCTACCCTATCCAACCGCTCATGTATTTGCTCACACTCCTCTCTCAACATCCTCCTCATCTCCCCCATTAAAGCTTCAATTTGTAGATTTGGAACTGTAGGTGGTGGAGCGTCATTGCCTGCATTTCTTTCTGTATTTTGTGACATGATGGAGAATCTGCAAAACAATAAGGTTAGACAATTATAGAAAGGACCTCACTGCACTCTCTCACGTGTTTCACTCAAAGAAAAATGGTCACTCAAGTATACTTGTGTTTGCACTCAATGATGGCTTTTACCCTCAAATAAGCTCACACCTCTGCCTTTTTCCACTCTATTTTCTTCTTTAAGCTCTTTGAAAACTAATGAAATGGTGATATGGAGGTTCAAGCAGCCAATTCTACCAAACAAATCAAATGAAAACCAATGAAAAAGTGGAAAAAATGGTGATTTTTGGAACACTTGTGTGGGGTTTTGGAAAAAGGGCCTCTAGACTATGGGGAACAAGAATAGAACAAAAAATTTTAAGACGGGTTTCCAGACTTTTTTTTTTTTTTTGCTCTCGGATCCCCTTCCCTTCCCTTTTCCTTTCCTTTCTTTTTTTTTTTTTTTTTTTTACCTCTCAAATTTGAGAAACCAGATACGAATTTCTGAAAAGGGAAAAGAAAAAAAAATGAATACCAAAGAGTTACTAAAACAGATTCAAGAACAAACTATTATGTGATTCAAGAACACTCCCTATAACATGAAAACCAATCTGTGAAAACCAATACTCCCAATAAAATCTGAATCTGTGGTACATGCCCAATAACAAAGAACCAATATTAGAGATCCAAACAACCCGTGGCACCAAAACAATCTCAGATTTCTCAACTAGTAAAGAAAATAACACAATCAATCCGTGGCACTAGAGTAATTTCAGATTTCATCAAGAAACAATTGAAACAAGGGAAAACAAATGAATTGAAATCAACAATACTAATTTGTGGCTCTAGAGTACTTTCGGATTTCACAACACAAAAACAATTGAAACAAGGGAAAACAAATGGATTTGACAACAAATAGATTTGAACTTGAAGAAAAACAGATTCGGACTTAGCAATATCCACTAGTTTCGGATTTTCAAGGGATTTCACAAAGAAATAATGTAAACAAGGAAATAAGAACACGATTTGAACAAAGAAACAATCTGGAATAAAGAGATTAACTATAATGGTTTCGGATTTTTAGAAAGAAAACAAGAACGAAGACTAAGAAAATCAAGAACACGAATAGATAGATTTTTTATTTTTTTTTTTATTTCAGAAACCCTAAAATTGAAATACGAATAGAATAGAAACACAAATGAAAGAAATAAAAAAAAAAGGATAGGCCAAACCGAATGATCCTAAGCTCTGATACCAACTGATACGAACCACACCAACATTGTGATGAAACCCGACACCAAATATGGCACAGCCACCAAGAGCACACGAAATGGAATGAAGAACCGCGACCCAATGCTTAGCAAAGCACGAACCTTGGTATGAGGAAGACGCCACAAATAGGGATGGGAATCCGTTTGATAAGTCGGATTGAACGCCACAAGGGATACCCTTGATAAGTTCGGATAGTCTCTTCAAGAACTCAAGAAGAAAACTCACAAATTTTCATTCAACATAATATGCTTTTTTCCAAATGTTTTCAAGGCCTTATATAGCAGAAAATTACATCAATACAAGCCCCTTGTCTTCCTAAAAACCGAAATATTAAGGACAGCCCCTTTGTCTTCCTAATGAAAACTGAAATTAAAGACAAGCCTTTTGTCTTCCTCATGAAAACCGAAATTAAAGACAAGCTTTTTGTCTTCCTAATGAAAACCGAAAATTAAAGACAAAATGACTATTGGACTCACACAAGTCAAATGTTTGACTTATCACAAAATAAACAAAGACTAAATAAAAAACGTGATTAAAAATAAAAAGACTCATTACAGGAAGCTAAATATTGATCAAGCTCCTAAACTGGTGTCCTCATCATTCCTCCCCTCTTGACTTGGATCAACTGGAACTTGACTTGGATTTTTAGTCTTGGTGTCCTCATCAGCCCCGATCTTATTCGTGAAGAAGAAAGACGGCTTGATGAGAATGTGCATTGACTATCGGGAGCTGAACAAAGTGACGATCAAGAACCGATATCCATTGCCCAAGATAGATGATCTTTTCGATCAACTACAAGGAGCGTCAGTATTTTCCAAAATAGACCTACGATCAGGCTATCATCAGCTCAAGGTTAAGGAGACGGATATACCAAAGACGACCTTCAGAATGCGTTACGGTCACTATGAGTTCTTAGTGATGTCCTTTGGACTAACCAATGCCCCTGCAACATTCATGGATCTCATGAATCGCGTATTTTGCGAGTATTTGGATAAGTTCGTTGTCGTGTTCATTGATGATATTCTAATATACTCAAAAAGCCAGGAAGAGCATGTAACGCATCTGGAACTGGTCCTCCAGCGTCTGCGAGATGAAAAGCTTTATTCTAAGTTTTCGAAGTGCGAATTTTGGCTAGAGAAAGTTAGTTTTCTGGGGCACATAGTGTCGGGAGACGGAATTTCGGTAGGTCCCGCCAAGATAGAAACTGTTAAGCAGTGGAAACCTTCGAAAAATGCTCATGAGGTTAGAAGTTTTCTTGGGTTAGCGGGATATTATCGATGATTTGTGGAAGGATTTTCCAAAATAGTTGCACCAATGACTGCCCTCACCCACAAAAACATAAAGTATGAATGGACTGATAAATGTGAGAAGAGTTTTCAGGTGCTGAAAACAAGATTGACGACTGCCCCAGTGTTGACAATCCCTAATGGCACAAAGGGATATACTATTTATATCAATGCCTCAGACCGAGGGTTGGGAGCAGTGCTGATGCAGCACAAAAAAGTAATTTCTTATGCTTCTCGACAGCTAAAGAATTACGAGAAGAACTATCCCACTCATGATCTGGAGCTGGCAGCAGTAGTTTTTGCATTGAAAAATTGGAGGCACTGCCTTTATGGAATACACTACGACATCTACACTGATCACAAAAGCCTGAAGTATTTCTTCACTCAGAAGGAATTGAATATGAGACTGCGTCGATGGTTGGAGCTGTTCAATGACTACGACTGCGACATTCTGTACCACCCGGGAAAAGCAAACAAGGTGGCAGATGCATTGAATCGACAACCAAGTACTTACGTGATGACAGAGAAAGAGATTTCTCCTGAAAACTATAAAATGCGGGCAGTTAGTCGATCCTTGGGTTCAAGGATTGATGTACAAAGTGAGGAACGAGGGGCGACCAGGATTCCATATCTCCGAAGATGGAGTATTGGGGTTCAAGGGCAGAATATGTGTTCTGGACAGTGACGAGATCAAGAAGCAGATCTTTTTCGAGGGACATAATGCTCCTTATGCCATGCATCCGGGTACCACAAAAATGTACCAAGACTTGAAGAAGTACTTTTGGTGGCCTGTGATGAAAAAGGAGCATTATGTGTCACATTGCTTGACTTGTCAGCAGACAAAGGCTAAGCATCAACAACCAGCCAGATTGTTACAGCCCTTAGAAATTCCGGAATGGAAATGGGAGATGGTCACTATGGACTTTGTCACAGGTCTACCAACCACTCCCAAGGTGCACGATGCCATTTGGGTTATCGTAGATAGGCTGACTAAGTCTGCTCATTTCTTGTCGATCAAGGTAACTTATGGCACACATAAGTTAGCAGATATTTATATTGCAGAAATAATGAGACTGCATGGTGTACCCAACTCCATTGTATCAGATCGCAACAAACGTTTTACCTTGACATTCTAGAATAGAATCCAAACAAGGTTGGGTACTAAACTGAAGTTCAGCACTTCTTTCCACTCGCAAATAGACGGTCAAAGCGGATGAACAATTGAGACCCTGGAAGATATGCTAAGAGCCTGCGTGCTCGACTTTCAAGGGTCATGGAATGAGAGCTTCCACTGATAGAGTTCGCTTACAATAATAGCTATCATGATTCCATCAAGATGGCTCTGTATGAGGCTTTCTACGGAAGGAAATATCGATCACCGATTCATTGGTACAAGACTGATGAAAGAAAGTTTCTTGGATTAGATGAGGTTGATCAGATTACCAAGGACATCTGACAGATAAGGCAACGCTTGCAAACTTTGGTTGATCGACAATGCAAATATGTCGACCGACGCAAGAGACCCTTGGTGTTTGAGGTTGGTGATAATGTACTGCTGAAGGTAGCTCCACTATGAGGGGCTATGCGATTTGGGAAGAAAGGAAAGTTAACCCAAGGTTCGTTGGACCTTTTGAAATCATAGAGAGGATTGGGGAAGTAGCTTATCGTTTAGCTCTTCCGCCCGCCCTGTCTAAGGTGCATGACGTGTTTCATGTATCCTTGTTGAGAAAATACATGCGCAATCCCTTGCATGTACTCAGCGATGATAATAAGCTGAGTATTGATCCTCAACTCGTCTATAAGGAGAAGCCAATGATGATTCTAGACCGAAAGGAAAAAGTGTTGAGGAACAAGACGGTGCCGTTGGTAAAGGTACATTGGTGTAACCATGGCATTGAAGAGGCAACCTGGGAAATAGAAGACAATATGAGAGAGTTGTATCCTCATTTGTTTTAAGTTTCGAGGACAAAACCTCTATAAATTGTAGGCATTGCAACATCCTGCGTTTCGGGGCACCTTGAAACGACTCGGGTCGGGATTTTTTTCCCCGAGTTAAGAATATTATTTTAAATAATATTATATTTGTTTGGAAACTATTTCCATGAGTTATTGCAAGCCAAATTATGAATTTTGTGATTAAAAGTCAATATAAGACTTTCGGTCTTGGATCGACACAAAAACCTGATTGGACAAAAATCTCGAAAAATAAAATGAAAAAATATGGAAAATATATTTTTGGCAAAAAATAAATTCATGTAGAGTCCAAGAACTTTACTCAGCTAGTAGTAGTAGTGGTAGTAATGGCTAGTAATAGTTATAGTATGTTTATTACCGTGGATTTTGGTTCAAGCCAGGACTTAGTTGGACACTTGTAGCAACACTTGTAGATTTTATAAGTTTAACCTATAGTTTAAGAATATTAATTATAACATAAGGTTTGATTAATATAGCTGATCATGATGTTGATATTTATTATACTATAAGGTTTAGATAGACCCAATAAGATAGTGACACTTGTCGTGTGCATGCTTATTGAGAAATTAAGTATTTTTGAGGAATAGTTTATTAAGAGTAATATTTGAAAACCCCAGAGTCTGCCAACAGCTTTGAAATCGTTATAGGACTCAGTCAAAGCTGTTTACTCAATTCAAATTAGGCTGAAAAAGTGCAATTACGTGTATAATATTTCAGCGTATGCTGATATATCGCAGCTCTAGGGGGCGATATATCGCCACTTGGGGAATACAAAAAACGCGTAACTTCGCACGAACACTTTGACGAGCCTCGGGAAAATAAGCCTAGGCGATATATCGGCTCTAAGGCAAGTTTTTCAAACAATTTTGAAACCAAGCTCATTTTATTCCATAACCTCTTGATAAGCCTCATAATCTTTTGACCGAGTCTTAAGCGTCTACTGAATGATTATTCAAATGTTTTTCAATTAAATGGTAATTATTTTATTCAAGCTAAAAGAAGATCTTTTCATTCTTGAACTCTATAAATAGGACCTAGCATTCTTTTCATTCTTCAAGCTGAGTTCAAAGCCTTCAAGCTGTTAGGTTTACTTTAGAGTGTTAAACACTTAGGTTGGGGTTATAAGCTTTATCATCTTAAGCTTATTAAATACTTGGGAAGTAAGGTTAATAATGTGTTTTTCGATATCGAGGTGTAGTTCGGTTATAGTGCATTCAAAGGTATTCCTAATCCTAGTTCATTTCTGTATGTTTCATTATTTTTTATAGTTTTTCTCTACTCAAATCCTAACTCGCTGTTTTCCATTCTTGGTTAGGCATCTAAGTTCTTTGAACTTAAGGTTTCTTGTCGGTAAGTATCTTCTCGGTGGTTTAGTTCATTCCTTTTCCTTTTTTTTTCTTTTAGAAATACTCACATTTCTATTATTGGTTTTAGGAGTGTTCCAAAATCCTGACCTTGTTCTCACATCCAATTGGTAAGGAAAATAGGATAGTTATTATAGGCTTATATGATTATGCTATAATATGTTTTTATATGTTATGATATGTATATATGTTTTGGGGCTTATAGTTGCTTAAATAGCAAAACCCAACACTTTTATGTTCTTGGGGCTTATAGTTGCTTAGCTAGCAAACCTCATTGTATTTTGAGGCTTATAGTTGCTTAGTTAGCAAACCCCAATGATTACCATGTACATGGGTTAGAATTGTGATATATGTTTATAGTATATGTTATATGTTTATAGCTTATGTTTATGTTTCATGCTTTTAGTAGATTTTTCTTGCTGGGCATTAGGCTCATTCCTTTATTTTATATGTGTAGGAAAATAGTTATGGCGGCGGGAAGATTCCTGGCAGCTTAGGATTGTGTATTAAGGAAGAATGGATTCGGTGGACTGCGTGAACGATTTGAGGACGAAGTTATTTTTTGTAACGACCCAAATTTCCTAATAAGGTTTAGGGACCTTGATTAGGAGGCCAGGAGGGCCATAATTGATTTACTGTGCTATTATATGATTATATGCATGATTATGTTGGTCATATTATTATATGATGATAAAGGCATGCGTGGGGCTATATACCCTACTGTGAGGGTATTTTGGTAATTTGGCTCATGGAGAGCGTAATTGTGTACTTGTGTGTATATTGGTAGGCTAATGATGAGACCACATTATTATGTGGATATATCTGTGATCTGTGACTCGAGACGATCCTAGTGAGCAGATTAGCGAAAAAGTCATGGCGGGGATTTATACTCGGCTCGGGGTGAGCCTGGGGGTATAAATGGGAATTTAGTGAGTATATTGGGGTCTATTTTGACATCGAGGAATATTATTGGTGGTTAATTAGGTATTGGGTAGTAAGCGATAAATATTAGAGACACTCGAGGAGTTAGCGGGAATTGGGGAGAAATGACTAAAATGCCCTTAAGTGGATTAAAGGGTTAGAAATAAAAGGGAGCGCATTAAGGTCATTTGGCTTTTTTTTTTAAAGATGGTATTACTGAGGCTTTATGTTAGTGGAAGTGGTAGAATACTACAGAAGTCTGAAGAAGGAAAAGAAAGAAAAGAGAAAGGAGAGGAAAACAGAGAGTTTTCTCTAGGGTCGGTTTGTGGTTCTCTCACCACTTTTCTTGGGTTTTCTTGGAGCAAAGCTCAGAGGAGAGCTGGGTTAGGCTGAGCATCAAGGATCCTAAGCTAGGTTTGAAGAACTGGTAGGGATTTAGCAAGAACACACCATCACCTGAGGTAAGACTTTAGAGTTCTTCAATTTCTGGTTTTGGTTTTTGAACTATGGTGTTTAAGTTGAATCTGATGGGGACTTTAGGGAATTCAAGCCAAAGGTTGAGGGAGAGCAAGCTAAGGAGGTGTAGAGGTTGTCTTGAAACCGAATTCCCACTAAAGGTAAGAAATTCTAAGCTTTTAACTTTGATGTTTTGATTGGTTTCTGCTGAGTTTTGATATCTAGAAGTGGCTATGGTGAATTTTGAGATTAGGGATGCATGTGTTTGAGTTCTGGGTATTTGGGGTGCTTGGCATGAGTGGAGTGTGTTAATAAGGTTGTTTTTGAGTTTGGCTTCAGGTTGGGAGAGGTTTTGGTTGAGTTTGGCTCGAGGAAATAGCAGGAGGGAAAACTGGGGTATTGCCTATCTGTGACTAGCGCTACAGCGCTAGCCTTTGGGCGCTGTTGTAATGACCCACTACTCTAGACTTTTGGACCATTAACGAAACTATACATACAAATCCTTAATAAAACTTACATTTGCGAAAATACCATAACTTTATTGGAAACTTGTAGAAATAAGAGTTACTTTCATAAAATAAGTAGGATATGGGACCCATTGTCTTTAAGAACAAAACATGATTTAAAATGAAAGGAGTTACATAATAAGTGCGGA
Source organism: Humulus lupulus (assembly GCF_963169125.1). Taxonomy (NCBI): domain Eukaryota; kingdom Viridiplantae; phylum Streptophyta; class Magnoliopsida; order Rosales; family Cannabaceae; genus Humulus; species Humulus lupulus. The sequence goes on along the minus strand of NC_084794.1, from coordinate 159,951,838 downwards.
AAAATACATGTAAAACCATAAAACAAGACTACATCCTCGAAAATCAAACTCTCGACTCCTTGAATCCATTCACCACCGATACACATTCCCCAAGCATCCACGAACCTTACCGCCACTATAGCTATTTTCCTGCATATATAAACAAAAAGGAATGAGCCTAATGCCCAGCAAGGAAAAATCTAACACATAGTTCATATACATAAATTTCACAAGAAACATAAAAACTTAACATAACACTTATATCATGCACATACTATAATGGCCATTATTACTTGGGGTCCCATAGACTAATCAAGTCATATGCCCATTAGATTAGTGGGGTCCTACTAGCTAAGTAGGTCATATGCCCATAATCTATTTGGGGCTTGTGTTAGTCAAATGGGTCATATGCCCAAGCCTACAAACATACATATTTATTTCATAGCATAAAACATAAGATAACATAAGCATATAACATATAGATTCTATCCTATTTTCCTTACCAAAGTTACCGGGATATGAGGACAGAGTTGGGACTTTTGGAACACTCCCAAAACCATATATAACAGGGTGAGTAGATTTGAAGAAAAAGAATTGAAAGGAATGGAAGGACTAAACCTTGAGAAAAATACTTACCAAAACGTTTTTGCTCAAGAACTTAGATTTCCTAACCAAAATAAAGATTAAGGTTAGAGGCTGAGTAGAAGATTATGAGAACTTAAAAGAACAAGTACAGAAATGAACTAGAGTTTTGGGTTACCTTGAAGACTTGTAAGACCAATCTACACCTCAAACCGAAATACTATAAAACCTTACTTCCCAAAGTGTTTGATAAGCTTATGATGATCAAGCTTATGATTTCCCCACCCAAGTGTTTACACTCTCACACTCACCTAGCAACTTGCAGCCTCTGAACTTAGAGTAAAAGGTGAATAATGGCTGGGTACTAGGTCCTATTTATAGAGTTTAGGAATGAAATGATCTTAATTTTACTTGAATAAAAATAATAGCTTTTTAGGTGAAAATAATTTGAATTATCGTTCAGCAGAGGCCAAAGACTCGTTCAAAAAGATGCTGGACTTATTAAGAGGTTGAATGGCTGAATGGAAAACGATTTCAAAATGTTTCAAAATATACTGAAGGAGGCGATATATCGCCTGGGCCAGTATGCGCTAGGTTGTCGTGCATCGTCTCGTGTTTTCCGTATCTACGTGCTGCGATATATCGGCACACGCTGATTATTTAAACACGAAATTACACATTTTTAGCTAAATTTGAATCGGGTAAACAGCCTTGACTAAGCCCTCAACGTATTCAAAGCTGCTGACTGACCTTATAGCATTCAAACTTTACCCCTTATTAAATTTAATCCTCAAAATACTTAATCCTTAATCACCCATACATAACATGTGCTTAAAATCCTATTGGTTCTTATCTAAACCTTATAGTATATTAAATATTATCCTTAATATCAGTCATATTAATCAAACCTTAGGTTAACATCAATATTCTTAAACTATAGGTTAAACTTAGAAAATCTATAAGTACTACTATGAGTGTCCAAATAATTCCCGGTCTGAACCAAAAATCCACAGTTACAAAGATAATACTATAAATACTATAATACTACTATCTAACTAGCTAAGTAAAGTTCTTGGACTCTACAATTCTCCCCTACTAAAAGGAATTTCGTCCTCGAAATTTACTTACCAAATAACTCCGGATACCGGCCTTGCATGTCCTCCTCCAACTCCCACGTTGCCTCTCGTTCAGAACTGTTACTCCATAGGACTTTGACTATAGGAAAGCTCTTGGACCGCAACTGCTTCATCCCTCTATCTAGGATGCTAACCGGTCGTTCCTCGTAACTTAAGTCTTTCTGGAGCGCTATTGTATCGTACTTGAGGACGTGAGATGGGTCTGACACATATTTGCGTAGCATCGAAATGTGGAACACGTTGTAACTATCGGCTAGTGTTGGCGGTAGGGCAAGTCTATACGCAACTGGTCCCACTTTGTCCAATATCTCAAAAGGACCTATGAATCGGGGACTAAGCTTGCCTTTCTTCCCGAACCGCTTGACACCTTTTGTAGGAGATATCTTCAGGAAGACTTGATCTCCAACTTGGAACTCCACATCGCGTCGCTTGGTATCCGCATAACTTTTCTGACGGCTTTGAGCAGCGAGCATACGCTGTCTAATAAGCGCTACTGCTTCTTGAGCTTGTCTAACAGCTTCGGGCCCTAGAAGCTGCCTTTCTCCTACCTCGTCCCAGTGCAACGGTGATCGGCACCTTCTTCCATAAAGCAACTCAGAAGTTGCCATCCTGATCGTTGACTGGTAGCTGTTGTTGTAGGAAAACTCGATCAGCAGCAAGTACTTATTCCATGATCCTTCGAAATCAAGTACACACGCGCGTAGCATATCTTCTAAAATCTGAATCGTACGCTCGGACTGCCCATCTGTTTGAGGATGGAAAGCTGTACTAAGACTTAACTTAGTACCCATAGCTTGCTGTAAACTTCCCCAAAATCTCGATGTAAAAATCGACCCTCTATCTGATACTATCGTCTTGGGGATTCCATGCAACCGTACTATCTCTTGGATGTAGATGTCTGCATATTGGTCTGCCGTATATGAATTTCTAACAGGCAGGAAATGAGCTGACTTGGTTAGTCTATCTATTACTATCCAAGCGGAATCATGCTGCTTATTCGTCTTTGGCAAACCCGTCACGAAGTTCATAGCTATATCGTCCCACTTCCATTTTGGTACGCTAAGCGGTTGTAATAAACCTGCAGGCCACTGATGCTCCGCTTTCACTTGTTGGCATACAAGATACGAACCACACCAACACTGTGATGAAACCCGACACCAAATATGGCACAGCCACCAAGAACACACGAAATTGGGGATGAAGAACCGCGACCCTATGCTTAGCAAAGCACGAACCTCGGTATGAGGAAGACGCCACAAACGGGGATGGGAATCCGTTTGATAAGTCGGATTGAACGCCGCAAGGAATACCCTTGATAAGTTCGGATAGCTCTTCAAGAACTCAAGAAGAAAACCTCTCAATTTTCATTTCATCATAATCTGGTTTTTCCAAATGTTTTCAAGGCCTTACATAGCCGAAAATTACATCAAGACAAGCCCCTTTGTCTTCCTAAAAACCAAAAAATTAAAGACAAGCCTTTTTGTCTTCCTAATGAAACCGAAAAAATAAAGACAACCCTTTGTCTTCCTAATGAAAACCGAAATTTAAAGACAACCCTTTGTCTTCCTAATAAAAACCGAAAATTAAAGACAAAAGGACTATTGGACTCACACAAGTCAAATGTTTGACTTATCACAAAATAAACAAAGACTAAATAAAAAACGTGATTAAAAATAAAAAGACTCATTACAAGAAGCTAAATATTGATCAAGCTCCTAAACTGGTGTCCTCATCATTCCTCCCCTCTTGACTTGGATTTTTAGTCTTGGTGTCCTCATCATTCCCCCCCTCTTGAGAAAGATTTGACCTCAAATCGTCACCTGCATCAAAAGGACTCAAATCAGAAACATTAAAAGTAGCACTAACAGTATACTCACCTGGTAAATCGAGTCTGTAGGCATTGTCATTGATCCTTTCTAGCACTTGAAACGGCCCATCTCCTCGAGGTAGCAATTTGGAACGTCTTTGTGCTGGGAATCGCTCTTTCCTCATGTGTAACCATACCCAATCACCGGGATCAAAAACCTGCTTGTGACGACCCTTGTTAGCATCAAGTTGGTTAGTGTTTAAAAGAGCCTCCTTAACCTCACTTTTTTTTGCATAAAAAATACTTTGTTTTCTCTCGAATTTTCCCTCATTGATCGAACTCTTCTCTTTCTTTTCTCTCTCACTTGATTCGACCCTTTTCTCTCTCTGTCTCTCTTTTTTCTCACTCTCATTCATCTTTTCACTCTCCTTCTTTTGCTCACTCAATTTTTTTTTATCACTCAATTTTTGCAACCTCACTTGGTCTTCATATACTTGCTTTGGCGTCAATGGAGCTAGAGTGATTGTTCGTTGATGGAACGTGAATGAGTACTTGTTGGTGAAGCCATCATGCTGGACTCACCGATCAAATAGCCAAGGCCTTCCTAGAAGGAGGTGTCCAGCTTGCATGGGAACCACATCACACAATACCTCATCCTCATACTTGCCAATTCGAAATGATACCAGCACCTGTTTTGTAACCCTCACTTCACCACTATCATTCAACCACTGCAACTTGTATGGACAAGGATGTTTAAGCGTTGGGAGCCCCAGCTTCTCAACCATGGAAGAACTAGCAACATTAGTACAACTACCTCCATCAATAATCACACTACATACCTTGTCTTTCACATGACAACGAGTGTGAAAGATGTTCGCCCGCTGCACCTCTTCTTCCTCTTCTTCCTCTTCTTTTGCTTGCAAATTCAAGGCTCGTCGTGTGACTAGTGCAAGCATCTCACCAGATTCTGGCCCATACTCTTCATCATCGATAGAAGCATCTTCCAATGGTGGCATGCCAGCAAGATCATCTTCATCTTCAGAATCGAGCCCGCCACTTTCTCGAATCACCATAACTCTCTTGTTTGGACATTGGCTAGCTATGTGTCCTCGCCCCTGACATTTGAAACACTTTATCTCACTAGAACGGGACGAAGTAGGGGCTGTTTTACCTTGAGGGGTCGTGGCTGGTTTTGGTGTAAAGGATGAAGTAGGTTGGTCTTCTTCCTTCTTTGGATAGTTCGACCGCCAAGGTGTTGCACTTGAATTGTGTGGGCTCGGTCTTGGCTTTGAACTTGTACTACCCCTCTTGAGCTGCCTCTCAACTTTGATTGCCATATGCACCAAATCTTCCAATTCCACATAATGGTGTAGCTCAATTGGATTAGCAATCTCTCGGTTCAGCCCATTCAAAAACCTTGCCATTGTTGCCTCCCGATCCTCTTCCACATTAGCTCTAATCATAGCCATCTCCATTTCCTTGTAATGCTCATCAACACTCTTGGAACCTTGACGAAGACCCTGCAACTTAAGGTATAGATCTCGATAATAATGAGATGGTACAAACCGTCGCCTCATCACCCTCTTCATAGCCTCCCAAGTGTCAATGGCACGATCTCCATTTCGCCTCCTATTGATGCACAACTGATCCCACCAAACAATAGCATAATCAGTAAATTCAATGACAGCTAGTTTTACATTTTTCATGTCAGAGTAGTTGTGACAATCGAAAACCAACTCCATCTTCTTTTCCCACTCAAGGTATGCCTCAGGATCACTCTTGCCTTGAAAGGCTAGAATTCTCATTTTGATATTTCCCAAATAATTATCTACCTAGTTCCTAGCTTCTCTATCCCCGCCATACCTCCTATGGTTACCCGCCGACATCCTATCATATTCTTCCTCTAAATCTTCCCCTTCAAACTCTCTTTCACCCTCAACATCCCGTTGTTGCACCCTATTCCTCCGAGCCCTCCATTGCGTTCCCTCTTCTACCCTATCCAGCCTCTCATGTATCTGCTCACACTCCGCCCTCATCATCCTTCGCATCTCCCCAATTAATGCTTACATTTGTAGATTCGGAACCTCAGGTGGCGGAATATCATTGCTTGTATTTTTCTCTGGATTTTGTGCCATGATGGAAATCTGCAAAATAAGGTTAGAATAATATGGAGAAAAGACCTCACCACACTCCCTCACGTGTTTCGCTTGAACAATATTTTCACTCAAATCCCCTCGTGTTTCACTCAATTTCAATGGATTTTACCCTCAAATAGGCTCACACCTCTGCCTTTTTCCACTCGTATTCTTCTTTAAGTTCTTTCAAAACTAATCCAACGGTAATATGGAGTATTCAAGCAGCAAATCCAACCAAACAAACCAAACGAACACCGACGAAAATTGGTGAAAATGACGAAAAAATGATGATTTTTGGAACACTTGTGTGGGGTTTTGGCCAAAAGGCCTCTAGACCATAAGGAACAAGAATAGAACAAAATTTTTTAAGAAGGGTTTCCAGACTCGTTTTTTTTTTTTTTTTGCTCTCGGATCTCCTTCCCTTTTCCTTTCCTTTCCTTTCCCTTTTTTTTTAACCTCTCAAATTTGAGAAACCAGATACGAATTTCTGAAAAGGAGAAAAAAAAAATGAATACCAAAGAGGCAACCCGAAATCAAACAATCTGAGTTACTAACACAGATTCAAGAACAAACCAATCTGTGAAAACCAATACTCCCAATACAATCTGTGATTCACCCAAAAAAAAATACCAAAAACAATCCCAATTACAGAAAACCCAAATAGACTTGTAGCACTATAACAATCTCGAATTTCTCCCAAATAAAGGGAAACAAAATTTCAATCAGTGGCACTATAACAATCGGTGGTACACTCCCAATAACATAGAACAAATATTCCCAAAAATAACAACCCAAAATAGAAAAAGACCAATCAATCCGTGGCACTATCACAAAGTAAACAATCTCAGATTTTCACAAAGGAAACAAGGATTTTCACAAACTCAATAACAATTTCAGTTGATTAGTTTTGGATTTCAAGGGATTTCACAAAGAACTAATGTAAACAAGGAAATAAGAACACGATTTGAACAAAGAAACAATCTGGAATAAAGAGATTAACTATAATGGTTTCGGATTTTTAGAAGGAAAACAAGAACAAAGACTAAGAAAATCAAGAACACGAATAGATAGATTTTTTTTTTTTATTTTAGAAACCCTAAAATTGAAATACGAATAGAATAGAAACACAAATGAAAGAATAAAAAAAAAAGGATAGGCCAAACCGAATGATCCTAAGCTCTGATACCAACTGATATGAACCACACCAACACTGTGATGAAAACCGACACCAAATATGGCACAGCCACCAAGAACACACGAAATTGGGGATGAAGAACCGCGACCCTATGCTTAGCAAAGCACGAACCTTGGTATGAGGAAGACGCCACAAACGGGGATGGGAATCCGTTTGATAAGTCGGATTGAACGCCACAAGGAATACCCTTGATAAGTTCGGATAGTCTCTTCAAGAACTCAAGAAGAAAACCTCTAAATTTTCATTTCATCATAATCTGGTTTTTCCAAATGTTTTCAAGGCCTTATATAGCCGAAAATTACATCAAGACAAGCCCCTTTGTCTTCCTAAAAACCAAAAAATTAAAGACAAGCCTTTTTGTCTTCCTAATGAAAACTGAAATTTAAAGACAACCCTTTGTCTTCCTAATAAAAACCGAAAATTAAAGACAAAAGGACTATTGGACTCACACAAGTCAAATGTTTGACTTATCACAAAATAAACAAAGACTAAATAAAAAACGTGATTAAAAATAAAAAGACTCATTACAAGAAGCTAAATATTGATCAAGCTCCTAAACTGGTGTCCTCATCATTCCTCCCCTCTTGACTTGGATCAACTGGAACTTGACTTGGATTTTTAGTCTTGGTGTCCTCATCAGCATACAAGACACTTAGATACATACTCTGCTATGTCCCTCTTCATCCCTGACCACCAGTAGATTGCCTTGATGTCGTGAGTCATCTTGGTAGACCCTGGATGAACTGAGTACGGGGTGCTGTGCGCTTCTTCTAGAATTGTCTTCTTAATACTTTGATCATTTGGCACGCATACCTGATCCTTATATCTCAATAAGCCTTGGCTAGTTATTGAGAAATCTGTAGTCTTGCCTTCTCTGACTGCATCCATATGTGCTGCTAGCGAGTCATCATGTCTTTGACCAATCCGTATGTCCTCTAGCAGATTCGATTGGATAGACAAGTTAGCCAGCTTGCCTACAACCACTTCTATTCCGGCACTGATCAGCTCCTGCTGTAGCGGCTTTTCTATTCCGGCTAAAGCTGCTAAATTCCCATAACTCTTCCTGCTAAGTGCATCGGCAACTACGTTTGCCTTCCCCGGGTGGTATAGAATTTCGCAGTTGTAATCCTTTACTAACTCCAACCACCTGCGCTGCCTCATGTTGAGCTCCTTTTGAGTAAAGAAGTACTTTAAACTCTTGTGGTCTGTATAAATCTCGCACCGTTCTCCGTAAAGATAATGGCGCCAGATTTTTAACGCAAAGACCACCGCTGCCAACTCCATATCGTGAGTTGGATAGTGCTGTTCGTACTCCTTTAGCTGTCGTGAGGCATAGGCTATCACCTTGTCATTTTGCATCAGCACGCAACCCAATCCTTGCTTCGATGCCTCGCAGTAGACAACGAACTTATCGTTGGGTGTCGGTACACTGAGTACTGGTGTTGAGCAAAGCTTATCCTTAAGCAATTGGAAGCTTTCCTCACACTTATCATTCCAGTTAAACTTTTGTTGCTTCCGGGTCAGGTTGGTGAGCGGAGTGGCTATCTTAGAAAAGCCCTCTACAAACTTCCTATAATAACCTGCTAACCCTAGGAAGCTTCTTACTTCAGATGCGTTCTTTGGTCTGGGCCAATCCTTCATGGCCTCTACCTTTGATGGATCTACTGCAACTCCATCTTTCGATATAATGTGCCCGAGGAACGCCACTTGCGAAAGCCAAAACTCGCATTTCTTGAACTTTGTGTAGAGTTGATGCTCCTTCAATTGCGTCAAAATCATCCTCAAATGTTCCTCGTGCTCTACTTCATCCTTGGAGTATACTAAGATATCGTCGATGAATACAACGACGAATTTATCTAAGTAATCATTGAAGACCCTATTCATTAAGTCCATAAACGCGGCTGGTGCGTTAGTAAGACCAAAAGACATCACCAAGAACTCGTAATGTCCATAACGAGTCCTAAAGGCTGTCTTAGGAATATCTTCTCCCTTTACCTTGAGCTGATGATATCCTGATCGTAAATCGATCTTTGAAAATACCGTCGCCCCTCGGAGTTGATCAAACAAATCGTCGATCCGAGGTAGCAGGTACTTGTTCTTAATCGTTACTTTGTTCAGCTCACGATAGTCTATGCACATCCGCATACTCCCGTCCTTCTTCTTCACGAATAGTACCGAAGCTCCTCATGGTGAATGGCTTGGCCTAATAAAACCCAAGTCTAGGAGTTCTTGTAGCTGCGTCTTTAACTCCTTGAGTTCCGTAGGTGCCATCCGGTATGGTGCCTTAGAGATAGGCTCGGTGCCTGGTACTAATTCTATCGTGAAGTCTATTTCTCGATTTGGCGGCAATAATGGCAATTCATAGGGAAATACTTCTGGAAATTCTTGTATAACTCGAACATCTCCTGATACGAACCACACCGACGATTGTGGTGCCACAAACGGGGATGGGAATCCATTTGATAAGTCAGGTTGAATGCCACAAGGAACCCCTTGATAAGTTCTAATAGTTTCTTCAAGAACTCAAGAAGAAAAACTCACAAATTTCATTTCATCATAATCTGCCTTTCCCAAACGTTTACAAGGCCTAATATAGCCGAAAATTACATCAAAGACAAGCCCCTTTGTCTTCCTAATGAAAAACCGAAAATTACATCAAGACAAGCCCCTTTGTCTTCCTAATGAAAACCGAAAATTACATCAAAAAGACTATTGGACTCACACAAGTCAAGTGTTTGACTTTTCACAAAATAAACAAAGACTAAATAAAAAAAACGTGATTAAAATAAAAAAAAAAATACAAGATGCCAAAATCCAATAAGACTCATTATAAGCAGCTAAATATTGATCAAGCTCCTAAACTGGTGTCCTCATCATTCCCCCCCTCTTGAGAAAGATTTGACCTCAAATCGTCACCGGCATCAAAAGGACTCAAATCATAAACATTAAAAGTAGCACTAACAGTATACTCACCTGGTAAATCGAGTCTGTAGGCAATGTCATTGATCCTTTCTAGCACTTGAAACGACCCATCTCCTCGAGGTAGCAATTTGGAACGTCTTTGTGGTGGGAATCGCTCTTTCCTCATGTGTAACCATACCCAATCACCGGGATCAAAAACCTGCTTATGACGACCCTTGTTAGCATCAAGTTGGTTAGTGTTTAAAAGAGCCTCCTTGTACATGAGTAAATTCTTTGGCTGTTTTGTGTGCAATGCTCGCTTAACCTCACTTTTTTTTGCATCAAAATTATTTTGTTTTCTCTCTAATTTTCCCTCATTGATCGAACTCTTCTCTTTCTTTTCTCTCTCACTTGATTCGACCCTTTTCTCTCTTTGTCTCTCTTTTTTCTCACTCTCATTCATCTTTTCACTCTCCTTCTTTTGCTCACTCAATTTTTGCAACCTCACTTGGTCTTCATATACTTGCTTTGGCGTCAATGGAGCTAGAGTGATTGTTCGTTGGCGGAACGTGAATGAGTACTTGTTGGTGAAGCCATCATGCTGGACTCGGAGATCAAATAGCCAAGGCCTTCCTAGAAGGAGGTGTCCAGCTTGCATTGGAACCACATCACACAATACCTCATCCTCATATTTGCCAATTCGAAATGATACCATAACCTGTTTTGTAACCCTCACTTCACCATTATCATTCAACCACTGCAACTTGTATGGACGGGGATGTTTAAGCGTTGGGAGCCCCAGCTTCTCAACCATGGAAGAACTAGAAACGTTAGTACAACTACCTCCATCAATAATCACATTACATACCTTGGCTTTCACATGACAACGAGTATGAAAGATGTTCTCCCGCTGCACCTCTTCTTCCTCTTATTTTGCTTGCAAATTTAAGGCTCGTCGTGTGACTAGTACAAGCATCTCACCAGATTCTGGCCCATACTCTTCATCATCTATAGAAGCATCTTCCAATGGTGGCATGTCAGTAAGATCATCTTCGTCTTCAGAATCTACCTCGCCATTTTATCGAATCACCATAACTCTCTTGTTTGGACATTGGCTAGCTATGTCTCCTCGCCCCTGACATTTGAAACACTTTATCTCACTAGAATGGGATGAAGTAGGGGCTGTTTTACCTTGAGAGGCTGTGGTTGTGGTGGCTGGTTTTGGCTCGGTTTTAGGCTTGGGCGTGAAAGGGTTTTCTTCCTTCTTTGGATAGTTCGACCGCTAAGGTGTTGCACTTGAATTTTGTGGGATTTGTCTTGGATTTGAACTTGTACTAACCCTCTTGAGCTGCCTCTCAACTTTGATTGCCATATGCACCAAATCTTCTAATTCCACATAATGGTGTAGCTCAATCGGATTAGCAATCTCTCGGTTCAACCCATTCAAAAACCTTGCCATTGTTGCCTCCCGATCCTCTTCCACATTGGCTCTAATCATACCCATCTCCATCTCTTTGTAATACTCATCAACACTCTTGGAACCTTGACGAAGACCCTGCAAGTTAAGGTATAGATCCCGATAGTAATGAGCAGGTACAAAACGTTGCCTCATCACCCTCTTCATACCATCCCAAGTCTCAATAGGACGATCTCCATTTCGCCTCCTGTTGATGCACAACTGATCCCACCAAACAACAACATAATCAGTAAATTCAATTGCAGCAAGTTTTACCTTCTTCACTTCGGAGTAGTTGTGACAATCAAAAACCAACTCCATCTTCTTTTCCCACTCAAGGTATGCCTCGGGATCACTCTTCCTTTGAAATGCGGGGATTCTCATTTTGATATTTCCCAAGTTATTATCTACCCAGTTCCTACCTTCTCTATCTCGACCATACCTCCTATAATTACCCTCTGACATCCTATCATACTCTTCCTCTAAATCTCCCCCTTCATCTCTTTCACCCTCAACATCCCGTTGTTGCACCCTGTTCCTCCGTGCCCTCCATTGCGTTCCCTCTTCTACCCTATCCAACCTCTCATGTATCTGCTCACACTCCGCCCTCATCATCCTTCGCATCTCCCCAATTAATGCTTCCATTTGTAGATTCGGAACCTAAGGTGGCGGAATATCATTGCTTGCATTTTTCTTTGGATTTTGTGCCATGATGGAAATCTGCAAAATAAGGTTAGAATAATATGGAGAAAAGACCTCACCACACTCCCTCACGTGTTTCACTCGAACAATATTTTCACTCAAATCCCCTCGTGTTTCACTAAATTTCAATGGCTTTTACCCTCAAATAGGCTCACACCTTTGCCCTTTTCCACTCGTATTCTTCTTTAAGTTCTTTCAAAACTAATCCAACGGTAATATGGAGTATTCAAGCAGCAAATCCAACCAAACAAACCAAACGAACACCGACGAAAACTGGTGAAAATGACGAAAAATGATTATTTTTGGAACACTTGTGTGGGGTTTTGGCCAAAAGGCCTCTAGACCATAAGGAGCAAGATTAGAACAAATTTTTTTAAGAGAGGTTTCCAGACTCTTTTTTTTTTATGGTCTCGGATCCTCTTGGTTTTTCTTCTTCTTTCTTTCTATTTTTTTTTCTCAAATGCAGGTACAAGACACAAGAAGAATCAGAATTGGTGGAACTACAACGATTTGAAAACAGTACAACTCGGATTGCACAATAGAACAAGAGTAACTCATGCAAAATTCAGATATTTCACAACAAGAGCAAGAGGAACTCAATCCCAATTCAGATTTCACAATAAGAATAAGAGAAAACTCAATGCCAATTCGGATTGCACAATAAGAACAAGAGAAACCCAAAGCACAATCGGATTTCACAACAAAACAAAGGAACCAATTGACACAAGGAAACAATTAAAACAAGATTTTTGGCTCGAATTTTACTGTTAAGGGAAACTTTGGAAACAAAGAAATAATTGAAACAAGGAAACAATTGAAATAAGGAAATCAACAAGCTCTAGAATAGTTTCAGATTTCACAACAAATAAGGGAAACAAGGAAACAATTGAAACAAGGAAATTAACAAGCTCTAGAATAGAAAAACACGACTAGATGAACATGAATTGAATATAGGAACACGAATTGATTTTTTTTTTTTTTTTTTTTCAGAAACCCTAATATAAGAACACGAATTGAATAGAAAAAAAAAAACAAATGAAAAAGGATAGGGCAAACCGGATGATCCTAAGCTCTGGTACCAACTGATACAAACCACATCAACGATTGTGGTGAAACCCGACACCAAATATGGCAGCCACCAAGAACACACGAAATTGGAATGAAGAACCGCGACCCAATGCTTAGCCAAGCACGAACCTTGGTATGAGGAAGACGCCACAAACGGGGATGGGAATCCATTTGATAAGTCAGGTTGAACGCCACAAGGAACCCCTTGATAAGTTCTAATAGTTTCTTCAAGAACTCAAGAAGAAAAACTCACAAATTTCATTTCATCATAATCTGCCTTTCCCAAACGTTTACAAGGCCTAATATAGCCGAAAATTACATCAAAGACAAGCCCCTTTGTCTTCCTAATGAAAAACCGAAAATTACATCAAGACAAGCCCCTTTGTCTTCCTAATGAAAACTGAAAATTACATCAAAAAGACTATTGGACTCACACAAGTCAAGTGTTTGACTTTTCACAAAATAAACAAAGACTAAATAAAAAAAAACGTGATTAAAATAAAAAAAAAATACAAGATGCCAAAATCCAATAAGACTCATTACAAGCAGCTAAATATTGATCAAGCTCCTAAACTGGTGTCCTCATCATCTCCAACCTTAAGTGATGTCTCCTTCTCCACATTCGTGATGCTGGCTAAGAACGCTTGACATCCTTTCTCCATCATTCGTTGAGCTTTGAGAGATGATACTAACGGGGTGCGTAATCCTGAAGCTTGTCCCATGAAGCATAGTTTCTGGCCGTCAGGAGTCTCGAACATCACCTTCTTGCGTTTGCAGTCGATCGTTGCGCCTTGCCGTGCTAGCCAGTCCATGCCTAGTATTACGTCGAAGTCCTTGATCACAAGTTCTATCAGGTCTCCTTCTAGTTCCTTGTCCTCAATCTTGATTGGTACGCCTCGTACTATCCGTGATGATAGAACTACTTTGCCCGAAGGCAACTCGGTTACAAACCTAGTTCTAAATCTTTCACTAGGTTTGTCTAGTTTTTCTATCATTCCTAACGAGATATACGAATGAGTGGCTCCCGAATCAAATAATACATAGCATAAGTTATTGAGGATAGAAACCTGACCTGTGACCACCTTGTTGCTAGCATCAACCTCTCCTTGGGTTAAAGCAAAAACCCTAGCAGGAACCATCTTTTCGTCCTTCTTCCCTTCTGGCTTCTGCTGAGGACAATCTCTTTTACGATGCCCTTCTTGACCACAATTGAAACACTCCTTGGTGTTTGCGCGGCATTCTCCAGGATGCTTCTTCTGACACTTAGAACATGGCGGGTACTCCACGTAGCCCGGCCTATTTCCCCCATTATTCGTACGTGCCCTTTTATTGCTATCGACTTTCTTGTTATCAGGATGCCGTCTTTTCTGGCCGTTACCGTTGTTGCCTGATTGATTGTTGCCATTATTGCTAGACTGATTTTTGCCGTTATGGTTGTTGCTCCGACTGGTCTGTGGTTGATTATGCTGTCTTGGTTCAGGCTTACTGGCTTCTTCTTTGCTCACATTGGCCTGCAACCTTTCTACTTCGATTGCCGTCTCAAGTACGTCGGCATATGTAGTGTTCCTGGGGTTTGCTAGCTTAACCCCCATCTCGATCTTCGGTCGAAGTCCTCTAACAAACTTGTTCACCCTCAGAAAATCGGTTGGAACCATCTCCGCTGTGAACTTTGAGGTCGAACTGACGAGCATACTCCGCCACTGATAAATTTCCTTGCTTCAAGTTGGCAAACTCCTCAACTCTTGAAGCGAGTACAGCTGAGTTGTAGTACTTTTTGTGGAACAGCTCCACAAATCGGGTCCATGTCATGGTGGCAGCATCATGGGATTGCTGGACCAAATCCCACCATATCCTGGCATCCTTCTTGAGTAAATACGAGACGCAGGATATGCGGTCCGCATTACTGAGGTTCATGTGCGTCAGAATTGGCTCCACATTCCTTAGCCACTCTTCTGCCTCAAAGGGGTCTGTAGTCCCTTCGAAGTTTGGAGCGTGCTGCTTGCGGAACCTCTCATACACTGGCTCCACGTTCGGTACTGGATACGGCGCGTAATGCGTCATTGGCCATCCCCCATATGGACCAACTTGTTGGGGGTGCTGGGGCCATTTATTGTGGCTGCGGCTGCGGCTGAGTTTGAGCCTGTTGGCGTTGTTGCTGCAAAAGTTCCTTGACTTGCTGTCGCAGTCTGGTGATCTCCGCGGTGTTGTCAGCTGGCGGTGCCGGCGCGTTGCGGCTAGCAGTAGCACGCACTCCCCTTCTGCGAACTGGAGGGGCTCCATTGGTCGCTGGAACAATGTTGGAGGCGTTTCCGTTGGTGCGCGCAGATCTTCGGAGCGACATCTTCAACAAAGTTCTAACAGTCGAGAACATGTTAGAACTTACCCTAATAGGCTCTAAGGCAAAACTTAATCTAAGAAAACATAACTCGGACCTATTAATTATGACTTCTTATGAAAAAAAATTATATAGGTCTTTATTTATTAGTTAGAGTGGGTTTCTATACTTAGAAAAATAAGTCATCTTTATTTTCTAAGTGTGTTTCTAATCATCCTATATGACTTAATCCTCAGGCTCGAAACTTATCTTTGTTCCAAAGTTAACCATATTGAGGGAGGGCTGGGATCAGTAAAATTGTTCCCACTACTATGACCCCCTAACTCTCAATAAGGAAACTTGGTTCATTGATTTGTATCCACCCTCACCGAACTTCGTCATTGTTCATTTTATTTATTACTTATTATGGTTGCGAAAAAATAAAATCAAACTCTGATACGAACCACACCAACATTGTGATGAAACCCGACACCAAATATGGAACAGCCACCAAGAACATACGAGATTGGAATGGAACCGCGACCCAATGCTTAGCCAAGCACGAACCTTGGTATGAGGAAGATGCCACAAACAGGGATGGAATCCGTTTGATAAGTCAGGATGAACGCCACAAGGAATCTCCTTGATAAGTTCAAAAGTTTCTTCAAGAACTCAAGAAGAAATAAACTCACAATGTCATTCAATATAATCTGATTTTTCCAAATTTTTTCAAGGCCTAATATAGGCGAAAATTACATCAAGACAAGCCCCATTGTCTTCCTAAAGCAAAACCGAAATTTAAAAACAAGCCTTTTGTCTTCCTAATGAAAACTGAAATTAAAGACAAGCCTTTTTGTCTTCCTAATGAAAACCGAAAATTAAAGACAAAAGGACTCTTGGACTCACACAAGTCAAGTGTTTGACTTTTCACAAAATAAACAAAGACTAAATAAAAAAAATACAAGATGAAAAAATACAATAAGACTCATCAAGCTCCTAAACTGAGTCTTTTGGCTCGCGCCCTCGTCACCAGACCAACTGGAACTAGACTTGGATCTTTAGTCTTGGTGTCCTCATCATTCCTCCCCTCTTGAGAAGGATTTGTCCTCAAATCTTCACCTGCATCAAAAGGGCTCAAATCAGAAACATTAAAAGTAGCACTAACAGTATACTCACCTGGTAAATCGAGTCTGTAGGCATTGTCATTGATCCTTTCTAGCACTTGAAACGGCTCATCTCCTCAAGGTAGCAATTTGGAACGTCTTTGTGCTGGGAATCGCTCTTTCCTCATGTGTACCCATACCCAATCACCGGGGTCAAAAACCTGTTTGTGACGATCCTTGTTAGCATCAAGTTGGTTAGTGTTTAAAAGAGCCTCCTTAACCTCACTTTTTTTTTGCATAAAAATTATTTTGTTTTCTCTCTAATTTTCCCTCATTGATCGAACTCTTCTCTTTCTTTTCTCTCTCACTTGATTCGACCCTTTTCTCTCTTTGTCTCTCTTTTTTCTCACTCTCGTTCATCTTTTCACTCTCCTTCTTTTGCTCACTAAATTTTTTTTTATCACTCAATTTTTGTAACCTCACTTGGTCTTCATATACTTGCTTTGGCGTCAATGGAGCTAGAGTGATTGTTCGTTGATGGAACGTGAATGAGTACTTGTTGGTGAAGCCATCATGCTGGACCCGCCGATCAAATATCCAAGGCCTTCCTAGAAGGAGGTGTCCAGCTTGCATGGGAACCACATCGCACAATACCTCATCCTCATACTTGCCAATTCGAAATGATACCAGCACCTGTTTTGTAACCCTCACTTCACCACTATCATTCAACCACTGCAACTTGTATGGACAAGGATGTTTAAGCGTTGGGAGCCCTAGCTTTTCAACCATGGAAGAACTAGCAACGTTAGTGCAACTACCACCATCAATAATAACACTGCATACCTTGTCTTTCACATGACAACGGGTGTGAAAGATGTTCTCCCGCTGCACCTCTTCTTCCTCTTCTTTTGCTTGCAAATTTAAGGCTTGTCGTGTGACTAGTGCAAGCATCTCACCAGATTCTGCCCCAACTCCTCATCACCCATAGAAGCATCTTCCAATGGTGGCATGTCAGCAAGATCATCTTCATCTTCAGAATTGAGCTCGCCACTTTCTCGAATCACCATAACTCTCTTGTTTGGACATTGGCTAGCTATGTGTCCTCGCCCCTGACATTTGAAACACTTTTATCTCACTAGAATGGGACGAAGTAGGGGCTGTTTTACCTTGAGGGGTCGTGACTGGTTTTGCTGTAAAGGATGAAGTAGGTTGGTCTTCTTCCTTCTTTGGATAGTTTGACTGCCAAGGTGTTGCACTTGAATTTTGTGGGATTTGTCTCGGATTTGAACTTGTACTACCCCTCTTGAGCTGCCTCTCAACTTTGATTGCCATATGCACCAAATCTTATAATTCCACATAATGGTGTAGCTCAATTGGAATAGCAATCTCTCGGTTCAACCCATTCAAAAACCTTGCCATTGTTGCCTCCCGATCCTCTTCCACATTGGCTCTAATCATAGCCATCTCCATCTCCTTGTAATACTCATCAACATTCTTGGAACCTTGACGAAGACCCTGCAACTTAAGGTATAGATCTCGATAATAATGAGATGGTACAAACCGTCGCCTCATCACCCTCTTCATAGCCTCCCAAGTGTCAATGGCACGATCTCCATTTCGCCTCCTATTGATGCACAACTGATCCCACCAAACAATAGCATAATCAGTAAATTCAATGACAGCTAGTTTTACCTTCTTCATGTCAGAGTAGTTGTGACAATCGAAAACCAACTCCATCTTCTTTTCCCACTCAAGGTATGCCTCAGGATCACTCTTGCCTTGAAAGGCGGGGATTCTCATCTTGATATTTCCCAAATTATTGTCTACCCAGTTCCTAGCTTCTCTATCTCGGCCATACCTCCTATGGTTACCCTCTGACATCCTATCAAACTCTTCATCAGAAACTACCCCTTCTAAATCTCCTTCATTCACATCCTCCCTTTTTGGTGCACCCTATTCCTCCTTGGTCTCCGTTGTGCCCATTCTTCTACCCTATCCAACCGCTCATGTATCTGTTCACACTCCTCCCTCAACATCCTCCTCATCTCCCCTATAATGGCTTGAAGTTGTAGATTTGGAACTGTAGGTGGTGGATTGTCATTGCCTGTATTTCTTTCTATATTTTGTGACATGATGGAAAATCTGCAAAACAATAAGGTTAGACAGTTATAGAAAGGACCTCACTGCACTCCCTCCCGTGTTTCACTCAAAGAAAATGGTCACTCAAGTACACTCGTGTTTCACTCAATGATGGCTTTTACCCTCAAATAAGCTCACACCACTGCCTTTTTCCACTCTATTCTTCTTTAAGCTCTTTGAAAACTAATGAAATGGTGATATGGAAGTTCAAGCAGCCAATCCTACCAAACAAACCAAACGAAAATCGATGAAAAAGTGGCGAAAACTGGTGATTTTTGGAATACTTGTGTGGGGTTTTGGTAAAAAGGCCTCTAGACCATGGGGAACAAGAATAAAACAAAATTTTTTAAGAGAGGTTTCCAGACTTTTTTTTTTTTAAGGTTCGGATCCCCTTTGAATTTTTCTTCTTCTTTCTTTTCTTTTCCTCTTGATCCTCAAACGCAGGTACAAGACACAAGAAAAAAAAATCAGACTTGGATTTGACAACAACTCATATTTCACAAAAGAGCAAGAGAATCTCAATGCAAATTCGGATTTTCACAATGAAAAACAAGAGAAACTCACTGTCAATTCAGATTTCACAATAAAACAATAGAAACTCAAGGCCAAATTCGGATTGCACAATAATAAGAACAAGAGAAGTCAATTCCAATTTCGGATTTCACAACAAGAACAAGAGAAACCCAAGGAAAAATTCGGATTTCAAAACAAAACAGCAAGAGAAACTCAAAGACAATTCAGATTCCACAATTAGAACAAGAGAAAAACTCAAAGCCGTAATTCACGTTAAGAACCCTAATTCATGATTTCAGAAACGAAAAGAAAACAAAATAGGGGATTACAAAGGACCCTAATTCACGATTACAAAGGAATTGAAACTTTGTGTAGACTAGTTTCGGATTTCAAGGGATTTCACAAAAAAAATAATGGAAACTTTGGAAATAAGGGAATGATTGAACAAGGAAACAATTGAAATAGGGAAATTAGCAATAGTAGTTTCGGATTTCACAAGAAAACAAAAAAAAAACAAGGACAAAGAACTCAAAACACGACTAGATGATGAATAATTTTTTTTTTTTTTTGATTTCAGAATTGAAAAGAAACGAATTGAATAGAAAACACAAATGAAAAAGGATAGGCCAAACCAGATGATCCTAAGCTCTGATACCAACTGATACGAACCACACCAACATTGTGATGAAACCCGACACCAAATATGGAACAGCCACCAAGAACATACGAGACTGGAATGTGTAGAGTCCAAGAACTTTACTTAGCTAAGATAGATAGTAGTATGATAGTATGTATAGTATTATCATTGTTACTGTGGATTTTTGGTTCAGACCGGGAATTATTTGGACACTCATAGTAGTACTTATAGATTTTCTAAGTTTAATCTATAGTTTAAGAATATTAAGTTAACCTAAGGTTTGATTAAGTGACTGATACTAAGGTTTAGACATCAACCAATAGGATTTTAAGCACATGTTATGAATGGTGATTAAGGATTAAGTATTTTTGAGGATTTAATTTAATAAGGAGTAAAGTTTGAATCCCCTAAGGTCAGTCAGCAGCTTTGAACACATTGAGGGCTTAGTCAAGGCTGTTTACCCCATTCAAACTTAGCTAAAAATGTGTAATTTCGTGTTTAATTATTCAGCGTATGCCGATATATCGCAGCTATAGGGGGCGATATATCGCAGCACGTAAATACGGAAAACACGAGACGATGCACGGTCGCCTCGGGCATACTGGCCCAGGCGATATATCACCTACAGGGGGCGATATATCGCCTCCTTCAGCATATGTTCAATTGTTTTTGAATTCTTTTCCTTTCAGCCATTCAAACTCCTCCATAAGTCCATCATCTTTTGAACGAGTCTTCAGCCTCTACTGAACGATTATTCAAATGATTTTCACTTAAAAAGCCATTATTTTTATTCAAGTACAATCAAGATACTTTCATTCCAAAACTCTATAAATAGGACCTAGTACCCAGCCATTATTCACCTTTTACTCTAAGTTCAGAAGCTGCAAGTGCTAGGAGAATGTGAGAGTTAAACACCTGGGTTGGGAAATCATAAGCTTAAACATCATAAGCTTATCAAACACTTTGGGAAGTGAGGTTCTATAGTATTTCGGTTGAGGTGTAGATTGGTCTTTCAAGTCTTTGAGGTAACCAAAACTCTAGTTCCTTTCTGTATTATGTTATTTTCTTCCTCATAGTCTTCTACTCAATCTCTAACCTTAATCTTTATTTTGGTTAGGGAATCCAAGTTCTTAAGCACATAAGTTATGGTAAGCATGTTTCTCAAATGGTTTAGTCTTCCCATTTCCTTTTCATCTCTTTCCTTCTTTCAACTCACTCATGTTCATTATGGTTTTAGGAGTGTTCCAAAAGTCCCAACTCAGTCCATTATATCCCGGTAACTTTGGTAAGGAAAATAGGCTAGAATCTATATGTTTATGTTTATGTTATCTTATGTGTTATGTTGTGATATGATATGAGTATGTTATGAATATGTTGTGCATGTGTTTGTTGTAGGCTTGGGCTTATGCCCTATTTGACTAACAAGACCCCAAAAAGATTGTGGGCATAAGTCTATTTAGCTGGTAGGACCCCACAAATCTCATGGGCATAAGCTTGTTTAGTCTATGGGACCCCAAGTAATAATGGCCATTATAATAAGTGAATTATGTGTTATGATATGTCTTTACGTTATTATGAAATTATGTTTATGTATATGACTATGTGTTAGATTTTCCTTGCTGGGCATTAGGCTCATTCCTTTCTGTTTATGTGCAGGAAAATAAGCTTTAGAGGTGGTAAGATTCGTGACGCTTGGAGGATGTGTATCGATGGTGAATGGAGACAAGGGGCCGAGCGTTATTCGATTCGAGGATGTAGTCTCCTTTTAAATTTTTATGATTTTATGTGTATTTTCCGCAACAAATATGTAATGTCTTTCATTTTTAAATCATCTTTTGTTTTAAAACAATGGGATCCCATAATCCTTCTTAGTATTCTGTTTGTTTGTAGATAACTCTCATTTTGCAAGTTACTCAATAAATTATGGTATTTTCGTAAAAATGTAAGTTTTAGGTATAGTTTCGTTAATGGTCCAAATAATCTCTGATACCAACTGTAATGACCCACTACTCTAGACTATTTGGACCATTAACGAAACTATACATAAAACTTACATTTTTACGAAAATACCATAATTTATTGAGTAACTTGCAAAATGAGAGTTATTTACAAACAAACAGAATACTAAGAAGGATTATGGGATCCCATTGTTTTTAAAACAAAAGATGATTTAAAAATAAAAGACATTACATATTTTGTGCGGAAAATACACATAAAATCATAAAAATTTAAAAGGAGACTACATCCTCGAATCGAATAACGCTCGGCCCCTTGACTCCATTCACCATCGATACACATCCTCCAAGCGTCACGAATCTTACCACCTCTAAAGCTTATTTTCCTGCACATAAACAGAAAGGAATGAGCCTAATGCCCAGCAAGGAAAAATCTAACACATAGTCATAACATAAACATAATTTCATAATAACGCAAAGACATAACATAATTAATTTCATATAGTTTTGTATTAATTAATTTTACCGAAATGGGGAATTTTATTCCATGAATGGACCTTAGGCTAAATTTTATTGTGTGATTAATTAAATTAAATTAAATGTGAGAGACATTTAATTTAATTATTATGTGTTAAGTTTTGTTTTTAAAACTTAATAAGGGTGAAAATGTTATAGGAAGTCAAATTGGATTTTTCTTCTTAGGAAATATTTATTAACCTTTATAAATATAGGGGAATTCTCCTATAGGGGCTACACTTTAAGCCCTACCGGTAGGGCTCTCAGTGTTTACAACCCGTGAACAGTTTTCGGCATGATTTTTTTTATGACCATGTATATTGTAGCTATTTAGAGCATCCTGGAAATTTTCAGAAAATTCCGAATAGTTTACAGTACCGAAAACTAGGTTCAAACATGTTGTTGCACGCGTGACTAATTCTTTTATGCGCGTGGAAAACAACATGTTTGAACCTAGTTTTCGGTACTATAAACTATTCAGAATTTTCTAAATAGCTACAATATACACGGTCATAAAAAAAAGTCGTGCCGAAAACTGTTCACGGGTCGAGAAACACTGAAAGCCCTACCATAGGGCTTAAAGTGAAGCCCCTATAGAAGAATTATCCTATAAATATATATATATATAATCACATATATAAATAAAGGGTGGGCGACCATGTGAGGGAAGAATATTGGGTAGACCAAATTAATTAAGTTTAATCTCATTTTTAAATATTAGTGTTAATAGGCAAGTGGATAGTAAAACACTCAAGTGTTTTTAGGATATTTTAGAAAATTCTAAACCCTTTTAACTCCCCAAAACCGACCACTCTCTCTCATTGTAATGACCCAACTAATTCTAAGACTTTGGACCATTAAAACTACTATACATAGACACTATTTTTAAGAAAACATACATGCGAAACATTAATAACTTTATTAAAAATAAGGTAAATGTTGAAATTCATAAATTCGGGATATGGGATCCATTGTTTGAAAAATAAAACATAACTTAACTTAATTGAAATTGTTTACAAAACCAAGTGCGGAAAATACATAGAAACATAATGAAAAAGACTGAAAATAACTTCGTCCTCGAATCGTTCACGCAGTCCACCGAATCCATTCTTCCTCAATACACAACCCCAAGCTGCCATGAATCCTTCCGCCGCCGTAACTATTTTCCTGAATACATAAAAATAAAGGAATGGGCCTAATGCCCAACAAGGAAAATCTACTAAAAACATAAAACATATACATAAACTTTATCATAAACATATACTATAACATATGTCATATACTACTACAATTGCCATTATACTACTTAGGGCTTGTAAACTAAACAAGTCATATGCCCAATAGATTGGTGGGGCTTGCTAGCTAAGCAAGTCATATGCCCATAATTTATTGGAGCTTGTTAGCTATACAAGTCATATATGCCCAAGGTCTATAAACATACTATACATAATGTAACATAACATAACATAACATAAAATAGCATAACATAAGATAGCATAACATATCATATAAACATATAAATTCTATCCTATTTTCCTTACCAATACTGAGATTTGGAACACTCCTAAAAACCAACAATGAGAAGGTGAGTATTTCTAAAAGAAGGTGATGAAAAAGAAATGAATCTAAACCACCGGGAAGAAGAGCTTACCGAAAGGAAACCTTAAGTTCAAAGAACTTAAATACCTAACCAAGAATGGAAAAACAATGAGTTAGGATCTGAATGAAAACTAAAGAAAACTAAAGAATTAAACTGAAATGAACTTAATATTAGGAATAGCTTTGAATGTATTAGAACTGAACTACACCTTGATATAGAAAAACACACTATTTATCTTACTTCCCAAGTGTTTATAAAGCTTATAACCCAACCCAAGTGTTTATCACTCAATAGTAAACCTAGCAGCTTGAAGGCTCTGAACACAGCTTGAAGAATGAGAGAAATGGCTGGGTACTAGGTCCTATTTATAGAGTTCAAGGAGTGAAAAGATCTTCTTTTAGCTTGAATAAAAATAATGAATATTACTTGAAAAACATTTGAATATTCGTTCAGCAGAGGATTAAGACTCGGTCAACACGTTCAAAGGCTTGCTAAGAGGTTAAGGAATAAAATTAGCTCGGTTTCAAAAACGTTTGAAAAACTTGCCCTAGGGCCGATATATCGCCCATTGTAGGCGATATATCGCCTGGGCTTAATGCCCCGAGTGTTCGTCGATGCATTTGTGTGAAGTTCACGTGTTTTCGTATTCCCCATCTGGCGATATATCGCCCCCTATAGCAGCGATATATTGGCATACGCTGAAATATTATACACGTAATTGCACTTTTTTCAGCTTAATTTGAATTGGGTAAATAGCTTTGACTGAGTCCTATAACGTTTTTAAAGCTACTGGCAGGTTCTAGGGTTTTCAAACATTTCTTTTATAAAACTATTCATAAAAAATGCTTAATTTCTCAATAAACATGCACACGACAAGTGTCATGATCTTATTAGTTCTATCTAAACCTTATAGTATAATAAATAACATCTTTATAGTCAGCTATATTAATCAAACCTTATGTTATAATTAATATTCTTAAACTATAGGTTAAACTTATAAAATCTATAAGTGTTGCTACGAGTGTTCAACTAAGTCCCGGCTTGAACCAAAATCCACAGTAATAAACATACTATAACTACTACTAGTTATCACTACTACTACTACTATCTAACTAGCTAAGTAAAGTTCTGGGACTCTACACTCACTTTCACTCTCATCTTTTTTTGAAAACTCTCTCTCAAGTTTTCTCTCCATCTTCAACCTCAAGAATACTGAGAAGGCTTGGAAGCATTTAGATTTGGTCTAGGAGGGGTTTCCCTAAGGTAAAGTTTCAAAAAACTTGACTTTGTAAAGTTTTTAACCATAGGTCTTTCAATATCTAACTATCTATGTTGTTGGGGGGCGTTGGTTAAGGTATTGAAAGAGTTTTGAAGGATTCAAAGCTAGTAGGAACATCAAAACCTAGAGCAAGAACAACAAGAGGTATGCAGTTTACTTTTTATGGTTGTTGTTGTATAGTTTTTATTTTTAAGCATTATTTTGTATATTTAATGCTTAAAGTTTCTTATTGGTGATGTAATAAGACTACGGTAGTTGCTTTGTAATTTTTATGATGCTTGTGTGTTGATTTTTGAAAATAGGTGATACGAACCACACCAACATTGTGATGAAACCCGACACCAAATATGGAACAGCCACCAAGAACATACGAGATTGGAATGGAACCGCGACCCAATGCTTAGCCAAGCACGAACCTTGGTATAAGTGATGAGGACACCAAGACCCAAGTATCAAGCCAAGTTCCAGTTGGTCCAGTGACAAGGGCACGAGCCAAGAGATTCAAGGAAGAACTTAACAGCCTAGTCCACAAAGTCCTAAAACAAGAGGAGACCGTGGTCAACATTGAAGGAGAACAAAGACTTGTCTTACTCATCAAAGTTGACTGAGTTTAGGAGCTTCATGAGTCTTATTGTATTTGTCATTTTAATTTATTTACGTTATTGTTGTTATTTGGTCTTTCTTTATTTTTGTGATAAGTCAAACATTTGACTTGTGTGAGTCCAATAGTCCTTTTGTCTTTAATTTTCGGTTTTCATGAGGAAGACAAAAGGCTTGTCTTTAATTTCAGTTTTCATTAGGAAGACAAAGGGGCTGTCCTTAATTTTTCGGTTTCATTAGGAAGACCAAGGGTCTTGTTTTCATGTAATTTTCGTCCTTATAAGGACTGCCAAAACATTTGGAAAAATCAGATTATGTTGAATGAAATTGTGAGTTTATTTCTTCTTGAGTTCTTGAAGAAACTTTTGAACTTATCAAGGAGATTCCTTGTGGCGTTCATCCTGACTTATCAAACGGATTCCATCCCCGTTTGTGGCGTCTTCCTCATACCAAGGTTCGTGCTTGGCTAAGCATTGGGTCGCGGTTCCATTCCAATCTCGTGTGTTCTTGGTGGCTGTTCCATATTTGGTGTCGGGTTTCATCACAAAGTTGGTGTAGTTCGTATCAGTTGGTATCAGTTGCTTGGGATCATCCGGTTTGGCCTATCCTTTTTCATCTTTTTTTTTTTTCTATTCAATTCGTGTTCTTATATTAGGGTTTCTGAAATAAAAAAATATATATATATCAATTCGTGTTCATCTAGTCTTGTGTTTCTATTCTAGAGCTTGTTAATTTCAATTGTTTCCTTGTTTGAAATCCGAGCCTAGGTTCATACGGTTTGGCCTATCTTTTTTTTTTCCCCTTGTTTTTTCCATTTCGTTTCTTTGTTCAAATATTGGAATTGAATTAGGGTTTCTGAAATTTCCCCTAATTTGTTTTCTTTTTGTTTCTAAAATCGTGAATTAGGGTTCTTAACGTGAATTAGGGCTTTGAGTTTTTCTCTTGTTCTAATTGTGGAATCTGAATTGTCATTGAGTTTCTCTTGCTGTTTTGTTTTGAAATCCGAATTTTGCCTTGGGTTTCTCTTGTTCTTGTTGTGAAATCCGAATTTGGTATTGATAACTCCCTTGTTTCAATTGTGTCCCTGGTTTCAATTGGTTCCTTTATTTGATGTGGAATCCGAGACTATTATAGTGCCACAAATTATTTTGGTTTTGATCTTATTGGTTGAATCACAGATTGGATTTTGGGAATATTGGTTTTCTGTTATTGGGAGTGTTCTTGAATCTGTTATAGTACCACAGTTTGCTTGGTTTCCGGATTGGTTCTTTGGTGTTCAAAAAATTTTCTTTTCAAAAAATTGAGTATCTGGGTTATCAAATTTGAGAGATAAAAAAAAAAAAACAAAAAGGAAGAAAGGAAAGGAAAGGAAAAGGGAAGGGGATCCGAGAGCAAAAAAAAAAAAAAAGAGTCTGGAAACCCTTCTTAAAAAAATTTTGTTCTATTCTTGTTCCCCATGGTCTAGAGGCCTTTTTGCCAAAACCCCACACAAGTGTTCCAAAAAATCATCATTTTTCGTCATTTTTCACCAGTTTTCGTCGGTGTTCGTTTGGTTTGTTTGGTTGGATTTGCTGCTTGAATACTCCATATCACTGTTTCATTAGTTTTCAAAGAGCTTAAAGAAGAAAATAGAGGGGAAAAAGGCAGAGGTGTGAGCTTATTTGAGGGTAAAAGCCATCATTGAGTGCAAACACGAGTGTACTTGAGTGACCATTTTCTTTGAGTGAAACACGTGAGGGAGTGCAGTGAGGTCCTTTCTATAATTGTCTAACCTTATTGTTTTGCAGATTCTCCATCATGTCACAAAATACAGAAAGAAATGCAAGCAATGACGCTCCACCACCTACAGTTCCAAATCTACAAATTGAAGCTTTAATGGGGGAGATGAGGAGGATGTTGAGGGAGGAGTGTGAGCAAATACATGAGCGGTTGGATAGGGTAGAAGAGAGGGCACAACGGAGACCAAGGAGGAATAGGGTGCACCAAAGGGAGGATAAGAATGAAGGGGATTTAGAAGGGGTAGTTTCTGATGATGAGTTTGATAGGATGTCGACGGGTAACCATAGGAGGTATGGTGGGAATAGAGAAGATAGGAACCAGGTAGATAATTATATGGGGAATATCAAAATGAGAATCCCGGCATTTCAGGGGAAGAGTGATCCTGAAGCATACCTTGAGTGGGAGAAGAAAATGGAGCTAGTTTTTGATTGTCACAACTACTCCGACATGAAGAAGGTAAAACTTGCTGCCATTGAGTTTACTGATTATGCTATTGTTTGGTGGGATCAGTTGTGCATCAACAGGAGGCGGAGTGGAGATCGCCCTATTGACACATGGGAGGCCATGAAGAGGGTGATGAGGCGACGGTTTGTACCATCTCATTATTATCGAGATCTATACCTTAAGTTTCAGGGTCTTCGTCAAGGGTCCAGAAGTGTTGATGAGTATTATAAAGAGATGGAGATGGCTATGATTAGAGCCAATGTTGAAGAGGATCGGGAGGCAACCATGGCAAGGTTTTTGAATGGGTTGAACAGAGAGATTGCTGACCCAATCGAGCTACACCATTATGTGGAATTGGAGGATTTGGTTCATATGGCAATCAAAGTTGAGAGGCAGCTCAAGAAGGGTAGTTCAAGTTCGAGGTCAAGACCGAGCCCACACAATCCAAGTACAACACCTTGGAGGTCGAACTATCCAAAGAAAGAAGACCAACCCACTTCATCATCTACACCAAAACCAGCCACCACAGCCACGCCACCTCAAGGTAAAACAACTCCTACTAAGTCTCATTCTAGTGAGATAAGGTGTTTCAAATGTCAGGGGAGAGGACACATTGCTAGCCAGTGTCCAAACAAGAGAGTCATGGTGATTCGAGAAAGTGGAGAGACAGATTCTGAAGATGAAGATGATCTTGCTGACATGCCACCATTGGAAGATGCTTCTGACAATGAGTATGGACCAGAATCTGGTGAGATGCTTGCACTAGTCACAAGGCGAGTCCTGAATTTGCAAGCAAAAGAAGAGGAAGAAGAGGTGCAGCGAGAGAACATCTTTCACACTCGTTGTCATGTGAGAGACAAGGTATGTAGTGTCATTATTGATGGAGGTAGTTGTACTAATGTTGCTAGTGCTTCCATGGTTGCCAAGCTGGGGCTTACAACGCTTAGGCATCCTTGTCCATACAAATTGCAATGGCTGAATGATAGTGGTGAAGTGAGGGTTACAAAACAGGTGCTAGTCTCATTTCGAATTGGCAAGTATGAAGATGAGGAGTTGTGTGATGTGGTTCCCATGCAAGCTGGACACCTCCTTCTAGGAAGGCCTTGGCAATTTGATCGGCGGGTGCAGCATGACGGCTTCACCAACAAGTATTCATTCACATTCCGTCAACGAACAATCACTCTAGCGCCTTTGACACCAAAGCAAGTGTATGAAGATCAAGTGAGGTTGCAAAAATTGAGTGACAAAAAGAAAATGAGTGAGCAAAAAGAGAATGAAAAGATGAATGAGAGTGAGGAAAAAGAGAGACAAAGAGAGAAAAGTGTGGAATCAAGTGAGAGAAAACAAAATAATTTTTATGCAAAAAAAAGTGAGGTTAAGAGAGTATTGTGTACAAAACAGCCCATGATTTTACTCATGTATAAGGAGGCTCTTTTAAATACTAACCAACTTGATTCTTCGCTGCCAAGTGTTGTTGTGTCTATTTTGCAGGAATTTGAGGATGTGTTTCCTGAGAAAGTACCACATGGTTTGCCACCTGTTCGAGGAATAGAACATCAAATTGATTTTGTTCCAGGTGCTTCCATCCCAAACCGACCAGCCTACAGAAGTAATCCTGATGAAACAAAGGAATTGCAAAGGCAAATTGAAGAATTGATGGAGAAAGGGCATGTGAGAGAAAGCATGAGCCCTTGTGCTGTTCCAGTGATTCTAGTTCCCAAGAAGGATGGAACATGGAGGATGTGTGTTGACTGTCGAGCCATCAACAATATAACGGTAAAATATCGACATCCCATTCCTCGTTTAGATGACATGTTAGATGAATTGCATGGTTCTTGTGTGTTTTCCAAAATTGATCTTAAAAGTGGGTATCATCAGATACGTATGAAAGAAGGGGATGAGTGGAAAACTGCTTTTAAAACTAAACATGGATTGTATGAGTGGTTAGTCATGCCATTTGGACTAACTAATGCACCTAGCACTTTCATGCGCTTAATGAATCATGTATTGCGTGCTTTCATTGGAAAATTTGTGGTTGTGTATTTTGATGATATTCTTATTTATAGTAAGAATTTGCATGACCATGTTTTGCATTTGCATTCTGTTTTGGATGTTCTTAGGAAACAGAGTTTATATGCTAGCCTCAGTAAGTGTACTTTCTGCACCGATAAGCTTGTTTTCCTAGGCTTTGTTGTAAGTGCTACAGGTATTCAGGTGGATGAAGAAAAGATCAAAGCCATCCAAGAGTGGCCGACCCCTACAACTATAGGTAATGTTAGAAGTTTTCATGGACTTGCTAGCTTCTACAGGAGGTTTGTGAAAAATTTTAGCACCATCGCCGCACCACTTACAGAAGTTATCAAAAAGAATGTGATATTTAAATGGGGTGAAGCTCAAGAGGAGGCATTTCAGCTACTGAAATACCAGCTTACTCATGCTCCTTTACTTGCTTTGCCTAACTTTTCTAACACTTTTGAAGTTGAATGTGATGCTTCTGGAATAGGTATTGGCGCTGTTCTTATGCAGGATGGGAGACCGCTTGCATACTTTAGCGAAAAGCTAAGTGGGGCTGCCCTCAATTACCCCACCTATGACAAAGAATTGTATGCACTAGTGCGTGCTTTAGAAACATGGCAGCACTATTTGTGGCCAAAGGAGTTTGTGATTCGCACAGATCATGAATCCTTGAAACATTTGAAAGGCCAACATAAGCTCAACAAGAGACATGCCAGATGGGTTGAGTTCATTGAGACATTTCCTTATGTCATTCGCTATAAACAAGGTAAGGAGAATGTGGTTGCTGATGCCCTTTCTCGCAGGTATGCCCTAATCTCCACTCTTGATGCTAAATTACTTGGGTTTGAACACATAAAGGAGCTGTATTTTGCTGACCATGATTTTGGGGAAATTTATGGTGTTTGTGAAAAATCTGCTGAAGGAAAATTTTATAGGCATGAGGGTTTCTTGTTTAGGGAGCATAGGTTGTGTGTACCAAATTGTTCTTTGAGAGATTTGCTAGTTAGAGAGTCCCACGGGGGAGGGTTGATGGGACATTTTGGAGTTGCTAAGACCCTAGTTATGTTGCAAGAGCACTTCTTTTGGCCCCACATGAAACGAGATGTTGAGCGAATTTGTGGTAGGTGTGTCACTTGTAGGCAAGCTAAATCAAGAGTTCAGCCAAATGGCCTTTACACACCCCTACCTATCCCTAGTTCACCATGGGTTGACATTTCAATGGATTTTGTGTTGGGTTTACCTAGAAGTAAGCGTGGGAGGGATTCAATCTTTGTGGTTGTAGACAGAATTTCTAAGATGGCTCATTTTATTCCTTGTCATAAAACTGATGATGCCTCTAACGTTGCAGATTTGTTCTTTAGGGAGATTGTGAGATTACATGGTATGCCTAGAACAATTGTATCAGATAGGGATGCTAAGTTCTTAAGCTATTTTTGGAAAACATTGTGGGGAAAACTTGGGACAAAACTATTATTTTCTACTACTTGTCACCCTCAAACCGATGGTCAAACAGAAGTAGTTAATAGGACCCTATCCACCTTGTTGAGGGCTATCATAAGTAAAAATATTAAGACTTGGGAAGATTGTTTGCCACATGTTGAGTTTGCTTATAATCGTTCAATGCATTCTGCTACTAAATTTTCACCATTTGAAATTGTTTATGGTTTTAATCCTCTAACTCCTTTGGATTTATCACCTTTACCTGTTTCTGAGCATTTGAATTTAGATGGCGAGAAGAAGGCAGAATTTGTGAAGAAAATCCATGAGAGGGCGCGACTCAACATAGAAAGAAGGACTGAACAATACATTAAGCAAGCTAACAAGGGTCGTCATAAGCAGGTTTTTGAGCCCGGTGATTGGGTATGGTTACACATGAGGAAAGAGCGATTCCCAACACAAAGGCGTTCAAAATTGCTACCTCGAGGAGATGGTCCATTTCAAGTACTTGAAAGGATCAATGACAATGCCTACAGACTCGATTTACCAGGTGAGTATAATGTTAGTGCTACTTTTAATGTTTCTGATTTGAGTCCTTTTGATGCAGGTGACGATTTGAGGTCAAATCCTTCTAAAGAGGGGGGGAATGATGAGGACACCAAGACCCAAGTATCAAGCCAAGTTCCAGTTGGTCCAGTGACAAGGGCACGAGCCAAGAGATTCAAGGAAGAACTTAACAGCCTAGTCCACAAAGTCCTAAAACAAGAGGAGACTGTGGTCAACATTGAAGGAGAACAAAGACTTGTCTTACTCATCAAAGTTGACTGAGTTTAGGAGCTTCATGAGTCTTATTGTATTTGTCATTTTAATTTATTTACGTTATTGTTGTTATTTGGTCTTTCTTTATTTTTGTGATAAGTCAAACATTTGACTTGTGTGAGTCCAATAGTCCTTTTGTCTTTAATTTTCGGTTTTCATGAGGAAGACAAAAGGCTTGTCTTTAATTTCAGTTTTCATTAGGAAGACAAAGGGGCTGTCCTTAATTTTTCGGTTTCATTAGGAAGACCAAGGGTCTTGTTTTCATGTAATTTTCGTCCTTATAAGGACTGCCAAAACATTTGGAAAAATCAGATTATGTTGAATGAAATTGTGAGTTTATTTCTTCTTGAGTTCTTGAAGAAACTTTTGAACTTATCAAGGAGATTCCTTGTGGCGTTCATCCTGACTTATCAAATGGATTCCATCCCCGTTTGTGGCGTCTTCCTCATACCAAGGTTCGTGCTTGGCTAAGCATTGGGTCGCGGTTCCATTCCAATCTCGTGTGTTCTTGGTGGCTGTTCCATATTTGGTGTCGGGTTTCATCACAAAGTTGGTGTAGTTCGTATCAATAAGGAAGACGCCACAAACGGGGATGGAATCCGTTTGATAAGTCAGGATGAACGCCACAAGGAATCTCCTTGATAAGTTCAAAAGTTTCTTCAAGAACTCAAGAAGAAATAAACTCACAATTTCATTCAACATAATCTCATTTTTCCAAATGTTTTGGCAGTCCTTATAAGGACGAAAATTACATGAAAACAAGACCCTTGGTCTTCCTAATGAAACCGAAAAATTAAAGACAAGCCTTTTGTCTTCCTCATGAAAACCGAAATTAAAGACAAGCCTTTTGTCTTCCTAATGAAAACCGAAAATTAAAGACAAAAGGACTATTGGACTCACACAAGTCAAATGTTTGACTTATCACAAAATAAACAAAGACTAAAAAAAACGTGATTAAAAATAAAAAGACTCATTACAAGAAGCCAAATATTGATCAAGCTCCTAAACTGGTGTCCTCATCATTCCTCCCCTCTTGACTTGGATCAACTGGAACTTGACTTGGATTTTGAATTCGGATCCAAGTCAACGGTTTTGTTGAAAACCCTAAAACAAAAATACAAGTTTTGAGTTGTGACTTCCAAGGGGTCAAGCATCCACTGTATATTGATTTTGTAAAATTTAATTGTTCTGTGATGTTGTTGAGATTGAGTACATAAAATTGAGCTTTTGAAACACTAAAAAATATTTAAAAATGAGTGAGTTATGCTATTTCAAAGTTTAGGTAAAAAACTGTTTTTTCGTATTCCTAATTTTGGGACCAAGTTTGGACAGCCACTAAATAGGGAAAATGAACCCATTTTTTTTTTATAAAATTTGGTGGACATAATCTTGACATAACCTAGTATTCCACTATAAAATTTGGTAACAAAATACTGAATGGTTTGAAAGTTATTAAGTGCCAAAGTTTGGAAATATTAAGGACTTGAAAATAAGGTCATTTTTACCTCATTGTTGGAAAATATTTTCACCAATAAAAAATGCTCCTTTTGACCTAAGGTTTTTCCAAGACCTAAATGGCATACCAAAAATGTAATTGGGAAATTTCGGTAATAATTGGGTAAGTAAATTTCAAGTTATGACCTAACAAAGTATGTAGTTAAAAATGTGAAAAATGAGGTTTTCACACTTAGTGTAAAAATGAGATTTTGGAACTTAAGGTAAAAAGTAAAATTTTGCTTCTTGCAAGATAAAAACTTGGTAAGTCTTGAAAACATATGTTTGACCTAAAATACCACTTTGAGATTAGTGAGAATTATTTTTATTAAATAATTTTTATTCTTTCAAAAAAATAAAAGAATTAATTTATTAATAAGTTAATAAATTAAAAGAGGGTTTAAAACCCTATATTTTGAGAAAATAATAAGGTGAATTATTTTTCTTGTAAGTAAACTTGATTAATTGAATTCGGAAAATTAACTAGTCAAGATGGGAAATTTTTAACGGTTTTCCTAATTAAGATAAATTCGGCTATTTTCTTAAAATGGTTTATAGAGATTAAAACCTTAAGAAAAATAAAAGGAAAATTAAGAGTTTATTTTCTTGAAAAATAATTAAGGAATTTAATTAGTATTTTTTTGATATAATACCGGCTAAAATGTAGAGTCCAAGAACTTTACTTAGCTAAGATAGATAATAGTATGATAGTATGTTTAGTATTATCATTGTTACTGTGGATTTTTGGTTCAGACCGGGAATTATTTGGACACTCATAGTAGTACTTATAGATTTTCTAAGTTTAACCTATAGTTTAAGAATATTAAGTATAACCTAAGGTTTGATTAATGTGACTGATATTAAGGATTATATTATTATATTATAAGGTTTAGACATCAACCAATAGGATTTTAAGCACATGTTTTGAATGGTAATTAAGGATTAAGATTTTTGAGGATTAAATATAATAAGGAGTAAAGTTTGAATGTTATAAGGTCAGTCAGCAGCTTTGAGTACGTTGAGGGCTTAGTCAAGGCTGTTTACTCCATTCAAACTTAGCTAAAAATGTGTAATTTCGTGTTTAAATATTCAGCGTGTGCCGATATATCGCAGCTATAGGGGGCGATATGTCGCAGCACGTAGATACGGAAAACACGAAACGATGCACGGTCGCCTCGGGCATACTGGCCCAGGCGATATATCGCCTACAGGGGGCGATATATCGCCTCCTTCAGCATGGATTCAAACTCTTTTGAATTCATTTCCTTTCAGCCATTCAAACTCCTTCAACAGTCCAGCATCTTGTGAACGAGTCTTCAGCCTCTGCTGAACGATTATTCAAATGATTTTCACCTAAAAAGCCATTATTTTTATTCAAGTAAAATCAAGATATTTTCATTCCCAAACTCTATAAATAGGACCTAGTACCCAGCCATTATTCACCTTTTACTCTAAGTTCAGAAGCTGCAAGTGCTAGGAGAGTGTGAGAGTTAAACACCTGGGTTTGGGAAATCATAAGCTTAAACATCATAAGCTTATCAAACACTTGGGAAGTAAGTGAGTGTTATAGTATTTCGGTGGATGTTAGATTGATCTTGCAATCTTTGAGGTAAACCCAAAACTCTAGTTCCTTTCTGTATTTTATGTTATTTCTTTTCTCAAAACCTTCTACTCAGTCCCCTAACCTTATTCTTATTTTGGTTAGGGAATCCAAGCTCTTAAGCATATAAGTTGGTAAGTATGTTTTAATGGTTTAGTCTTCCTATTCTCTTTCATTTCATCTCCTTTCTTTAGACTCACCCTTGTTCATTGTGGTTTTAGGAGTGTTCCAAAAGTCCTAACTCAGTCCATTTTATCCCGGTAACTTTGGTAAGGAAAATAGGCTAGAATTAATATGTTATATGTTATCTATATGTTTATGTTATTAAAAGTGTTATGATATGTATATGTGTATGTAGGCTTGGGCATATGACCCATATGACTAACAAGACCCCAAATGGGTTATGGGCATATGACCTACTTAGCTAGTAGGACCCCATTAACCCCATGGGCATATGCTTGTTTAGTTTATGGGACCCCAAGTAATAATGGCCATTATAATAAGTGTATGTTATATGTATGATGTTAAGTCTTTATGTTTTCTTATGAAATTATGTATGTGACTTTGTGTTAGATTTTCCTTGCTGGGCATTAGGCTCATTCCTTTCTGTTTATGTGCAGGAAATAAGCTTTAGAGGCGGAAAGATTCGTGACGCTTAGAGGATGTGTATCGATGGTGAATGGAGTCAAGGGGCCGAGCGTTATTCGATTCGAGGATGTAGTCTTATTTATGTTTTTATGGTTTTTAAATGTATTTTTCCGTATTTTCTATGTAACTCTTTTTAGTTTTTAAGTTATTTTTGTTTTAAAGACAATGGGTACCCATATCCTACTTATTTTATGAAAGTAACCTTTGTTTCCATAAGTTTTCAATATAATTATGGTATTTCCGCAAAAATGTAAGTTTTATGTATAGATTCGTTAATGGTCCAAGTAGTCTAGATTAGTGGGTCGTTACAGTTGGTATCAGAGCAAACGGTTCCTTCGCATGAAGTTCTCCTCGATACACATGCTCAAAGCTCCGAATCGGACCGCCAAGTAAGTGTTTAAGTTACAAGTTACAAGTTACTTTGTCTATGTGTATAGCTAACACTTTTAGTGTTTATGTTTTCAGTTAAGAATGAACGGAGCTTTAAGCAATGAGGATATCCGAGCCATTAAGGCTTTAAAAAGAATAAGGGAGCCAAGAGACACTGTAGGAGCACTAGAAAAGATCACTCGAAGATTGATCTTGTTCCACAAAGAGATAGGTCACCTTCAAGAGTCTAAGCAAATCATGATGAGAGCTGCAGAACAATATGTCCTAGTAATTAGGCTTTTAAAAGATTTTCCTTCAGCAATTTTAACTTTAGAAGAAATATGGGAGAATATAAATAATGATGATGACTTACAAGCAGCCCTAAGATATTATTCTCTCATACTTAAGTTCACCTATGATTTAGAGTTTCAATTCACTAATGAGCAACAACATAGGATCTTCTTGAATCTTCCCCGAGGAAATTTTGAGGCTCAAGACAATGATGATTATAAGGAGATAGATAATGATATGCTAGATGAAGGATCGGATGTAGAAGATCCTGATTTTTAGAATAGCTAGTTTTTCATTGTTTGTTTTGTTTATTTCTTTATTTTATGATTGTAATAAGTGAAAATCTTTTTCCAAATTAATTTCATGTTATTTTATCATGTATGAGTTTGATTTTATTTTCGCAATCATAATAAGTAATAAATAAAATGAATAATGACCAAGTTCAGTGAGGGTGGATACAAATCAATGAACCAAGTTTCCTTATTGAGAGTTAGGGGGCCTTAGTAGTGGGAACGATTTTACTGATCCCAGCCCTCCCTCAATATGGTTAACTTTGGAACAAAGATAAGTTTCGAGCCTGAGAATTAAGTCATATAGGATGAGTAGAAACACACTTAGAAAATAAAGATGACTTGTTTTTCTAAGTATAGAAACCCACTCTAATAATAAATAAAGACCTATATAATTTTTCATAAGAAGTCATAATAAATAAGTCCGAGATATGTTTGTTTTAGAATAAGTTTTTGCCTTAGAGCCTATTAGGGTAAGTTCTAACAAGTTCTCGACTGTTAGAACTTTTGGTGAAGATGTCGCTCCGAAGATCTGCACGCACCAACGGAAACGCCTCCAACGTTGTTCCAACGATCAATGATGCCCTCCAGTTCGCAGAAGAGGAGTGCGTACTACTACTAGCCGCAACGCGCCGACACCGTCAGCTGAAAACACCGCGGAAATCGCTAGACGGCGACAACAAGTCGAGGAACTCTTGCAGCAACAACGTCAACAGGCGCAGACTCAGCCTCAGCCTCCGCCGCAACCGCAGCCGCAGCTACAACAAATGGCCCTAGCACCCCAACAAGTTGGTCCATATGGGGGATGGCCAGTGACGAACTACGCACCACATCCAGTACCGAATATGGAGTCAGTATATGAGAGGTTCCGCAAGCAGCACGCTCCAAACTTTAAAGGGACTATAGACCCCTTTGAGGCAGAAGAGTGGCTAAGGATGTGAAGCCAATTCTTACGCACATGAATTTCAGTAATGCAGACCGCATATCCTGCGTCTCGTCATTACTCAGGAAGGATGCCAGAATATGGTGGGACTTAGTTCAGCAGACTAACGATGTCACCACCATGATATGGACAAGATTTGTGGAGCCGTTCCACAAGAAGTATTACTCCTCGGCAGTCATCACTAATGATAGAAGAATATGCTCGTCAGTTCAACAGATTAGTCAAGTTTGCACCAGAGTTGGTCCCAACCGACTTTACGAGATTGACCAAGTTCGTCAGAGGACTTAGACCAAAGATGGAATTAGGGGTTAAGCTAGCAGACCTGGGAACTACAACAAAAAGGATTCAGAGGAATGCTAAGAGGGATTAAACGATGGTTCCAGACCAAAGTCTTTGCATTGACCCAAGGAGGAACCCATGCTAGTAACAAGCATTTATAGGTCAGATCATATCCTCAATAGTATATGTATCGCTAGATTGGTAGCAGTATACTCGTATATCTCGTTAGGAATGATAGAAAAACTAGACAAACCTAGTGAAAGATTTAGAACTAGGTTTGTAACCGAGTTGCCTTCGGGCAGAGTAGTTCTATCATCACGAATAGTACGAGGCTTACCGATCAAGATTGAGGACATAGGACTAGAAGGAGATCTGATAGAGCTAGTAATCAAGGACTTCGACGTAATACTAGGCATGGATTGGCTAGCACGGCATGGCGCAACGATCGACAGCAAACGCAAGAAGGTGATGTTCGAGACTCCTGACGGCCAGAGACGATGCTTCATGGGACAAGCTTCAGGACTACGCACACCGTTAGTGTCATCTCTCAAAGCTCAGAGAATGATGGAGAAAGGATGCCAAGCATTCTTAGCCAGCATCACGAATGTGGAGAAGGAGACATCACTCAAAGTTGGAGATGTTCGGGTTATACAAGAATTTCCAGAAGTTTTCCCCGATGACTTGCCAGGATTGCCGCCAAATCGAGAAATAGACTTCACGATAGAATTAGTACCCGGCACCGAGCCTATCTCTAAGGCACCATACCGGATGGCACCTACGGAACTCAAGGAGTTAAAGACACAGCTATAAGAACTCCTAGACTTGGGTTTCATTAGGCCAAGCCATTCACCATGGGGAGCTCCGGTACTATTCGTGAAGAAGAAGGACAGAAGTATGCGCATGTGCATAGACTACCGTGAGCTGAATAAAGTGAAAAAATACCCGCTACTTCGGATTGATGATTTGTTTGATCAACTCCGAGGCGCGACTGTATTCGATTTACGGTCCGGGTATCATCAGCTCAAGGTAAAGGGAGAAGATATTCCTAAGACAACCTTTAGGACTCGTTATGGACGTTACGAGTTCTTGGTTATGTCTTTGGGTCTTACTAACGCACCAGTCGCGTTTATGGACTTAATGAATAGGGTCTTCAAAGACTATTTGGATAAATTCGTCGTTGTGTTCATCAACAATATCTTAGTATACTCCAAGGATGAAGTAGAGCACGAGGAACATTGAGGATGATTTTGACGCGATCGAACGAGCACCAACTCTACGCGAAGTTCAAGAAATGCGAGTTTTGACTCTCACAAGTGGCGTTCCTCGGGCACATCATATCGAAAGACGGAGTTGCAGTAGATCCATCGAAGGTAGAGGC
Organism: Humulus lupulus; assembly: GCF_963169125.1. Classification (NCBI taxonomy): domain Eukaryota; kingdom Viridiplantae; phylum Streptophyta; class Magnoliopsida; order Rosales; family Cannabaceae; genus Humulus; species Humulus lupulus. Next base: position 159,912,434 of record NC_084794.1, on the reverse strand, counting down.
CGTGAAGGATTGGCCTAGACCAAAGAACGCGTCAGAAGTAAGAAGCTTCTTAGGGCTAGCAGGTTACTATAGAAAGTTGTAGAGGGCTTTTTCTAAGATAGCCACTCCACTCACCAACCTGACCCGGAAGCAACAAAAGTTTAACTGGAACGATAAGTGTGAAGAAAGCTTCCAATTGCTTAAGGATAAGCTTTGCTCAACACCAGTACTTAGTGTACCGATACCCGACGATAAGTTCGTTGTCTAATGCGATGCATCAAAGCTAGGATTGGGATGCGTGTTGATGCAAAAATGACAAGGTGATAGCCTACGCCTCACGTCAGTTGAAGGAGTATAAGCAACACTATCCAACTCACGATATGGAGATGGCAGCGGTGGTCTTTGCGTTAAAAATCTGGCGCCATTATCTTTATGGAGAACGGTGCGAGATTTACACGGACCACAAAAGTTTAAAATACTTCTTTACGCAGAAGGAGCTCAACATGAGGCAGCGCAGGTGGTTAGAGTTAGTAAAGGATTACAACTGTGAAATCCTATACCACCCAGGGAAAGCGAATGTAGTTGCCGATGCACTCAGCCGGAAAAACTATGGGAATTTAGCAGCCTTATCCGGGATAGAAAAGCCGCTACAGCAGGAGCTTATCAGTGCCAGAATAGAAGTGGTTGTAGGCAAGCTAGCTAACTTGTCTATCCAATCAAATCTGCTAGAGGACATATGGATTGGTCAGAGACATGAGGAATCGCTAGCACCACATATGGAAGCAGTCAGAGAAGGCAAGAATACAGATTTCTCGATATCTAGCCAAGGTTTATTGAGATATAAGGATCGGGTATGCGTGCCAGACAATCAGAGTATTAAGAAGACAATCCTAGAAGAAGCGCATAATGCCCCGTACTCAGTTCATCCAGGGTCTACCAAGATGACTTATGACATCAAGGCAGTCTATTGTTGGCCAGGGATGAAGAAGGACATAGCTGAGTATGTATCTAAGTGTCTGGTATGCCAGCAAGTGAAAGCAAAGCATCAGCGGCCTGCAGGTTTATTGCAACCGCTTAGCATACCAGAATGGAAGTGGGACGATATAGCCATGAACTTCGTGACGGATCTACCAAAGACGAACAAGCAGCATGATTCCGCTTGGATAGTAATAAATAGACTAACCAAGTCGGCTCATTTTCTGCCTGTTAGAACGTCATGCACGGCAGACCAATATGCAACATCTACATCCAAGAGATTGTACGATTGCATGGAATCCCCAAGACGACAGTGTCAGATAGAGGATCAGTATTTACGTCAAGATTTTGGAGAAGCTTACAGCAAGCTATGGGTACTAAATTAAGCCTTAGTACAGCTTTCCATCCTCAGACAGATGGGCAGTCTGAGCGTACGATTCAGATCTTAGAGGATATGCTACGCGCTTGTATACTTGATTTCGGAGGATCGTGGAACAAGTACTTACCACTGATCAAGTTCTCGTACAACAACAACAACTACCAGTCGACGATCGGGATGGCACCTTATGAGTTGCTATATGGAAGAAGGTGCCGATCACCGTTGCACTGGGACGAGGTAGGAGAAAGGCAGCTTCTAGGGCTCGAAGCTGTTAGACAAGCTTAAGAAGCAGTAACGCTTATTAGACAGCGTATGCTGGCTGCTCAAAGCCGTCAGAAAAGATATGCGGATACCAAGCGACGCGATGTGGAATTCTAAGTTGGAGATCAAGATATCTCCTATGAAAAGTGTCAAGCGGTTAGGAAAGAAAGGCAAGCTTAGTCCCCGATTCATAGGTCCTTTTAGATATTGGACAAAGTGGGAACAGTTGCGTATAGACTAGCCCTACCGCCAGCACTAGCCGATAGTCACAACGTCTTCCACATCTCAATGTTACGCAAATATGTGTCAGACCCATCTCACGTCCTCAAATACGATACGATAGCACTCCAGAAAGACTTAAGTTACGAGGAACGACCGGTTAGCATCCTAGATAGAGGGATGAAGTAGTTACGGTTTAAGAGCTTTCCTATAGTCAAAGTCCTATGGAGCAATAGTTCTGAATGCGAGGCAATGTGGGAGTTGGAGGAGGACATGCAAGGCCGGTATCCGGAGTTATGTGATAAGTAAATTTCGAGGACGAAATTCTTTTTAGTAGGGGAGAATTGTAGAGTCCAAGAACTTTACTTAGCTAAGATAGATAATAGTATGATAGTATGTTTAGTATTATCATTGTTACTGTGGATTTTTGGTTCAGACCGGGAATTATTTGGACACTCATAGTAGTACTTATAGATTTTCTAAGTTTAACCTATAGTTTAAGAATATTAAGTATAACCTAAGGTTTGATTAATGTGACTGATATTAAGGATTATATTATTATATTATAAGGTTTAGACATCAACCAATAGGATTTTAAGCACATGTTTTGAATGGTAATTAAGGATTAAGATTTTTGAGGATTAAATATAATAAGGAGTAAAGTTTGAATGTTATAAGGTCAGTCAGCAGCTTTGAGTACGTTGAGGGCTTAGTCAAGGCTGTTTACTCCATTCAAACTTAGCTAAAAATGTGTAATTTCGTGTTTAAATATTCAGCGTGTGCCGATATATCGCAGCTATAGGGGGCGATATGTCGCAGCACGTAGATACGGAAAACACGAAACGATGCACGGTCGCCTCGGGCATACTGGCCCAGGCGATATATCGCCTACAGGGGGCGATATATCGCCTCCTTCAGCATGGATTCAAACTCTTTTGAATTCATTTCCTTTCAGCCATTCAAACTCCTTCAACAGTCCAGCATCTTGTGAACGAGTCTTCAGCCTCTGCTGAACGATTATTCAAATGATTTTCACCTAAAAAGCCATTATTTTTATTCAAGTAAAATCAAGATATTTTCATTCCCAAACTCTATAAATAGGACCTAGTACCCAGCCATTATTCACCTTTTACTCTAAGTTCAGAAGCTGCAAGTGCTAGGAGAGTGTGAGAGTTAAACACCTGGGTTTGGGAAATCATAAGCTTAAACATCATAAGCTTATCAAACACTTGGGAAGTAAGTGAGTGTTATAGTATTTCGGTGGATGTTAGATTGATCTTGCAATCTTTGAGGTAAACCCAAAACTCTAGTTCCTTTCTGTATTTTATGTTATTTCTTTTCTCAAAACCTTCTACTCAGTCCCCTAACCTTATTCTTATTTTGGTTAGGGAATCCAAGCTCTTAAGCATATAAGTTGGTAAGTATGTTTTAATGGTTTAGTCTTCCTATTCTCTTTCATTTCATCTCCTTTCTTTAGACTCACCCTTGTTCATTGTGGTTTTAGGAGTGTTCCAAAAGTCCTAACTCAGTCCATTTTATCCCGGTAACTTTGGTAAGGAAAATAGGCTAGAATTAATATGTTATATGTTATCTATATGTTTATGTTATTAAAAGTGTTATGATATGTATATGTGTATGTAGGCTTGGGCATATGACCCATATGACTAACAAGACCCCAAATGGGTTATGGGCATATGACCTACTTAGCTAGTAGGACCCCATTAACCCCATGGGCATATGCTTGTTTAGTCTATGGGACCCCAAGTAATAATGGCCATTATAATAAGTGTATGTTATATGTATGATGTTAAGTCTTTATGTTTTCTTATGAAATTATGTATGTGACTTTGTGTTAGATTTTCCTTGCTGGGCATTAGGCTCATTCCTTTCTGTTTATGTGCAGGAAATAAGCTTTAGAGGTGGAAAGATTCGTGACGCTTAGAGGATGTGTATCGATGGTGAATGGAGTCAAGGGGCCGAGCGTTATTCGATTCGAGGATGTAGTCTTATTTATGTTTTTATGGTTTTTAAATGTATTTTTCCGTATTTTCTATGTAACTCTTTTTAGTTTTTAAGTTATTTTTGTTTTAAAGACAATGGGTACCCATATCCTACTTATTTTATGAAAGTAACCTTTGTTTCCATAAGTTTTCAATATAATTATGGTATTTCCGCAAAAATGTAAGTTTTATGTATAGATTCGTTAATGGTCCAAGTAGTCTAGATTAGTGGGTCGTTACATAAAATCTTCCATATATTTAACCGACTTGTTGAAAGTACGGGTTAATAGTGATACTTTTAAATAATAAGATTTTTAGCGGATTGTGGGAAAATACTATTGTGATACCCGAGCCTAGGTATTGAGACCATAGGATAGGTCTCCCCGAGACTTAGGGTTTAGTCCCAAATTTTTTTTTATGAATTTCCTTAATGGGTTTAAAACCAAATAAGGATCATTAATGTAACGCCCTGGATAGCCAAGACCGCTACACTGTGTGTTTATAAAGGTGTGAGCTAATCAAGTCGTTTATTCAAAGCGTGTCATTAGCTAAAGGGCTAAAAGACATTTTGGCCTCAAAAAAAACATTTTATACATTATAAACAATTTACAGAAGGGATCCCCAAAAGTACAATGTTTAAAAGCTAGTTTACAAAATTCAACAGTTAAGAGTAACCATTAGCCATACTAAGGAAAAATACAAGGTTCTGGTCCTCTCGTCCCTGTAATCTCCTCAACCGTGGAGGCTGAGCGGCCTGACATGTACATTCACCCTGTAGAGCTCTCCAATCAGGGTTGATCAATCTTGCCTTTGCCTTTACATGCACCACGCAACACCTATGAGCCAAGGTGATGAGGACACCAAGACCCAAGTATCAAGTCAAGTTCCAGTTGGTCCAGTGACGAGGGCACGAGCCAAGAGATTCAAGGAAGAACTTAACAGCCTAGTCCACAAAGTCCTAAAACAAGAGGAGACCGTGGTCAACATTGAAGGAGAACAAAGACTTGTCTTACTCATCAAAGTTGACTGAGTTTAGGAGCTTAATGAGTCTTTTTATTTTTAGTCACGTTTTTTAGTCTTTGTTTAATTTGTGATAAGTCAAACATTTGACTTGTGTGAGTCCAATAGTCCTTTTGTCTTTAATTTTCGGTTTTCATGAGGAAGACAAAAGGCTTGTCTTTTATTTCGGTTTTCATTAGGAAGACAAAGGGGCTGTCCTTAATTTTTCGGTTTCATTAGGAAGACCAAGGGTCTTGTTTTCATGTAATTTTCGTCCTTATAAGGACTGCCAAAACAATGTGAAAAATCAGATTATGTTGAATGAAATTGTGAGTTTATTTCTTCTTGAGTTCTTGAAGAAACTTTTGAACTTATCAAGGAGATTCCTTGTGGCGTTCATCCTGACTTATCAAACGGATTCCATCCCCGTTTGTGGCGTCTTCCTCATACCAAGGTTCGTGCTTGGCTAAGCATTGGGTCGCGGTTCCATTCCAATCTCGTGTGTTCTTGGTGGCTGTTCCATATTTGGTGTCGGGTTTCGTCACACTTGTTGGCGTGGTTCGTATCATAAGGCCCAGCAAGAAAACAACATACACAACATATACAATAATGACAATCAAATACTTTAATGAGCATGTTCAATCATTCAATCCATAGCATGTAAGCATACTTCAAGGTGCAAACAAACCTCATCTATACTTAGATTATTCAACAATCTCACTAATTCAAATTTATAGCCAATACAATATTCAACTCACACAATAACTAGGGCCGACACCTTAGGCCGCACCCTCTGTTTAACTCGCTGACTCCGGCCCGCTTAAACCGAGCTCAATGCATAATAAGCTGTCCTCGGATACCAGTGTCCGAGCCGTGCCATTTGCGCAAGTTAACCGTGGCACACTTAGGCCGTTGGTTTACAATTTACATAGCGTAATACCATTCTCTCAATCATATATATCAGGGAGCCCTTAGTCCCGTTCAATTATTCAATCGGGTATAGTTTTCTTACCTTTGGCTTCTAGATGAACTAGTTACGGGCGATACTCCTTGAGCGCGATCCAATCCCCGAGCCCTAGCTTAGCACCTAGTCACAACCATGATGAAGGATACCATTAACAATATTAAATGAGTTTCTAAACCAAGTTCTAGTCCTCAGAACATTGAACCTCACCAAATATGGTAAAAGATTCAATCCTGAGCACCCTAGGTTGAATTCCCAAGCCTAAAATCTCAAAATCCCTTAAGGGCCCCGACATAGGCCATCCATGCCGCGGCATGGGCCCAACCAGGGGCCTCCAAATGCTCAAAAACAGGTAAGGGCCGCGACATTCCTTAGGTCATGCCGCGGCCCACCCTCCTTCCTCAGCACAACTCAACTTCCAAGAGCCGCGGCTCACCAAGAACCATGTCGCGGCCCGACCCTTTGAACCCAGAAAAATCACCATTTTTAACTCTCAAACCTCATGCAAGCTCACTCAAAACCATCCCAAATCCTCAACTCAACTATCCACAAACTTCCCACAAGATTACAACAACTCAACCTAGAAACCCATCAAAAACCCACTTCAATTACTGAAACTTCCTAACTTAAAAACACAAAACCCAGCCATGCCAAACTCGAATTCAACCATTAAACCTTGGATTAAAGCTTACCTCAGCTGCAGAATCACTTCTCCAAGAGTTCCCTGACCTAACTTCAAAGATTCCAGCTGCAAATCCAACCTTGAATACCAAAACCACAACCATTAAAAACTCAGCCATTTTCTCAAAATTCTCAACCATAGAAACAAAAATTCAAAGCTTACCTTGGCTCTATTTCAGTCCTTGATCAGTTCCTGAGCTAATCCTCCAAATTATTCCCTTCAATTCCCAAATATTCAGCTTGATTCTCTTGAAAATTCAGAGTTGTTCTTCTTCCTTAAGAGAGAGAACAGAGAGAAGGCTGAGAGGGTCGGTTTACACTTTATGTCTAGTATTTTCTAAGTCTTTCCAAGTATATCCTTAGATTATTAGACTAATCCCAAAGCTCGGGGTGCCGGAAACGTTCCCGAGGGCAAAACGGTAAAATCCCCCAACAATCCCGCCTAGACATCCTAACCTCAAATATATCTCCAATTATTTATTTTCATAACCCGATAGCCCAAATCACTATCCGATACCTAGAATACCCTTGACTTGTCCAAAGTCAATCATAATACCCCGTTGTGACTTTTCCTGCTATCTAGCCCTAGGATCGCCCCCAAGTCGCCGGCTGCAGATTTATCCACATAATAATGTGGTTCTCACATTTCACATATATATATATCATATTATCATCAATTATCATAATTCTGCATGAATTACGTGCTTAGCTCTTGTCTAGTTGTTACTTAAGCTTGATCTTAGATTTTTAAACATAATGTGTTCAATTAGATTTACTTTTTCACTATTGTTTGGAGATAAATGCTATTACTTATATATAGTCTCGACCACTCTAGAAACCATTGATTGATTGTTTGAGGCGAAATCCTAAGTACACATGATTAGGAAGATGATTAAGGCATGTTCTTTGGATCATTTGAGCCTTTCAAGCTTACCTATGAAATTGAATATCCTAGTTTCCCATTTTTGAGCCGTAATACCTAATTTTTTTTTCTTCTATAAGCCAATATCTAAACCTTTTGCAGCTTAATTTTTTTTTATCCTTATTGTGACCCATTACACCATAGTGTTTATATTATTGTTTGATTTGGTGGGTTGGGTTATGGATTGTAAGAAGGGGAAGTTGTATTGGTTTGTTGGATTATAATGTGAAAGTATATGATCTACAATTTCTTCCAATGAGTTGAATCGAAAAGAAAAAAAAAATGGCAGAAAAAATCTGCATTGAGAAATATGAAAAAAAAAAAAAGTATTGCAAAAGTATAAGTGTGGAGGAAGTAGTAAGATAGATATGAAAGAAAAAATGAAATATATATATATATGTATTTTTCTTGAATTGTATGGGAAATTTGTGGGAAGATCTAGAAAATAGAAAAAAAAAATATAGGCTATGGTGTGATTTATGCTTAAATATTCCTTTTTCATCTACCTTCAACCTTAGCCTTACATTACAAGCTTTTAAAGACCTTATGATTCTTGATTATGTGTGTTTACATTAGTGGAGAACAATTGGTTAATGTCTGTGGAGTGGATGTTTTTCATAAAAATATTATTATCTATGAGACTTTAAAACATATTATAGCATGTATAAATTGATTCAAATGTTTGTGTTTTGGTTTATTTAATTGTGCATAATCATAAATAAGATCAAGTTTTAAGTGGTGATGATGCATTGAGTTGAAATTCTAAGGAAGGTAGAATTCAGATTTTTCTAATAACTCGTATTGGTTGATCAATCTTTGAGATAACTAACACTTTCAACAAAATCATTGCTTATGTTTTATTTGTTTAGTTTTTAGTTTTTATTAGGGATTTTGCTAAGGGACTAGCAAAGTTTAAGTGTGGGAGAATTTGATAAGGGTATTTTGGATATTATATATTTTATCCTTTCACATTTAGATAATGTTCCTTTAAAATGTTTTTAGGTGTTCTTAACTTTGTTTTATGAGTTTTTTTTATTTTTAAGCCATAAAATATTTTATAAGGTATTATTGATGAATTTGATACAATTTTGTGGTTAAAAATGAAGGTGCAATGATAGGACTCGAGAAAATGAAGTTTTGAATGAGATTGAAGTGTTTTCGAAGTCCCTAAACCCGAGGATTGAGCCTAAGTTGGAGATTATGAAGAAAAAATATATGAGCAGAAAATGACCAGTCATTGCGGCCACCAGCATTTACTGGCCGCGGCCTGGGAGACAGGGAGTATTGGCCGCGGCCATCATGATCTCCTGGCCGCGGCCTCTGCGCGAACATGGCCCAGAATATGACCCATGGCCGCGGCCGTGCGACAAATTTTTATTTAATATTTAATTTTTAAATGTAATTATTGAGGGGCTAGAAAAGGGATTAGGGTTAACTTTTATCATAACTTTGGATTGCGATTTTTAGAGGCTAGAGCAGCAGAGGAGGAGGAAAAAACATCATCATCTATATTCTTCAATCTAGTTTTTCTTTCTTCTCAAAACTCTTTTATTTTCATTGAATATTTATGTTTATGAATAGGAATATGATTATGGAGTAGTTTTCTTTATAGTTAAGGGTTATTTCAAAACCTTAGACATGAGATCTTGAATGCATTGATGAATTTTATTCTTTTTATTCCCTTATATTAAATTGCTTCTATTTTTCTATTTGAATGTCATGGATATTGTAAAATCTTGTTTAGATGGCCACTAATTAAGGTTTTTCATTGTTCTACTATCATTTGATTCAATAAGCCTCGAGGAAGTGAGTTGTGAGTTTAAGGTTTGATAAAAAAAAGATATTAGGGAGAGATAAAACGACTAGTAGCCATATACATTGTAAAATGTCCCAACGAAGCCACTAGCATTCCCATTAGTAGATACTTCACCAATCATTTCCCAAAACAAGTATAATAAGTCTTGAGGAAGTGAGTTTAACCAGAGGTAAAAAATGATAATTGGGAAAGATAAAACGAATCGTGGAATGTCTCAAAGAAGCAACAAGCATTCCAATTCGTCGATATTTCAACATTTGCTTCTCAAATTTGATTCAATAAATCCCGAGCAAGTGACTTGTAGGTTTAACGATGAAAAAGAAAGATATTAGCGAGAGATAAATCGAACTGTGGCCCTATACCTTGTAAAATGTCCCAAAGAAGCCAGTAGTATTCAAATTAATAGACACTTAACCTATTATTTCCAAAATTTGATTCAATAAGCCTCGAGGAAGTGAGTTGTGAGTTTAAGGTTAGATAAAAAAGGATATTAGAGAGAGATAAAACGACTCGTGGCCATATACATAGTAAAATGTCCCAACGAAGCCACTAGCATTCCAATTAGTAGATACTTCACCAATAATTTCCCTAAATAGATATAATAAGTATCGAGGAAGTGAGTTGAGAGTTTAACCTGAGATAAAAAATGATAATAGGGAGAGATAAAACGAATCGTGGAATGTCTCCAAGAAGCAACAAGCATTCCAATTAGTGGATACTTCACCATTTGGTTCTCAAATTTGATTCAATTAATCGCGAGCAAGTGACTTGTAGGATTAACGATGAAAAAAAAAATATTCGGGAGAGATAAATCGAACTGTAGCCCTATACATTGTTAAATATCCCAAAGAAACCACTAGCATTCCAATTTATAGATACTTCACCATTTTGCTCCCAAATTAGATTCAATAAGTCTCGAGGAAGTGAGTTGTGAAGTTTAAAGTGAGATAACAAAGGATATTAGGGAGAGATAAAACGAATTGTGGCCATATACATTGTAAAATGTTCCAAGAAGCTACTAGCATTCCAATTAGTAGATACTTCAACAATAATTTCCCTAAATAGATATAATAAGTCTCGAGGAAGTGAGTTGAGAGTTTAGCTTGAGATAAAAAAATGATAATAGGGAGAGATAAAACGAATCGTGGAATGTCTCAAAGAAGAAACAAGCATTCCAATTAGTGGATACTTCACTATTTGGTTCTCAAATTTGATTCTTTTAATCGCGAGTAAGTGACTTGTAGGGTTAACTATAAAAAAGAAAGATATTAGGGAGAGATAAATCGAACTTTGGCCCTATAAATTGTAAAATCTCCCAAAGTTGCCTATAGCATTCCAATTAATAGGTACTTCAACTATTTCCCAAATTGGATTCAATAAGTCGCGAGGAAGTGTGTTCTGAGTTTAAGGTAAGATAAAAATGGATATTAGGGAGAGATAAAACGAATCGTTGCCATATACATTGTAAAATGTCCCAAGGAAGCCCCTAGCATTCCAATTAGTAGATACTTCACAAATAATTTCCCAAAACAGATATAATAAGTCTCGAGGAAGTGTGTTCTGAGTTTAACCTGATAATAGGGAGAGATAAAACGAATCGTGGAAGGTCTCAAAGAAGCAACAAGCATTCCAATTAGTGGATACTTCACCATTTGGTTCTCAAATTTGATTCAATAAATCCTGAGCAAGTGACTTGTAGGTTTAACGATAAAAAATGAATCAGTTTTCACAAGATAAACTATAGAGACTCAAAAGAAAAGAGAAACAATGCAGATTCAGATTTCACAAAAAGAAAAGAGAAAACTCAACCCACATTCGGATTTAACAATAAGAATAAGAGAAACTCAATCCCAATTCAGATTTCACCATAAGAACAAGAGAAAACTCACTCCCAATTCAGATTTCACAATAAGAACAAGAGAACTCAATCCCAATTCGGATTTCAAAAGAAAAGCAAGAGAAACTCAATGAAAATTCGAATTTCACAATAAGAACAAGGGAACTCAATCCCAATTTCGGATTTCAAAATAAGAACAAGAGAAAACTCAAAGCCCTAATTCACGTTAAGAACCCTAATTCACGATTTCAGAAAAAAATTAGATGGATTTTCAACAACCCTAATTCAAACGCACCAATTGAACAAAGAATCGAAAAAAGAAAAAAACAAGGAAACAAATGAAATAAGGAAATTAACAAGCTCTAGAATAGTATCGGATTTCACAAGGAAACAAGGACAAAGAAATCAAAACACGACTAGATGATGATTTTTTTTTTCAGAAACCCTAATATAAGAACACGAGTTGAATAGAAAAACACAAAGGAAAGGATAGGCCAAACTAGATGAACCTGGCTCTGATACCAACTGATACGAACCACACCAACGATTGTGGTGAAACCCGACACCAAATATGGCAGCCACCAAGAACACACGAATCTGGAATGATGAACCGCGACCCAATGCTTAGCCAAGCACGAACCTTGGTATAAGGAAGACGCCACAAACAGTGATGGAAATCTGTTTGATAAGTCAGATTGAATGCCACAAGGAATACCCTTGATAAGTTCGAATAGTCTCTTCAAGAACTCAAGAAGAAAACCTCTCAATTTTCATTTCATCAAAATCTCCCATGCCAAACATTTACAAGGCCTAATATAGCCAAAAATGACATCAAAGACAAGCCGCTTTGTCTTCCTAATGAAAACCCTAACAAGCACAAATAGAAAGACTCTTGGACTCTCACAAGTCAAATGTTTGACTTTCACAAAAACAAAGACTAAATAAAAACGTGATTAAGTGACTGATTAAAATAAAAATACAAGAAGCCAAAATCCAATAAGACTCATTACAAGAAGCTAAATATTGATCAAGCTCCTAAACTCAGTCTACTTTGATGAGCAGTACAAGTCTTTGTTCTCCTTCAGTGTTGACCACGGTCTCCTCCTGTTTTTAGGACTCTGTGGACTAAGTTGTTAAGTTCTTCTTTGAATCTCTTGGCTCGCGCCCTCGTCACCGGACCAACTGGAACACGACTTGGTTCTTTAGTCTTGGTGTCCTCATCAACGAAGCTGCTAGCATTCCAATTAGTAGATACTTCACCAATAATTTCCCAAAACAGATATAATAAGTCTCGAGGAAGTGACTTGTGTGTTTAACCTGAGATAAAAAATGATAATATGGAGAGATAAAATGAATCGTGGAATATCTCAAAGATGCAATAAGTATTCCAATTAGTGGATATTTCACCATTTGGTTCTCAAATTTGATTCTTTTAATCGCGAGCAAGTGACTTGTAGGGTTAACGATAAAAAAGAAAGATATTTGGGAGAGGTAAATCTAACTTTGGCCCTATACATTGTAAAATGTCGCAAAGTGGAAAATATCATTCCAATTAATAGGTACTTCACCAATTATTACCCAAATTTGATTTAATCTCAAGGAAGTGTGTTATGATTTTAAGGAGAGATAAAAATTGATATTAGGGAGAGATAAACGAATCGTGGCCATATATACATTGTAAAATGTCCCAACGAAGACCCTAGCATTCCAATTAGTAGATACTTCACCAATAATTTCCCATAACAGATATAATAAGTCTCGAGGAAGTGAGTAGTGAGTTTAACCTGAGACAAAATATGATAATAGGGAGAGATAAAACGAATCGTGGAATGTCTCAAAGAAGCAACAAGCATTCCAATTAGTGGATACTACATCATTTGGTTCTCAAATTTGATTCTTTTAATCGCGAGCAATTGCCAATAGCATTCCAATTAATAGGTACTTCACCAATTATTTCCCAAATTTGATTTAATAAGTCTCGAGGAAGTGTGTTATGAGTTTAACGTGAGATAAAAATGGATATTAGGGAGAGATAAATGAATCGTGGCCATATATACATTGTTAAATGTCCCAACGAAGACCCTAGAATTCCAATTAGTAGATACTTCACCAATAATTTCCCAAAACAGATATAATAAGTCTCGAGGAAGTGACTTGTGTGTTTAACCTGAGATAAAAAATGATAATATGGAGAGATAAAACGAATCGTGGAATGTCTCAAAGAAGCAACAAGCATTCCAATTAGTTGATACTTCACCATTTGGTTCTCAAATTTGATTCTTTTAATCGCGAGCAAGTGACTTGTAGGGTTAACGATAAAAAAGAAAGATATTAGGGAGAGATCAATCGAACTTTGGCCCTATACATTGTAAAATGTCCCAAAGTAGCCAATAGCATTCCAATTAATAGGCACTTCACCAATTATTTCCCAAATTTGATTCAATAAGTCGCGAGGAAGTTTGTTTTGAGTTTAAGGTCAGATAAAAATGGATATTAGGGAGAGATAAAACGAATCGTGGCCATATATACATTGTAAAATGTCCCAACGATGCCCCTAGCATTCCAATTTGTAGATACTTCACCAATAATTTCCCAAAAAAAATATAAAAAGTCTCGAGGAAGTGAGTTGTGAGTTTAACCTGAGATAAAAAATGATAATATGGAGAGATAAAACGAATCGTGGAATGTCTCAAAGAAGCAACAAGCATTCCAATTAGTGGATAATTCACCATTTGGTTCTCAAATTCGATTCTTTTAATCGCGAGCAAGTAACTTGTAGGGTTAACGATGAAAAAGAAAGATATTAGGGAAAGATAAATCTAACTTTGGCCCTATACATTGTAAAATGTCCCAAAGTGGCCAATAAGATTCCAATTAATAGGTACTTCAGCAATTGTTTCTCAAATTTGATTTAATATGTCTCAAGGAAGTGTGTTATGAGTTTAAGGTGAGATAAAAATGGATATTAGGGTGAGATAATTGAATCGTGGCCATATATACATTGTAAAATGTCCCAACGAAGACCCTAGCATTCCAATTAGTAGATACTTCACCAATAATTTCCCAAAACAGATATAATAAGTCTCGAGGAAGTGGGTTTTGAGTTTAACCTGATATAAAAAATGATAATAGGGAGAGATAAAACGAATCGTGGAATGTCTCAAAGAAGCAACAACATTCCAATTAGTGGATACTTCACAATTTGGTTCTCAAATTTGATTCAATAAATCTCGAGCAAGTGACTAGTACGTTTAACGATAAAAAAAAGATATTAGGGAGAGATAAATCGAACTGTGGCCCTATACCTTGTAAAATGTCCCAAAGAAGCCACTAGTACTCCAATTAATTAGACACTTCACAAGTGAGTTGTGAGTTTAATGTTAGACAAAAAAAAGATATTTGGGAGAGATAAAACGACTCGTGGCCATATACATTGTAAAATGTCCCAACGAAGCCACTAGCATTCCCATTAGTAGATACTTCACCAATCATTTCCCAAAACAGGTATAATAAGTCTCGAGGAATTGAGTAGTGAGTTTAACCTGAGAAAAAAAATGATAATAGGGAGAGATAAAACGAATCGTGGAATGTCTCAAAGAAGCAATAAGCATTCCAATTAGTGGATACGTCACCGATTTGTTCCCAAATTTGATTCTTTTAATCGCGAGCAATTGCCAATAGCATTCCAATTAATTGGTACTTCACCAATTATTTTTCAAATTTGATTTAATAAGTCTCGAGGAAGTGTGTTATGAGTGTAAGGTGAGATAAAAATGGATATTAGGCAGAGATATACGAATTGTGGCCATATATATACATTGTAAAATGATGAGGACACCAAGACTAAAGATCCAAGTCAAGTTCCAGTTGATCCAAGTCAAGAGGGGGGGGGGGGGGGGGGGGGGAATGATGAGGACACCGGTTTTGGAGCTTGATCAATATTTAACTTCTTGTAATGAGTCTTATTGGATTTTGGCATCTTGTATTTTTATTTTAATCAGTCACTTAATCACGTTTTATTTAGTCTTTGTTTTTTTTTTGTTAAAGTCAAACATTTGACTTGTGAGAGTCCAAGAGTCTTTCTATTTTGTGATTGTTAGGGTTTTCATTAGGAAGACAAAGGGGCTTTTCTTTCATGTAATTTCGGCCATATTAGGGCTTGTAAAACGTTGGGAAATTCAGATTATGATGAAATGAAATTTGTGAGTTTTTCTTCTTGAGTTCTTGAAGAAACTATTAGAACTTATCAAGGGTATTCCTTGTGGCGTTCAATCCAACTTATCAAACGGATTCCCATCCCCGTTTGTGGCGTCTTCCTCATACCAAGGTTCGTGCTTGGCTAAGCATTGGGTCGCGGTTCTTCATTCCCATTTCGTGTGTTCTTGGTGGCTGCCATATTTGGTGTCGGGTTTCACCACAATCGTTGGTTTGGTTCGTATCATTGCCTATGGTCGCTTCCACGTTTGGTCCTTCTATGTTGATCATCTCTCGACCCTTCATACGCCCTCTTCTTCTTCGCTCCATCTAGGTCACTGACTTCCCTTTTGAGCATATTATCCCACAATTTGCTTCTCGGACGCACTCCGGCTGTAATGGCCATTTTTAACTCCCTACGAGTCAGGCTCCCTACTTTGGCTGCCTCCATGTTAAACCTGTGGATGTAGCCCTTTAGACTCTCGCTTTCTCCCTGCTTCACATTGGCGATGCTAGTGCCGGGCATTGTGTAATCACGCACGACGTGATGCTGTTGGAGAAATTCATCTGAAAACTGCTGCCAAGACCTAATGGACCCTAGTCGAAGTCTCTTTCAATGTGACAGCAAAGCAATGGCACCTGGCTCCGCTACTAATCCCCCTTAACCTCATCAGGTCGTTAAACGTGTCCAGATGGTACTTAGGATCTGTGTTTCCCTCATAGGGAGTCATATGTGGCTCCTTGAAGTTGGCTGGGAGCCGGATGGCTTGGATCTCTTTAATGAAGGGCGATTCATGGTCGAACTTGTCCTCGACGGCTTGTCCCCCCAGATGCGGTGACGATCTTGCTTCATAGGCTTCTCATCTCTGTGTCTAGGTCTTGTCTCCTCTTCTTCAAGGAGTCTCTCAACGTGGACGGACTTGCATCTCCCTTTCCTTTGCCTTCCCGGGGTGCCATAGGAGGTCTAGTCCTTTTATCCGCCCTTTTCTTGTTGAGTTCCTCTCGTAGATCTGAGGATGTCTTCCTTGAAGTGACCTCGACGTCGTTATGAGGGCCAGCATTGTTCTTCTGCTCTGGCCTCGGAGGCTGCTTCGATGGTCCGGGATGTCGTGCTGCTTCACCCGGGGGGTGTTACTGGTGGAGAGTCGAGTCCTCCCATCATCTACTGAGACAGTGGTCTCTGCCCCCTCTCGGCCTCTCTCTTTTCGCTTAGGGAGTGATATGTTTGACCTCCCTTGCAACAGGGCATCCAACACCTCCTGCATGTTCTAAGGTGGTTTCAAGCCTTTGGTTCTTGCGATGTAGTTCACGTATCTCCTCTTCATAGAATCGAGACCTTGAACTCGAGCTCACGGAATGGACCCGAGGATGCTTGTCAGGTCTGCGCATCGATGGGCCCGAGTCCTGCCGGCCGGAGTTTGGCACCTGTGGCGGCCTTGGGGGCGGGAACTCGCTGGCATCTTTTGCAGCGGGAATTGTTGACCTTGGATGATTTCTCATCGGGAGGGACGGCCGGGGATGAAGCCTCCCTCTCTACTTCGTGAACTTCAGGTTCCTTTGGGGCTTCTACATCTCTGGGCAGAGGAGGGTTCTTCATGGAGGCCTTCAACTGATCTCCATCAAGGCGGACCTCCACCTCTCGTGGCTCTCTCAGTCGTTTAGAACGTCTTAGCATTTCTTCCCGCCAGAACTAATGGAAGAACAATGGCTTGACACTTATCCTTCCCACAGACGATGCCAAAAGGGCCTCTAGACTATGGGGAACAAGAATAGAACAAAAATTTTTAAGAAGGTTTCTAGACTATTTTTTTATTTTTTATTTTTTTTTAGTCTCGGATCCTCTTGGTTTTTTCTTCTTCTTTCTTTTCTGTTTTCAAGAACAAAGAGCTAACCCGAAAAAAAAATGAATACCAAAGAGCCAACCCGAAAACCAAGCAATTTGTGTTACTAAAACAGATTCAAGAACAAACCCATCTATGATTCAACAACACTCCCAATAACATGAAAACCCATCTGTGAAAACCGCTACCAATAACAATATTCCCCAAAACAATCTGTGGTACACGCCCAATAACAGAGAACCAATATTTCCCAAAACCAATAATAGAGAACCAATCAATCCGTGGCACCAAAACAATCTCAGATTTCTCAACTAGTAAAGAAAATAACACAATCAATCCTTGGCACTAGAGTAATTTCAGATTTCATCAAGAAACAATTGAAACAAGGGAAAACGAATGAATTGAAATCAACAATACTAATTTGTGGCTCTAGAGTACTTTCGGATTTCACAACACAAAAACAATTGAAACAAGGGAAAACAAATGAATTTGACAACAAATAGATTCGAACTTGAATTGAAATAAAAAGAAAACAGATTCGGACTTAGCAATATAAACTAGTTTCGGATTTCAAGGGATTTCACAAAGAAATAATGGAAACTTTGGAAATAAGGGAATGATTGAACAAGGAAACAATTGAAATAGGGAAATTAACTATAGTAGTTTTGGATTTCACAAGAAAAAATAAATAAACAAGGACAAAGAACTCAAACACGACTAGATGATGATGAATATTAATTTTTTATTTTATTTCAGAAACCATAAAATTGAAAAACGAATTGAATAAAAAACACAAATGAAAAAGGATAGGCCAAACCGGATGATCCTAAGCTCTGATACGAACCACACCAACATTGTGATGAAACCCGACACCAAATATGGAACAACCACCAAGAACATACGAGATTGGAATGGAACCGCGACCCAATGCTTAGCCAAGCACGAACCTTGGTATGAGGAAGACGCCACAAACGGGGATGGAATCCGTTTGATAAGTCAGGATGAACGCCACAAGGAATCTCCTTGATAAGTTCAAAAGTTTCTTCAAGAACTCAAGAAGAAATAAACTCACAATTTCATTCAACATAATCTGCCTTTTCACATTGTTTTGGCAGTCCTTATAAGGACGAAAATTACATGAAAAAAGACCCTTGGTCTTCCTAATGAAAGCACCATAAACAAGACCTTTCGGCTCACACAACTCTTCAGCTCACAAAACAAGACCATTCGGCTCACACAACTCTTCAGCTCACACAAGTCAAGTGTTTGACTTTTACAAAATAAAGAAAGACCAAAACAACAATAACGTAAATAAATTAAAATGACAAATACAATAAGACTCATGAAGCTCCTAAACTCAGTCAACTTTGATGAGTAAGACAAGTCTTTGTTCTCCTTCAATGTTGACCACGGTCTCCTCTTGTTTTAGGACTTTGTGAACTAGGCTGTTAAGTTCTTCCTTGAATCTCTTGGCTCGTGCCCTCGTCACTGGACCAACTGGAACTTTACTGGATACTTGGGTCTTGGTTTCCTCATCACTTAATATTCGGTTTTCATTAGGAAGACAAAGGGTTGTCTTTAAATTTCAGTTTTCATTAGGAAGACAAAAGGTTGTCTTTATTTTTCAGTTTTTAGGAAGACAAAGGGACTTGTCTTGATGTATTTTTCGGCTATATAAGGCCTTGAAAACATTTGGAAAAGATCAGATTTTGATGAAATGAAAATTTGTGAGTTTTCTTCTTGAGTTCTTGAAGAGACTATCCGAACTTATCAAGGGTATCCCTTGTGGCGTTCAATCCGACTTATCAAACGGATTCCCATCCCCGTTTGTGGCGTCTTCCTCAAACCAAGGTTCGTGCTTTGCTAAGCATAGGGTCGCGGTTTACCGTTCCAAATTTCGTGTGTTCTTGGTGGTTGCCATATTTGGTGTCGGGTTTCATCACAATGTTGGTGTGGTTCGTATCACATAGCTAGCCAATGTCCAAACAAGAGAGTTATGGTGATTCGAGAAAATGGCGAGGTAGATTCTGAAGATGAAGATGATCTTGCTGACATGCCACCATTGGAAGATGCTTCTATAGATGATGAAGAGTATGGGCCAGAATTTGGTGAGATGCTTGCACTAGTCACACGACGAGCCTTAAATTTGCAAGCAAAAGAAGAGGAAGAAGAGGTGCATGTAGTGTGAAAGCCAAGTTATGTAGTGTGATTATTGATGGAGGTAGTTGCATTAACGTTGCTAGTTCTTCCATGGTTGAGAAGCTGGGGCTCCCAACGCTTAAACATCCTCGTCCATACAAGTTGCAGTGGTTGAATGATAGTGGTGAAGTGAGGGTTACAAACCAGGTTTTGGTATCATTTGGAATTGGCAAATATGAGGATGAGGTATTGTGCGATGTGGTTCCAATGCAAGCTGGACACCTCCTTCTAGGAAGGCCTTGGCTATTTGATCGGCGAGTCCAGCATGATGGCTTCACCAACAAGTACTCATTCACGTTCCGTCAATGAACAATCACTCTAGCTCCATTGACGCCAAAGCAAGTATATGAAGACCAAGTGAGGTTGCAAAAATTGAGTGATAAAAAAAAATTGAGTGAGCAAAAAAGGAGAGTGAAAAGATGAATGAGAGTGAGAAAAAAGAGATACAAAGAGAGAAAAGGGTCGAATCAAGTGAGAGAGAAAAGAAAGAGAAGAGTTCGATCAATGAGGGAAAATTAGAGAGAAAACAAAATAATTTTTATGCAAAAAAAAGTGAGGTTAAGCGAGCATTGCGTACAAAACAGCCAATGAATTTACTCATGTACAAGGAGGTTCTTTTAAACACTAACCAACTTGATGCTAACAAGTGTCGTCACAAGCAGGTTTTTGATCCCGGTGATTGGGTATGGTTACACATGAGGAAAGAGCAATTCCCAGTACAAAGACTTTCCAAATTGCTACCTCGAGGAGATGGGCCGTTTCAAGTGCTAGAAAGGATAAATGATAATGCCTACAGACTCGATTTACCAAGTGAGTATACTGTTAGTGCTACTTTGAATGATGAGGACACCAAGACTAAAGATCCAAGTCAAGTTCCAGTTGATCCA
Source organism: Humulus lupulus (assembly GCF_963169125.1). Lineage (NCBI taxonomy): Eukaryota > Viridiplantae > Streptophyta > Magnoliopsida > Rosales > Cannabaceae > Humulus > Humulus lupulus. The sequence continues at coordinate 159,892,281 of NC_084794.1, read as the reverse complement.
AGTCAAGAGGGGGGGGGGGGAATGATGAGGACACCAGTTTAGGAGCATGATCAATATTTAGCTTCTTGTAATGAGTCTTATTGGATTTTGGCATCTTGTATTTTTATTTTAATCAGTCACTTAATCACGTTTTATTTAGTCTTTGTTTTTTTTTTGTGAAAATCAAACATTTGACTTGTGAGAGTCCAAGAGTCTTTCTATTTTGTGATTGTTAGGGTTTTCATTAGGAAGACAAAGGGGCTTTTCTTTCATGTAATTTCGGCCATATTAGGGCTTGTAAAACGTTGGGAAATTCAGATTATGATGAGATGAAATTTGTGAGTTTTTCTTCTTGAGTTCTTGAAGAAACTATTAGAACTTATCAAGGGGTTCCTTGTGGCGTTCAACCTGACTTATCAAACGGATTCCCGTCCCCGTTTGTGGCGTCTTCCTCATACCAAGGTTCGTGCTTGGCTAAGCATTGGGTCGCGGTTCTTCATTCCAATTTTGTGTGTTCTTGGTGGCTGCCATATTGGTGTCGGGTTTCACCACAATCGTTGGTGTGGTTCATATCATAAAATGTCCCAACGAAGCCGCTAGAATTCCAATTAGTAGATACTTCACCAATAATTTCCCAAAACAGATATAATAAGTCTCGAAGAAGTGAGTTGTGAGTTTAACCTGAGATAAAAAATGATAATATGGAGAGATAAAACGAATCGTGGAATGTCTCAAAGAAGCAACTATCATTCCAATTAGTGGATACTTCACCATTTGGTTCTCAAATTCGATTCTTTTAAATGCGAGCAAGTGACTTGAAGGGTTAACGATAAAAAAGAAAGATTTTAGGGAGAGATAAATCGAACTTTGGCCCAATACATTGTAAAATGTCCCAAAGTTGCCAATAGCATTCCAATTAATAGGTACTTCACCAATTATTTCCCAAATTTGATTCAATAAGTCGCGAGGAAGTTTGTTCTGAGTTTAAGGTCAGATAAAAATGGATGTTAGGGAGAGATAAAACGAATCATGGCCATATATACATTGTAAAATGTCCCAACGAAGCCCCTAGCATTCCAATTAGTAGATTCTTCCCCAATAATTTCCCAAAATAGATATAATAAGTCTCGAGGAAGTGAGTTGTGTGTTTAACCTGAGATAAAAAACGATAATATGGAGAGATAAAATGAATCGTGGAATGTCTCAAAGATGGAACAAGCATTCCAATTAGTGGATAGTTCACCATTTGGTTCTCAAATTTGATTCAATAAATCTCGAGCAAGTGGTTTGTAGGTTTAACGATGAAAAAGAAAGATATTAGGTAGAGATAAATCTAACTTTGGCCCTATACATTGTAAAATGTCCCAAAGGGGCCAATAACATTCCAATTAATAGGTACTTCACCAATTATTTCCCAAATTTGATTTAATAAGTCTCAAGGAAGTGTGTTCTGAGTTTAAGGTGAGATAAAAATGGATATTAGGGAGAGATAAACGAATCGTGGCCATATATACATTGTAAAATGTCCCAACGAAGACCCTAGCATTCCAATTAGTAGATACTTCACCAATCATTTCCCAAAACAGATATAATAAGTCTCGACGAAGTGAGTAGTGAGTATAACCTAATATAAAAAATGATAATAGGGAGAGATAAAATGAATCGTAGAAGAAGCAACAAGCATTCCAATTAGTGGATACTTTCACCATTTGTTTCTCAAATTTGATTCTTTTAATCGCGAGCAATTGCCAATAGCATTCCAATTAATTGGTACTTCACAAATTATTTCCCAAATTTGATTTAATAAGTCTCGAGGAAGTGTGTTCTGAGTTTAAGGTGAGATAAAAATGGATATTAGGGAGAGATAAACAAATCGTGGCCATATATACATTGTAAAATGTCCCAACGAAGCCGCTAGAATTCCAATTAGTAGATACTTCACCAATAATTTCCCAAAACAGATATAATAAGTCTCGAGGAAGTGAGTTGTGAGTTTAACCTGAGATAAAAAATGATAATATGGAGAGATAAAACGAATCGTGGAATGTCTCAAAGAAGCAATAATCATTCCTATTAGTGGATACTTCACCACCCAAAGCACGTTAGGTAACTCCTCGATCCAAGCACCATTCATCTTCTCTAGCTTTGTGATACGAACCACACCAACACTGTGATGAAACCCGACACCAACTATGGAACAGCCACCAAGAACACACGAGATTGGAATGGAACCGCGACCCAATGCTTAGCCAAGCACGAACCTTGGTATGAGGAAGACGCCACAAACGGGGATGGAATCCGTTTGATAAGTCAGGATAAACGCCACAAGGAATCTCCTTGATAAGTTCAAAAGTTTCTTCAAGAACTCAAGAAGAAATAAACTCACAATTTCATTCAACATAATCTGATTTTTTCCAAATGTTTTCAAGGCATTATATAGCCGAAAATTACATCAAGACAAGCCCCTTTGTCTTCCTAAAACCAAAAATTAAAGACAACCTTTTGTCTTCCTAATGAAAACTGAAATTAAAGACAAGCCTTTTGTCTTCCTCATGAAAACCGAAATTAAAGACAAGCTTTTTGTCTTCCTAATGAAAACCGAAAATTAAAGACAAAAGGACTATTGGACTCACACAAGTCAAATGTTTGACTTATCACAAAATAAACAAAGACTAAATAAAAAAACATGATAAAAAATAAAAAGACTCATTACAGGAAGCTAAATATTGATCAAGCTCCTAAACTAGTGTCCTCATCATTCCTCCCCTCTTGACATGGATCAACTGGAACTTGACATGGATTTTTAGTCTTGGTGTCCTCATCATTCCCCCCCTCTTGAGAAAGATTTGACCTCAAATCGTCACCTGCATCAAAAGGACTCAAATAAGAAACATTAAAAGTAGCACTAACAATATACTCACCTGGTAAATCGAGTCTGTAGGCATTGTCATTGATCCTTTCTAGCACTTGAAACGGCCCATCTCCTCGAGGTAGCAATTTGGAACGTCTTTGTGCTGGGAATCGCTCTTTCCTCATGTGTAACCATACCCAATCACCGGGATCAAAAACCTGCTTGTTAGCATCAAGTTGGTTAGTGTTTAAAAGAGCCTCCTTAACCTCACTTTTTTTTGCATAAAAATTATTTTGTTTTCTCTCTAATTTTCCCTCATTGATCGAACTCTTCTCTTTCTTTTCTCTCTCACTTGATTCGACCCTTTTCTCTCTTTGTCTCTCTTTTTTCTCACTCTCATTCATCTTTTCACTCTCCTTCCTTTGCTCACTCAATTTTTTTTTATCACTCAATTTTTGCAACCTCACTTGGTCTTCATATACTTGCTTTGGCGTCAATGGAGCTAGAGTGATTGTTCGTTGACAGAACGTGAATGAGTACTTGTTGGTGAAGCCATCATGCTGGACTCGCCGATCAAATAGCCAAGGCCTTCCTAGAAGGAGGTGTCCAGCTTGCATGGGAACCACATCGCACAATACCTCATCCTCATACTTGCCAATTCGAAATGATACCAGCACCTGTTTTGTAACCCTCACTTCACCACTATCATTCAACCACTGCAACTTGTATGGACAAGGATGTTTAAGTGTTGGGAGCCCCAGCTTCTCAACCATGGAAGAACTAGCAACATTAGTACAACTACCTCCATCAATAATCACACTACATACCTTGTCTTTCACATGACAACGAGTGTGAAAGATGTTCGCCCGCTGCACCTCTTCTTCCTCTTCTTTTGCTTGCAAATTCATGGCTCGTCATGTGACTAGTGCAAGCATCTCACCAGATTCTGGCCCATACTCTTCATCATCGATAGAAGCATCTTCCAATGGTGGCATGTCAGCAAGATCATCTTCATCTTCAAAATCGAGCTCACTACTTTCTCGAATCACCATAACTCTCTTGTTTGGACATTGGCTAGCTATGTGTCCTCGCCCCTGACATTTGAAACACTTTATCTCACTAGAACGGGACAAAGTAGGGGCTGTTTTACCTTGAGGGGTCGTGGCTGGTTTTGGTGTAAAGGATGAAGTAGGTTGGTCTTCTTCCTTCTTTGGATAGTTCGACCGCCAAGGTGTTGCACTTGTACTACCCCTCTTGAGCTGCCTCTCAACTTTGATTGCCATATGCACCAAATCTTCCAATTCCACATAATGGTGTAGCTCAATTGGATTAGCAATCTCTCGGCTCAACCCATTCAAAAACCTTGCCATTGTTGCCTCCCGATCCTCTTCCACATTGGCTCTAATCATAGCCATCTCCATCTCCTTGTAATACTCATCAACACTCTTGGAACCTTGACGAAGTCCCTGCAACTTAAGGTATAGATCTCGATAATAATGAGGTGGTACAAACCGTCGCCTCATCACCCTCTTCATTGCCTCCCATCTGTCAATAGGACGATCTCCACTCCGCCTCCTGTTGATGCACAACTGATCCCACCAAACAATAGCATAATCAGTAAACTCAATGGCAGCTAGTTGTACCTTCTTCATGTCGGAGTAGTTGTGACAATCAAAAACTAACTCCATCTTCTTTTCCCACTCAAGGTATGCCTCAGGATCACTCTTCCCTTGAAAGGCGGGGATTCTCATCTTGATATTTCCCAAATTATTGTCTACCCAGTTCCTAGCTTCTCTATCTCGGCCATACCTCCTATGGTTACCCTCTGACATCCTATCATATTCTTCCTCTAAATCGCCCCCATCAAACTCTCTTTCACCCTCAACATCCCGTTGTTCCACCCTGTTCCTCCGTGCCCTCCATTGCGTTCCCTCTTCTACCCTATCCAACCTCTCATGTATTTGCTCACACTCCGCCCTCATCATCCTTCGCATCTCCCCAATTAATGCTTGCATTTGTAGATTCGGAACCTCAGGCGGCGGAATATCATTGCTTGCATCTTTCTCTGGATTTTGTGCCATGATGGAAATCTGCAAAATAGGTGATACGAACCACACCAACATTGTGATGAAACCCGACACCAAATATGGAACAGCCACCAAGAACATACGAGATTGGAATGGAACCGCGACCCAATGCTTAGCCAAGCACGAACCTTGGTATGAGGAAGACGCCACAAACGGGGATGGAATCCGTTTGATAAGTCAGGATGAACGCCACAAGGAATCTCCTTGATAAGTTCAAAAGTTTCTTCAAGAACTCAAGAAGAAATAAACTCACAATTTCATTCAACATAATCTGCTTTCTTTCCAAATGTTTTCAAGGCCTTATATAGCCGAAAATTACATCAATACAAGCCCCTTTGTCTTCCTAAAAACCGAAATATAAAGACAACCCTTTGTCTTCCTAATGAAAACTGAAATTTAAAGACAACCTTTTGTCTTCCTAATAAAAACCGAAAATTAAAGACAAAAAGGACTCTTGGACTCACACAAGTCAAGTGTTTGACTTATCACAAAATAAACAAAGACTAAAAAACGTGATTAAAAATAAAAAGACTCATTACAAGAAGCTAAATATTGATCAAGCTCCTAAACTGGTGTCCTCATCATTCCTCCCCTCTTGGCTTGGATCAACTGGAACTTGACTTGGATTTTGAGTCTTGGTGTCCTCATCAATAGGGTTAGAATAATATGGAGAAAAGACCTCACCACACTCCCTCACGTGTTTTCACTCAAAAATTTGTCACTCAAGTCCACTCGTGTTTCACTCAATGATGGCTTTTACCCTCAAATAGGCTCACACCTCTGCCTTTTTCCACTCGTATTCTTCTTTAAGTTCTTTCAAAACTAATCCAACGGTAATATGGAGTATTCAAGCAGCAAATTCAACCAAACAAACCAAACGAACACCGACGAAAACTGGTGAAAAATGACGAAAAAACGATGATTTTTTGGAATACTTGTCTGGGGTTTTGGCAAAAAGGCCTCTAGACCATAAGGAACAAGAATAGAACAAATTTTTTTTTTTTTTTTTTTTTTAGAGTTCGGATCCTCTTGGTTTTCTTCTTCTTTCTTTTCTGTCTTTTCTTTTCCTCTTGATCCTCAAACGCAGGTACAAGACACAAGAAAAAAAAAATCAGACTTGGATTTGACAACAACTCAGATTTCACAAAATAGAAAGAGAATCTCAATGCAAATTCGGATTTTTACAATGAAGAACAAGAGAAACTCACAGTCAATTCAGATTTCACAATAAAACAATAGAAACTCAAGGCCAAATTCGGATTGTACAATAAGAACAATAGAGACTCAATGCCAAATTCGGATTGCACAATAATAAGAACAAGAGAAGTCAATTCCAATTTCGGATTTCACAACAAGAACAAGAGAAACCCAAGGCAAAATTCGGATTTCAAAACAAAACAAGAGGAACTCAATGAAAATTTGGTTTTTACAATAAGAACCCTAATTCACGAATTCAGAAACAAAAAGAAAACCAATTAGGGGAAATTGAAACAAAGAAAATAGATTATTTGGTTAATGAAAATTGGAATAAGGAAACAAGGAAATTCATAAATCAACAAGCTCTAGCATAGTTTCGAATTTCACAACAAATAAGGGAAACAAGGAAATTAACAAGCTCTAGAATAGACAAAACAAGACTAGATGAACACGAATTGATTTTTTTTTTTTTTTTGTAATTTTTTTTTTCAGAAACCCTAATATAAGAACACGAATTGAATAGAAAAACAAATGAAAAAGGATAGGCCAAACCGGATAATCCTAATCTCTGATACCAACTGATACGAACCACACCAACACTGTGATGAAACCCGACACCAAATATGGAACAACCACCAAGAACACACGAGATTGGAATGGAACCGCGACCCAATGCTTAGCCAAGCACGAACCTTGGTATGAGGAAGACGCCACAAACGGGGATGGAATCCGTTTGATAAGTCAGGATGAACGCCACAAGGAATCTCCTTGATAAGTTCAAAAGTTTCTTCAAGAACTCAAGAAGAAATAAACTCACAATTTCATTCAACATAATCTGATTTTTTCCAAATTTTTTCAAGGCATTATATAGCCGAAAATTACATCAAGACAAGCCCCTTTGTCTTCCTAAATCCAAAAATTAAAGACAACCTTTTGTCTTCCTAATGAAAACTGAAATTAAAGACAAGCCTTTTGTCTTCCTCATGAAAACCGAAATTAAAGACAAGCTTTTTGTCTTCCTAATGAAAACCGAAAATTAAAGACAAAAGGACTATTGGACTCACACAAGTCAAATGTTTGACTTATCACAAAATAAACAAAGACTAAATAAAAAAACGTGATAAAAAATAAAAAGACTCATTACAGGAAGCTAAATATTGATCAAGCTCCTAAACTGGTGTCCTCATCATTCCTCCCCTCTTGACTTGGATCAACTGGAACTTGACATGGATTTTTAGTCTTGGTGTCCTCATCACTTTGTTTTTAAGTTCTTCTTAAGGACTTTGTTAATGGCGCCCACCTGCCCATTGGCCTGTGGATGCACAACAGCCGAGAAGGTTATCCTTATGCCTCTTTCCCTACAGTACTCCTCGAACGTTTCCCCTTCAAACTGAGTGTCGTTGTCAGAAATACTCTTGTAGGGCACTCCATATATGCAGACAATGAATTTATTTACAAAGGTGGTGATATGCTTGGCCGTTATCTTCAGTCTCCGGGTATCGGTTCTCCGCATCTACTAACCGTTTACTGAAGTAGTACACAGGTTGCTGGTGTTTCTTCTCTCCTTTAACGAGGGTGGCACTTATGGCATGCTCGGATACTGCCAAGTATAAGTATACCTTTCGCCCCTTTCAGGTTTTGCCAACAAGGGTGGCTTCCCTAAGTGCTCCTTTAGCTTGACAAAAGCAACCTCACATTTTTCATCCCAAGCGAACTTTTTGCTCCCTTTTAGGATATTGAAGAAGGGGAGACATTTGTCCGTAGAACTCGAGATGAACCTATTAAGGGCTGCCACCCGTCTCGTTAGACATTGCACCTCCTTCCTGTTCTTGGGGGTGCTCATTTCTATTAGGGCCTTTATCTTATCAGGATTAGCTTCGATGCCTCTGGAGTTGACCATGAAGCCTAAGAACTTTCCCGAGGATACACCGAAAGTGCACTTGAGTGGATTCAACTTCATTCGGTACTTCCTAAGTGTGTCAAACATCTCCCCCAGGTCTTGGTCGAGTTCTGCGGCCTTTTTTTTCTTCACCAGCATATCATCGATGCATACCTCCATGTTCCTCCCTATCTGGTTAGCGAACATTTTTTTCACCAATCTTTGATAGGTGGCACCTGCGTTCTTTAATCCGAAAGGCATCACCCTATAACAGTAGAGCCCTTTGTTCGTTATAAATGACATATGCTCTTCGTCGGCTGGGTTCATAGGTATCTGGTTGTATCCAGAGTAGGCATCCATAAAGCTAAGTAACTCGTGCCCGGCCGTTGTATCCACCAACTGATCTATCCTTGGGAGCAGAAAACTGTCCTTAGGACAAGCCTTATTGAGGTTTGAGAAGTCAATCCAAGTCCTCCATTTTCCATTCGGTTTCTGGACTAGCACTGGGTTCGATACCCATATAGGATTGAAGGACTCACGGATGAACCCATTGGCCTTCAACTTGTCCACCTCCTCCTTTAGGGCTGCGTACCTCTCGGGATGTAATGACCCACTAATCTAGACTAATTGGACCATTATCGAAACTATACATAAACTTACATTTTTACGAAAATACCATAATTTATTGAGTAACTTGAAAATAAGAGTTATTTACAAATAAACAGAATACTAAGAAGGATTTTGGGATCCCATTGTCTTTAAAACAAAACAAGATTTAAAATAAAAGACTCATAATAATGCGGAAAATACACATAAAAACCATAAAAACATAAAAGGAGACTATATCCTCGAATCGAATAACGCTCGGCCCCTTGACTCCATTCATCATCGATACACATTCTCCAAGCGTCACGAATCTTTCCGCCTCTAAACTTATTTTCCTGCACATAAACAGAAAGGAGTGAGCCTAATGCCCAGTAAGGAAAATCTAACACAAAGTCACATACATAATTTCATAAGAAAACATAAAGACTTAACATAATACATATAACATACACTTATTATAATGGCCATTATTACTTGGGGTCCCATAGACTAAACAAGCATATGCCCATGGGATTAGTGGGGTCCTACTAGCTAAGTAGGTCATATGCCCATAACCCATTTGGGGTCTTGTTAGTCATATGGGTCATATGCCCAAGCCTACAAACATACACATATACATATCATAACACTTTTAATAACATAAAACATATAGATAACACAATCACATAACATGTTGATTCTAGCCTATTTCCTTACCAAAGTTACCGGGATATAATGGACTGAGTTGGGACTTTTTGGAACACTCCTAAAACCATAAGAAAGAGTGAGTCTAAAGAAAGGAGATGAAATGAAAGAGATGGAAAGACTAAACCTTTTGAGAAACACGCTTACCGAACTTATGTGCTCAAGAACTTAGATTCCCTAACCAAAATAGAGATTAAGGTTAGAGATTGAGTAGAAGACTATAAGAAAGAAAATAGCATAATACAGAAATGAACTAGAGTTTTGGTTACCTCAAAGACTTGCAAGATCAATCTAACCACAACCGAAATACTAACGAACCTCACTTCCCAAAGTGTTTGATAAGCTTATGATGTTTAAGCTTATAGTTTTCCCCCAAACCAAGTGTTTACACTCTCACACTCACTTAACACTAGCAGCCTCTGAACTTAGAGCAAATGGTGAATAATGGCTGGGTACTAGGTCCTATTTATAGAGTTTGGGAATGAAAATATCTTGATTTTACTTGAATAAAAATAATGGCTTTTTAGGTGAAAATCATTTGAATAATCGTTCAGCAGAGGCTGAAGACTCGTTCAGAAGATGCTGGACTGTTGAAGGAGTTTGAATGGCTGAAGGGAAAGGAATTCAAAAGTATTTGAATTCATGCTGGTGGAGGCGATATATCGCCCCCTATAGGCGATATATCGCCTGGACCTTTGTTCCCGAGGCGACCGTGCATCGATTCGTGTTTTCCGTATCTACGTGCTGCGATATATCGCCCCCTATAGCTGCGATATATCGGCATACGCTGAATATTTAAACACGAATTTACACATTTTTAGCTGAGTTTGAATGGAGTAAACAGCCTTGACTAAGCCCTCAACGTGCTCAAAGCTGCTGACTGACCCTATACATTCAAACTTTTACCCTTATTTAATTTAATCCTCAAAAATACTTAATCCTTAATTACCATTCATAACATGTGTTTAAAATCCTATTGGTTGATGTCTAAACCTTATAATATAATAAATATAATCCTTAATATCAGTCACTTTAATCAAACCTTAGGTTATACTTAATATTCTTAAACTATAGATTAAACTTAGAAAATCTATAAGTACTACTATGAGTGTCCAAATAATTCCCGGTCTGAACCAAAAATCCATAGTAACAAAGATAATGCTATAAATACTATCATACTACTATCTATCTTAGCTAAGTAAAGTTCTTGGACTCTACACGGGATCAAGCGCTCTTCTTTTCTGCCTGACGGGCCTTTCCTCAGGGGCGATATTCAAATGGTGGCACATGATGGCTGGATCTATTCCTACCATGTCTTCGTGACTCCAAGCAAATACATCCAGATTGTCCTTCAAAAACCTTACCAACTTCTCCTTCGCGTCGCTTTGAAGGCTTTTTCCCACCTTCAATTTTCGCAGTGGTTCTTCCATCACTATGATCTCCTCTACCTCCTCCATAGGCTCAGCCCCTGGCTCCTCCATGATTCTGGGGTCTAGTTCCTCCGGGTTTGTGCCCCCATGCACCACCATCGCCATCGGTTCTCACGGTTTCACAGACGTGCGAAGGGAGGTGTTATAACACTTCCTTGCCTCCCTCTGTTCTCCTTTCATACTCGCTACTCCACCAGGAGTTGGGAACTTGACGGCAAGGTGATATATTGAAGTGATCGCTTTCAATTCTCTCAGGGATGGTCTCCCCAATACCGCATTGAAAGTTGAAGCACAATCTACTACGACAAAATTTGCCATGACTGTGTTTTGTCGGGGTTACTTTCCCATGGTTAGTGCCAATTAGATTACCCCTAAGGGGTTGTATCGAGTCCCCCGTGAACCCGTATAGAGAGGATTGACAGGGTTTCAAGTGTATAACGCCCAAACCCATCTTCTCCAAGGCGGGGCAATATAAAATATCTACGGAACTTCCGTTGTCTACGAGGACCCGATATACCCGCATGTTGGCCAACTGATCTGTCAACACCAAAGGATCATTATGGGGAAAGTGCACCCCTCGTGCATCCTCCTCTGTGAAAGTGATTGAGTCATTTTCTCCCTTAAAGTTTTTTGGGGGTCGCTGCTCCAAACTCATGACACATGGTGGTGGACTCCGTTTGGCTTCTCTTGCGTATCTTTCTCGACACTTCCTGGACTCTCCCCCAAACCCTGGACCTTCGAAGATCATTCTCACCTCCCCTTGTATCTCTAGGGCTCCTCCCTGTGTTCGAGGTATCACAGACACATCTTCCGATTTCTGCTTTTCCCTTCTGACATACCGGCCCAGGTGTCCCCTTCAGAGGAGCTCTTCAATTTCTTCCTTCAAATGGGTACATTCTGTCGGGGCATGGCCGATATCCTTGTGGTATTGATAGTATTTGCTAGGGTCCCTCTTGGATCGGTCTTTTCTCATCGGTGGGGGCCTCTTGAAGGGAACCCGATCCTCATTTGTGAGGTAGATATGCTCTCTGGTGTCCATTAGGCTCGTATAGAAGGTGTAGGCTGCTTGCCTGATGAGGACACCAAGACTAAAGATCCAAGTCTAGTTCCAGTTGGTCTGGTGACGAGGGCGCGAGCCAAAAGACTCAGTTTAGGAGCTTGATGAGTCTTATTGTATTTTGTCATCTTGTATTTTTTGTTTAGTTTTTGTTTATTTTGTGAAAAGTCAAACACTTGACTTGTGTGAGTCCAAGAGTTCTTTTGTCTTTAATTTTCGGTTTTCATTAGGAAGACAAATGGTTGTCTTTAATTTTCGGTTTTCATTAGGAAGACAAAGGGTTGTCTTTAATTTTCGGTTTTCTTTAGGAAGACAAAGGGGCTTGTCTTGATGTAATTTTTTCCTATATTAGGCCTTTGTAAACATTTGGGAATGGCAGTTTTTTTGATGAAATGAAAATTGAGAGATTTTCTTCTTGAGTTCTTGAAGAGACTATTTGAACTTATCAAGGGTATTCCTTGTGGCGTTCAATCCGACTTATCAAACGGATTCCCATCCCCGTTTGTGGCGTCTTCCTCATACCAAGGTTCGTGCTTGGCTAAGCATTGGGTCGCGGTTCTTCATTCCCATTTCGTGTGTTCTTGGTGGCTGCCATATTTGGTGTCGGGTTTCACCACAACCGTTGGTGTGGTTCGTATCAGTTGGTATCAGAGATTAGGATCATCCGGTTTGGCCTATCCTTTTTCATTTGTTTTTTCTATTCAATTCGTTTTTCAATATTAGGGTTTCTGAAATAAAAAAAATCAATTCGTGTTCCTATAATCAATTCGTGTTCATCTAGTCTTGTTTTTCTATTCTAGAGCTTGTTAATTTCCTTGTTTCAATTGTTTCCTTGTTTCCCTTATTTGTTGTAAAATCCGAAACTATTTTAGAGCTTGTAGAAATCGTGAATTAGGGTTCTTAACGTAAATTAGGGCTTTGAGTTTTTCTCTTGTTCTAATTGTGGAATCTGAAGTTTCATTGAGTCTCTCTTGCTGTTTTGTTTTGAAATCCGAATTTTGCCTTGGGTTTCTCATGTTCTTGTTGTGAAATCCGAAATTGGAATTGACTTCTCTTGTTCTTATAATTGTGCAATCCGAATTGGCATTGAGTTTTTCTTTTGTTCTTATTGTGAAATCTGAATTGGGATTGAGTTTCTCTTGTTCTTATTGTGCAATCCGAATTGGCATTGAGTTTTTCTCTTGTTCTTATTGTACAATCCGAATTTGGCCTTGAGTCTCTATTGTTCTTATTGTACAATCCGAATTTGGCCTTGAGTCTCTATTTTTCTTATTGTACAATTCGAATTTGGCCTTGAGTCTCTATTGTACTTATTGTGAAATCTGATTTGGCATCGAGTTTCTATTGTTTTGTTGTGAAATCCGAGCCACAAATCTTGTTTCAATTGTTTCCTTGTGTCAATTGGTTCCTTTATTTGTTGTGAAATCCGAGACTGATACGAACCACACCAACGATTGTGGTGAAACCCGACACCAAATATGGCAGCCACGAAATGGGAATGAAGAACCGCGACCCAATGCTTAGCCAAGCACGAACCTTGGTATGAGGAAGACGCCACAAACGGGGATGGGAATCCGTTTGATAAGTTGGATTGAACGCCACAAGGAATACCCTTGATAAGTTCGAATAGTCTCTTCAAGAACTCAAGAAGAAAACCTCTCAATTTTCATTTCATCAAAAAATCTGCCATTCCCAAATGTTTACAAAGGCCTAATATAGGCGAAAATTACATCAAGACAAGCCCCTTTGTCTTCCTAAAGAAAACCAAAAATTAAAGACAACCCATTGTCTTCCTAATGAAAACCGAAAATTAAAGACAAAAGGACTCTTGGACTCACACAAGTCAAGTGTTTGACTTTTCACAAAATAAACAAAGACTAAATAAAAAATACAAGATGACAAAATACAATAAGACTCATCAAGCTCCTAAACTGAGTCTTTTGGCTCGCGCCCTCGTCACCAGACCAACTGGAACTAGACTTGGATCTTTAGTCTTGGTGTCCTCATCATTCCCCCTCTCTTGAGAAGGATTTGTCCTCAAATCTTCACCTGCATCAAAAGGACTCAAATCAGAAACATTAAAAGCAGCACTAATAGTATACTCACCTGGTAAATCGAGTCTGTAGGCTTTGTCATTGACCCTTTCTAGGACTTGAAATGGACTATCTCCTCGAGGTAGCAATTTGGAACGTCTTTGTGCTGGGAATCGCTCTTTCCTCATGTGTACCCATACCCAATCACCGGGGTCAAAAACCTGCTTGTGACGACCCTTGTTAGCATCAAGTTGGTTAGTGTTTAAAAGAGCCTCCTTAACCTCACTTTTTTTTGCATAAAAATTATTTATGATGAGGACACCAAGACTAAAGATCCAAGTCTAGTTCCAGTTGGTCTGGTGACGAGGGCGCGAGCCAAAAGACTCAGTTTAGGAGCTTGATGAGTCTTATTGTATTTTGTCATCTTGTATTTTTTATTTAGTCTTTGTTTATTTTGTGAAAAGTTAAACACTTGACTTGTGTGAGTCCAAGAGTCCTTTTGTCTTTAATTTTCGGTTTTCATTAGGAAGACAAAGGGTTGTCTTTAATTTTCGGTTTTCTTTAGGAAGACAAAGGGGCTTGTCTTGATGTAATTTTCGCCTATATTAGGCCTTTGTAAACGTTTGGGAATGGCAGATTTTTTGATGAAATGAAAATTGAGAGGTTTTCTTCTTGAGTTCTTGAAGAGACTATTTGAACTTATCAAGGGTATTCCTTGTGGTGTTCAATCCAACTTATCAAACGGATTCCCATCCCCGTTTGTGGCGTCTTCCTCATACCAAGGTTCGTGCTTGGCTAAGCATTGGGTCGCGGTTCTTCATTCCCATTTCGTGTGTTCTTGGTGGCTGCCATATTTGGTGTCGGGTTTCACCACAATCGTTGGTGTGGTTCGTATCATTGCCTATGGTCGCTTCCGCGTTTGGTCCTTCTATGTTGATCATCTCTCGACCCTTCATACGCCCTCTTCTTCTTCGCTCCATCTAGGTCACTGACTTCCCTTTTGAGCATATTATCCCACAATTTGCTTCTCGGACGCACTCCGGCTGTAATGGCCATTTTTAACTCCCTACGAGTCAGGCTCCCTACTTTGGCTGCCTCCATGTTAAACCTGTGGATGTAGCCCTTTAGACTCTCGTTTTCTCCCTTCTTCACATTGGCGATGCTAGTGCCGGGCATTGTGTAATCACGCACGACGTGATGCTGTTGGAGAAATTCATCTGAAAACTGCTGCCAAGACCTAATGGACCCTAGTCGAAGTCTCTTTCAATGTGACAGCAAAGCAATGGCACCTGGCTCCGCTACTAATCCCCCTTAACCTCATCAGGTCGTTAAACGTGTCCAGATGGTACTTAGGATCTGTGTTTCCCTGATAGGGAGTCATATGTGGCTCCTTGAAGTTGGCTGGGAGCCGGATGGCTTGGATCTCTTTAATGAAGGGCGATTCATGGTCGAACTTGTCCTCGACGGCTTGTCCCCCCAGATGCGGTGACGATCTTGCTTCATAGGCTTCTCATCTCTGTGTCTAGGTCTTGTCTCCTCTTCTTCAAGGAGTCTCTTAACGTGGACGGACTTGCATCTCCCTTTCCTTTGCCTTCCCGGGGTGCCATAGGAGGTCTAGTCCTTTTATCCGCCCTTTTCTTGTTGAGTTCCTCTCGTAGATCTGAGGATGTCTTCCTTGAAGTGACCTCGACGTCGTTATGAGGGCCAGCATTGTTCTTCTGCTCTGGCCTCGGAGGCTGCTTCGATGGTCCGGGATGTCGTGCTGCTTCACCCGGGGGGTGTTACTGGTGGAGAGTCGAGTCCTCCCATCATCTACTGAGACAGTGGTCTCTGCCCCCTCTCGGCCTCTCTCTTTTCGCTTAGGGAGTGATATGTTTGACTTCCCTTGCAACAGGGCATCCAACACCTCCTGCATGTTCTAAGGTGGTTTCAAGCCTTTGGTTCTTGCGATGTAGTTCACGTATCTCCTCTTCATAGAATCGAGACCTTGAACTCGAGCTCACGGAATGGACCCGAGGATGCTTGTCAGGTCTGCGCATCGATGGGCCCGAGTCCTGCCGGCCGGAGTTTGGCACCTGTGGCGGCCTTGGGGGCGGGAACTCGCTGGCATCTTTTGCAGCGGGAATTGTTGACCTTGGATGATTTCTCATCGGGAGGGACGGCCGGGGATGAAGCCTCCCTCTCTACTTCGTGAACTTCAGGTTCCTTTGGGGCTTCTACATCTCTGGGCAGAGGAGGGTTCTTCATGGAGGCCTTCAACTGATCTCCATCAAGGCGGACCTCCACCTCTCGTGGCTCTCTCAGTCGTTTAGAACATCTTAGCATTTCTTCCCGCCAGAACTAATGGAAGAACAATGGCTTGACACTTATCCTTCCCACAGACGATGCCAAACTGTTGACAGTAAGAACTCGTCAACGATTAAAGGTTAGAAAACTCAAATTTTTATACTAAGGATAGCTTAGAACCAGATGGAAAGAACTTGAATAAATAGAAAACCAGAGCTACAATAGAACAAAGATCATATATTTATTCAACCTCCACTCATACAATCAGTTTTCCAACCCCTCCACCTGAGGGGTTGATGCCTATTTATAGGTGGGCTCTATTGGCCCCTGATACAAACAAGTCCCAGGAGATAGGGACGTACGCAGGTACACTGATAGAGTAGTGGCTCAGGGCATAGTGGTGTCTACCCTGACAATGCCAGAGTAGTGGCTCAGGGCATGGTACTATCGGCTATGGTGTATGGTCGGGGGTGTTCAAGTGTGCCTCTACTCTCCGTACAAGTTCATACTGCCACTACTTCTCAGACGCAGATGGTAGGGCCATGCCTCTGTCCTATTCGCCACCGTACATCTCGTGTCAGTACACGTGCCTTGTACCTGCTCATGGCTAGGGGTAAAGATGCCCGAGTAACGATTATTTTGGAATGTACCAGTTGTGTTCGAAACCGCGTGAATAAGGAATTAATACCCATCAATCCATGTTAGACACCTAAGGATTATTTGACATACCCATTTGGTATCTTCAAGTATTCCTCGTACGTATATCGAGGAGCCTCCCAGCTTTATATGTCCTGAGAAGCAAAGGCGCATGAGTGTCTCGCTGGTGGCACCTACCCCTCGAAAGGAACTAGGGCCTCTTCAACGAGACACAAGGGGTTAGTGGCGAGACAAGACGTATACGGGAGGCTTCGCCCTCGCATAGCGAGGCTGCCTGGTTGCCTTAGGAACGTGTGTGGAGGCGAGGCACATACGAGGGGCCTCACCCTCGCATAGCGAGGGTGCCTTGCATAGCAAGGCTGCCTGGTTGCCTTGGGACCATGCGCAGAGACAAGGCGCATACGAGGGGCCTCTCCCTTGCATAGCGAGGCTGGCAACGGGGGGACGAGGCGTGAGTCACGAAGGCACTGTGAGGCTATACCCTCGCATAGCGAGGGTGCCTCGCATAGAGAGGCGGGCTTGTGTGTGAGTAACCTGCCGAGGGCCCTCGCATGGAGGGGTGGCTCTCTTAGCTAAACCTCTCCGATGCTATGTGATGCCCTTGTCCCTTTATGCATGTAGAAAGTGGCCAAGTGGGGCTCCCGCTCCTTCGTCCTTCGTCCTTCTAACATGTGTCTCTTAGTCTTTAAGGGACCTCGTAGCATAGAGGTTTGCCTGAACGAAATTCACCAAGGAAGAATTCCCACATTCACAAGAATGACAAAAGAACCTAAGGGTAGATTGAATGGACAACTTTGTATCATATTTTCATAAAGACGGAACAAGGATTGGTTAACACCTCGTAATATAGAAGTCTGTGCGTAGTGGATGGTTACAGAAAGGTAGTATGAGGGACCTTGACCTTGTTTTAAGAACATGAAACTATAAGCGGTGCGTTAAGTTTAAGGCGAGCCCAGATATAAATTGAAGGGGTGATGGCTTGAGCCTCGCAGTAGGTGAGAAAAATGGGATATGGTTGGTGTACAGAGAATGTTCAGTTGACGGTGAAGATATAACGTAAGGGATTTGAGCGCTGGTCATCTGTGGAGGAATAACCCTAAGACCAGGATCCAGTGTGACTTAATGGGTAATTTACGTTAGAAATCCTTCATTGTACAAGAGGGAAATTAGTTTGGAAGCAGATCTCTTACTAGGGATGGTCTATGTTGGTTGGATAGGACACCACATATTACATCAAAGTCAAATAAAATAACAATTGGGATTGGTATGGTGCCAGTGATGGATTGTGAATAGGTATATGTCTCGATGGGCAATGAAATTCAAGAGGAGGATCTTGTGAGAATGGTTAAGAAACCTACCATTGTAAAATGAGTTAAGAAATGAAGATCGGATGAGTGATCCGATGGAACCCGATGATGAGGTGAAGATCCTAAAGGAATAGTGTACTACCTCCTTAAGCATGTTGTGATCAAGAAATTTAAATGGATAGTAAGATTAGATATCCCTATATTGAAAGGTAATATGGTATAGCAGTGGATCATTGGTGTGGACCACGTTAAACTATATGTAGAGTAATTGGACATAAAAGGTTGTAACTCGACAAATTGAGTTAACACATTTTGGTTCGTGTGAATGAGTGACGTGTGTGACAATTGATGATATCGGGTTGAGACTCCTTAATTCTCCAGGTTCTGGAAAGAAATTAGAGAATGAAGGAAGTAGGATTGGACCTTAGAATTGGTGGCTGACTACAGTTAAATGGCAATCTGAAGAATTGATTGTTATTTTAACAAACTACGCTTTGAACGTGCAAGTGTCTGGGATATTTTGAAATGTATTGTCTTTTAGTGAGCAGCCACCGTGATGAATGCTGGCTTGCGACTGAGGTGACATAGCATAAGATATGGTAAGATAGGGGGCATGCAGTGCTGATTCTAAGTAAGCAAATGAAAGACAACGAGTATTATGGTTTAGTATTGGTTTGGGGGAAAACCAACGAAGTCATGAGAATCATTAGGGCAGGAGTGTTGTAGAGTCCAAGAACTTTACTTAGCTAATTGTTTAGTAGTATTATAGTATGTATAGTATTATCTTTGTTACTGTGGATTTTTGGTTCAGACCGGGAATTATTTGGACACTCATAGTAGTACTTATAGATTTTCTAAGTTTAACCTATAGTTTAAGAATATTAAGTATAACCTAAGGTTTGATTATATGACTGATATTAAGGATAGTATTTGTTATATTATAAGGTTTAGATATCAACCAATAGGATTTTAAGCACATGTTATGAATGGTAATTAAGGATTAAGTATTTTTGAGGATTAAATTAAATAAGGGTAAAGTTTGAATGATATAGGGTCAGTCAGCAGCTTTGAATACGTTAAAGGCTTAGTCAAGGCTGTTTACTCCATTCAAACTTAGCTAAAAATGTGTAATTTCGTGTTTAAATATTCAGCGTGTGCCGATATATCGCAGCTATAGGGGGCGATATATCGCAGCACATAGATACGGAAAACACGAAACGATGCACGGTCGCCTCGGGCATACTGGCCCAGGCGATATATCGCCTACAGGGGGCGATATATCGCCTCCACCAGCATGTTTTCAAACACTTTTGAATTCTTTTTCCTTCAGCCATTCAAACTCCTTCATAAGTCCAGCATCTTTTGAACGAGTCTTCAGCCTCTGCTGAACGATTATTCAAATGATTTTCACCTAAAAAGCCATTATTTTTATTCAAGTAAAATCAAGATACTTTCATCCCCAAAATCTATAAATAGGACCTAGTACCCAGCCATTATTCACCTTTTGCTCTAAGTTCAGAAGCTGCTAGTGTTAAGTGAGTGTGAGAGTGTAAACACCTGGTTTGGGAAAATCATAAGCTTAAACATCATAAGCTTATCAAACACTTTGGGAAGTGAGGTTCTATAGTATTTCGGTTGAGGTGTAGATTGGTCTTTCAAGTCTTTGAGGTAACCAAAACTCTAGTTCATTTCTGTATTATGTTATTTTCTTCCTCATAGTCTTCTACTCAGTTTCCTAACCTCATTCTTATTTCGGTTAGGGAATCCAAGTTCTTAAGCACATAAGTTGTGGTAAGCATATTTTTCAATGGTTTAGTCTTCCTAGTCATTTTCATTTCTTCTTCTTCTTAAGACTCACTCTTTCTCATATGGTTTTAGGAGTGATCCAAAAGTCCCAACTCAGTCCATTATATCCCGGTAACTTTGGTAAGGAAAATAGGCTAGAATCTATATGTTTATGTTTATGTTATCTTATGTGTTATGTTATGTTATGTTATGAATATGTTATAAATGTGTTTGTTGTAGGCTTGGGCTTATGCCCTATTTGACTAACAAGACCCCAAAAAGATTGTGGGCATATGCCTATTTAGCTGGTAGGACCCCACTAATCTCATGGGCATAAGCTTGTTTAGTCTATGGGACCCCAAGTAATAATGGCCATTATAATAAGTGTATTATGTGTTATGATATGTCTTTACGTTATTATGAAATTGATGTGTATGACTATGTGTTAGATTTTTCCTTGCTGGGCATTAGGCTCATTCCTTTCTGTTTATGTGCAGGAAATAAGGTTTAGAGGCGGAAAGATTCGTGACACTTAGAGGATGTGTATCGATGGCGAATGGAGTCAAGGGGCCGAGCGTTATTCGATTCGAGGATGTAGTCTTGTTTATGTTTTTTTTTGGTTTTAGATGTATTTTCCGCATTTTCTATGTAACCCTTTTTACTTTAAGTTATTTTTGTTTTAAAGACAATGGGTACCCATATCCTACTTATTTTTATGAAATTAACATTTGTTTCTACAAGTTTATAATAAATTATGGTATTTTCACAAATGTATGGTTTAGTAAGAATTTGTATGTATAGTTCGATAATGGTCCAAGAGTCTAGATTAGTGGGTCATTACAGTTGGTATCAGAGCAACGGTTCTTTTGCATGAAGTTCTCCTCGATACACACGCTCAAAGCTCCAAATCGGACCGCCAAGTAAGTGTTTAAGTTACTAGTTATGTTACTTATGTGTATAGCTAACACCTTTAGTGTTTATGTTTTCAGTTAAGAATGAACGGAGCTTTAAGCAATGAGGATATCCGAGCCATTAAGGCTTTAAAAAGAATAAGGGTGCCAAGGAACACCGTAGGAGCACTATAAAAGATCACTCGAAGATTGATCTTGTTCCACAAAGAGATAGGTCACCTTCAAGAATCTAGGCAAATCATGATGAGAGCTGCAGAACAATATGTCCTAGTAATTAGGCTTTTAAAAGATTTTCCTTCAGCAATTTTAACTTTAGAAGAAATATGGGAGAATATAAATAATGATGATGACTTACAAGCAGCCCTAAGATATTATTCTCTCATACTTAAGTTCACCTATGATTTAGAGTTTCAATTCACTAATGAGCAACAACATAGGATCTTCTTGAATCTTCCCCGAGGAAATTTTGAGGCTCAAGACAATGATGATTATAAGGAGATAGATGATGATATGCTAGATGAAGGATCGGATGTAGAAGATCCCGATTTTTAGAATAATAGTTTTCATTATTTGTTTTATTTCTTTCTTTATTTATGATTGTAATAAGTGAAAATCTTTTTCCAAATGAATAACATGTTGTTTTTCTATCATGTATGAGTTTGATTTTATTTTCGCAATCATAATAAGTAATAAATAAAATGAATAATGACTAAGTTCAGTGAGGGTGGATACAAATCAATGGACCAAGTTTCCTTATTGAGAGTTAGGGGGCCTTAGTAGTGGGAACGATTTTACTGATCCCAGCCCTCCCTCAATATGGTTAACTTTGGAACAAAGATAAGTTTCGAGCCTGAGAATTAAGTCATATAGGATGAGTAGAAACACACTTAGAAAATAAAGATGACTTGTTTTTCTAAGTATAGAAACCCACTCTAATAATAAATAAAAACCTATATAATTTTTCATAAGAAGTCATAATGAGTAGGTCTGAGATATGATTGTTTTAGAATAAGTTTTTGCCTTAGAGCCTATTAGGGTAAGTTCTAACAAGCTCTCGACTGTTAGAACTTTTGGTGAAGATGTCGCTCCGAAGATCTGCACGCACCAACGGAAATGCCTCCAACGTTGTTCCAACGACCAATGATGCCCTCCAGTTCGCAGAAGAGGAGTGCGTGCTACTACTAGCCGCAACGCGCCGACACCGCCAGCTGACAACACCGCAGAAATCGCTAGACGGCGACAACAAGTCGAGGAACTCTTGCAGCAACAACGTCAACAGGCGCAGACTCAGCCTCAGCCTCCGCCGCAACCGCAGCCGCAGCTACAACAAATGGCCCTAGCACCCCAACAAGTTGGTCCATATGGGGGATGGCCAGTGACGAACTACGCGCCACATCCAGTACCGAATATGGAGTCAGTGTATGAGAGGTTCCGCAAGCAGCACGCTCCAAACTTCGAAGGGACTATAGGCCCCTTTGAGGCCGAAGAGTGGCTAAGGAATGTGAAGCCAATTCTTACGCACATGAATCTCAGTAATGCAGACCGCATATCCTGCGTCTCGTCATTACTCAAGAAGGATGCCAGAATATGGTGGGACTTAGTTCAGCAGACTAACGATGTCACCACCATGATATGGACAAGATTTAAGGAGCTGTTCCACAAGAAGTATTACACCTCGGCATTCATCGCTAATGATAGAAGAATATGCTCGTCAGTTCAACAGATTAGTCAAGTTTGCACCAGAGTTGGTCCTAACCGACTTTACGAGGTTGACCAAGTTCGTCAGAGGACTTAGACCAAAGATGGAATTAGGGGTTAAGTTAGCAAACCTGGGAACCACTACCTATGCCAATATTCTAGAAACGGCAATAGAAGTAGAAAGGATTCAGATTAATGTTAGTGAGGAGAAGAAGGATTAAACGATGGTTCCAGACCAAAGTCTTTGCCTTGACCCAAGGAGGAACCCATGCTAGTAACAAGGATTTACAGGTCAGATCCTATCCTCGATAGTATATGTTCTAGTATCGCTTGATTGGTAGCAGTATACTCGTATATCTCGTTAGGAATGATAGAAAAACTAGACAAACCTAGTGAAAGATTTAGAACTAGGTTTGTAACCGAGTTGCCTTCGGGCAAAGTAGTTCTATCATCACGAATAGTACGAGGCGTACCGATCAAGATTGAGGACATAGAACTAGAAGGAGACCTGATAGAGATAGTGATCAAGGACTTCGACGTAATACTAGGCATGGATTGGCTAGCACGGCATGGCGCAACGATCGACAGCAAACACAAGAAGGTGATGTTCGAGACTCCTGACGGCCAGAGACGATGCTTCATGGGACAAGCTTCAGGATTACGCACCCCGTTAGTGTCACCTCTCAAAGCTCAGAGAATGATGGAGAAAGGATGCCAAGCGTTCTTAGCCAGCATCACGAATGTGGAGAAGGAGACGTCACTTAAGGATGGAGA
Source organism: Humulus lupulus (assembly GCF_963169125.1). Classification (NCBI taxonomy): domain Eukaryota; kingdom Viridiplantae; phylum Streptophyta; class Magnoliopsida; order Rosales; family Cannabaceae; genus Humulus; species Humulus lupulus. Next base: position 159,869,060 of record NC_084794.1, on the reverse strand, counting down.
TGTTCGAGTTATACAAGAATTTCCAGAAGTTTTTCCCGATGACTTGCCAGGATTGCAGCCAAATCAAGAAATAGACTTCACGATAGAATTAGTACCGGGCACCGAGCCTATCTCTAAGGCACCATACCGGATGGCACCTACGAAACTCAAGGAGTTAAAGACGCAGCTACAAGAACTCCTAGACTTGGGTTTCTTTAGGCCAAGCCATTAACCATGGGGAGCTCCGGTACTATTCGTGAAGAAGAAGGACGGAAGTATGCGCATGTGCATAGACTACCGTGAGCTAAATAAAGTAACGATTAAGAACAAATACCCACTACCTCAGATTGATGATTTGTTTGATCAACTCTGAGGCGCGACTGTATTTTCTAAGATCGATTTACGGTCCGGGTATCATCAGCTCAAGGTAAAGGGAGAAGATATTCCTAAGACAGCCTTTAGGACTCGTTATGGACATTACAAGTTCTTGGTTATGTCTTTTGGTCTTACTAACGCACCTGCCGCGTTTATGGACTTAATGAATAGGGTCTTCAAGGATTACTCAGATAAATTCGTCGTTGTATTCATCGACGATATCTTAGTATACTCCAAGGATGAAGTAGGGCGCGAGGATAATTTTGACGCGATTGAAGGAGCATCAACTCTACACGAAGTTCAAGAAATGCGAGTTTTGGCTCTCACAAGTGGCGTTCCTCGGGCACATCTTATCGAAAGACGGAGTTGCAGTAGATCCATCGAAGTTAGAGGCCGTGAAGGATTGGCCTAGACCAAAGAACGCGTCGGAAGTAAGAAGCTTCTTAGGGCTAGCAGGTTACTATAGAAAGTTTGTAGAAGGTTTTTTTAAGATAACCACTCCACTCACCAACCTGACCCGAAAGCAACAAAAGTTTAAATGGAATGATAAGTGTGAGGAAAGCTTCCAGTTACTTAAGGATAAGCTTTGCTCAACACCAGTACTTAGTGTACCAACACCCGATGATAAGTTCGTTGTCTAATGTGATGCATCAAAGCTAGGATTGGGATGCGTGTTGATGATAGCTTACACCTCACGTCAGTTGAAGGAGTATGAACAACGCTATCCAACTCACGATATGGAGTTGGCAGCGGTGGTCGTTGCAAATCTGGCGCCATTATCTTTACGGAGAACGGTGCGAGATTTATACGGACCACATGAGTTTAAAATACTTCTTTACGCAGAAGGAGCTCAACATGAGGCAACGCAGGTGGATAGAATTAGTCAAGGATTACGACTGCGAAATCCTATACCACCCAGGGAAGGCAAATGTAGTTGCCGATGCACTCAGCAGGAAAAGCTATGGGAATTTAGCAGCCTTATCTGGAATAGAAAAGCCGCTACAGCAGGAGCTTATCAGTGCCGGAATAGAAGTGGTTATAGGCAAGCTGGCTAACTTGTCTATCCAATCCAATATGCTAGAGGACATACGAAATCGTCAGAGACGTGATGAATCGCTAGCAGCATATATGGAAGCAGTCAGAGAAGGCAAGAATACCGAATTCTCAATATCTAGCCAAGGCTTATTGAGATATAAGGATTGGATATGCATGCCAAGTGATCAAAGTATTAAGAAGAAGATCCTAGAAGAAGCGCACAATACTCCGTACTCAGTTCATCCAGGGTCTACCAAGATGACTCATGGCATCAAGGCAGTCTATTGGTGGCCAGGGATGAAGAAGGACATAGCGGAGTATGTATCTAAGTGTCTGGTATGCCAGCAAGTGAAAGCGAAGCATCAGCGACCTGCAGGATTATTGCAACCGCTTAGCATACCGGAATGGAAGTGGGACGATATAGCCATGGACTTCGTAATGGGTTTGCCAAAGACGAATAAGCAGCATGATTCCGCTTGGATAGTCATAGATAGACTAACCAAGTCGGCTCATTTTCTGCCTGTTAAGACTTCATATACGGCAGACCAACATGCAGACATCTACATCCAGGAGATTGTACGATTGCATGGAATCCCCAAGACGATAGTGTCAGATAGAGGATCAGTATTTACGTCAAGATTTTGGAGAAGCTTACAGCAAGCTATGGGTACTAAATTAAGCCTTAGTACAGCTTTCCATCCTCAGACAGATGGGCAGTCCGAGCGTACGATTCATATTTTAGAGGATATGCTACGCGCATGTGTACTTGACTTGGGAGGATCGTGGAACAAGTACTTACCGCTGATCGAGTTCTCGTACAACAACAGCTACCAGTCGACGATCGAGATGGCACCTTATGAGTTGCTATATGGAAGAAGGTGCAGATCACCGTTGCACTGGGACGAGGTAGGAGAAAGGCAGCTTCTAGGGCCCGAAGCTGTTAGACAAGCACAAGAAGCAGTAACGCTTATTAGATAGCGTATGCTTGCTGCTCAAAGTCGACAGAAAAGCTATGCGAATACCAAGCGACGCGATGTGGAGTTCCAAGTTGGAGATCAAGTCTTCCTGAAGATATCTCCTATGAAGGGTGTCAAGCGGTTCGGGAAGAAAGGCAAGCTCAGTCCCCGATTCATAGGTCCTTTTGAGATATTGGACAAAGTGGGACCAGTTGCGTACAAACTAGCCCTACCGCCAGCACTAGCCGATAGTCACAACGTCTTCCACATCTCGATGCTACGTAAATATGTGTCAGACCCATCTCACGTCCTCAAATACGATACCATAGCGCTCCAGAAAGACTTAAGTTACGAGGAACGACCGGTTAGCATCCTAGATAGAGGGATGAAGTAGTTACAGTCTAAGAGCCTTCCTATAATCAAAGTCCTATGGAGCAATAGTTCTGAACGCGAGGCAACGTGGGAGTTAGAGGAAGACATGCAAGGCCGGTATCCGGAGTTATTTGATAAGTAAATTTCGAGGACGAAATTCTTTTTAGTAGGGGAGAATTGTAGAGTCCAAGAACTTTACTTAGCTAAGATAGATAGTAGTATGATAGTATTTATAGCATTATCTTTGTTACTATGGATTTTTGGTTCAGACCGGGAATTATTTGGACACTCATAGTAATACTTATAGATTTTCTAAGTTTAATCTATAGTTTAAGAATATTAAGTATAACCTAAGGTTTGATTAAAGTGACTGATATTAAGGATCATATTTATTATATTATAAGGTTTAGACATCAACCAATAGGATTTGAAGCACATGTTATGAATGGTAATTAAGGATTAAGTATTTTGGAAGATTAAATCTAATAAGGAGTAAAGTTTGAATGTTATAGGGTCAGTCAGCAGCTTTGAGTACGTTGAGGGCTTAGTCAAGGCTGTTTACTCCATTCAAACTTAGCTAAAAATGTGTAAATTCGTGTTTAAATATTCAGCGTATGCCGATATATCGCAGCTATAGGGGGCGATATATCGCAGCACGTAGATACGGAAAACACAAATCGATGCACGGTCGCCTCGGGAACAAAGGTCCAGGCGATATATCGCCTATAGGGGGCGATATATCGCCTCCACCAGCATATGTTCAAATGTTTTTGAATTCATTTCCTTTCAGCCATTCAAACTCCTTCAACAGTCCAGCATCTTTTGAACGAGTCTTCAGCCTCTGCTGAACGATTATTCAAATGATTTTCACTTAAAAAGCCATTATTTTTATTCAAGTAAAATCAAGATATTTTCATTCCCAAACTCTATAAATAGGACCTAGTACCCAGCCATTATTCACCATTTGCTCTAAGTTCAGAGGCTGCTAGTGTTAAGTGAGTGTGAGAGTGTAAACACTTGGTTTGGGGAAAAACTATAAGCTTAAACATCATAAGCTTATCAAACACTTTGGGAAGTGAGTGCTATAGTATTTCGGTGGATGTTAGATTGATCTTGCAATCTTTGAGGTAAGCCCAAAACTCTAGTTTCTTTCTGTATTTTATGTTATTTCCTTTCTCAAAACCTTCTACTCAGTCCCCTAACCTCATTCTTATTTTGGTTAGGGAATCCAAGTTCTTAAGCACTTAAGTTGTGGTAAGCATATTTTCTTTTAATGGTTTAGTCTTCCTATTCTCTTTCATTTCATCTCCTTTCTTTAGACTCACTCTTTCTTATGGTTTTAGGAGTGTTCCAAAGGTCCCAACACAGTCCATAATCCCGGTAACTTTGGTAAGGAAAATAGGCTAGAATCTATATGTTTATGTTTATGTTATCTTATGTGTTATGTTATGATATGTTATGAATATGTTATAAATGTATGTATGTTTGTAGGCTTGGGCATATGACCCATATGACTAACAAGACCCCAAATGGATTATGGGCATATGACCTACTTAGCTAGTAGGACCCCACTAATTCCATGGGCATATGCTTGTTTAGTCTATGGGTCCCCAAGTAATAATGGCCATTATAATAAGTGAATTATGTGTTATGATATGTCTTTACGCTATTATGAAATTATGTTTATGTTTATGACTATGTGTTAGATTTTTCCTTGCTGGGCATTAGGCTCATTCCTTTCTGTTTATGTGCAGGAAATAAGCTTTAGAGGTGGAAAGATTCGTGATGCTTAGAGGATGTGTATCGATGGTGAATGGAGTCAAGGAGCCGAGCGTTATTCGATTCGAGGATGTATTCTTGTTTATGTTTTTATGGTTTTAAATGTATTTTCCGCATTTTCTATGTAACTCTTTTTTCTTTAAGTTATTTTTGTTTTAAAGACAATGGGTACCCATATCCTACTTATTTTATGAAAGTAACTCTATTTCTACAAGTTTCCAATAAAGTATGGTATTTTCGCAAAAATGTAAGCTTTATGTATAGTTTCGTTAATGGTCCAAATAGTCTAGAGTAGTGGGTCATTACAGGCTCATTCCTTTCTGTTTATGTGCAGGAAATAAGGTTTAGAGGCGGAAAGATTCGTGACGCTTAGAGGATGTGTATCGATGGCGAATGGAGTCAAGGGGCCGAGCGTTATTCGATTCGAGGATGTAGTCTTGTTTATGTTTTTTTTTGGTTTTAGATGTATTTTCCGCATTTTCTATGTAACCCTTTTTACTTTAAGTTATTTTTGTTTTAAAGACAATGGGTACCCATATCCTACTTATTTTTATGAAAGTAACATTTGTTTCTACAAGTTTATAATAAATTATGGTATTTTCGCAAATGTATGTTTTAGTAAGAATTTGTATGTATAGTTCGATAATGGTCCAAGAGTCTAGATTAGTGGGTCATTACAAGTGTCTACCTATCTAAAAGGACATAAGGGTATGCAAGAATCAAGTGTCATGACACGAAATTCCAGAACGGGAGACATGTAAGTCTCCAAGCAGTGCAAACAAGAAAGAGTATGAGGAAAAAAATGAATTTGACTTTTGGTCTAAGAAGAGTTCTGAGATCGTACTAAGGGTTAGGCCAAGGGCCTACAAGGTTGCCTTATCCTAGGTTTGAATGGTGGTTTATGAGTTTTATTGGTGTCAATAACAAGATGGAAAGCGATCGCTAATGAGATAAGTGAACTCTGGGGTTTCAGCAGAGTCTTTGGGCGAGAAAAGGGGTAACAAGATTACAGTTCAAGATAAGGTCTTATGGAACAAGACTGTCACTCTAGTAAGAGAGTTTTGTTGAAGGATTAAAGGTAAAGAATAGGACTCTGGAATTATGGTTAGAGATGTCGGGTGTATTACCTGATGGGTGTTTGAATAAATTTCGAGGACGAAATTGTTATGAGGGGATAGTTGTAACGACCCAAAATTGCTAATGAGGCTTAAGGGCCTTGATTAGTGTGTTGGGAGGGCATAATTGGTATTTATGTGAATAAATTATTAAATGCATGATTATGTGGCATGCATGATTGTATGAATATATGGATATGATTAGATGCATGTTTATGAGTATTAAATATGCATGTGGGCCCTGTTTTGTTTATAAGGGCATGTTTGTAGCTTTGGCCATTGAGGGCATAAATGTAATTATATGTGATAAATTGTTGAGACCGCATTATTTTGTGGATATATTTGCAGCTTGTGGCTCAAGACGATCCTAGTGAGCGGTTTAGAGAAATAGTCACGGTGGGTATTTATACCTAGCTCGGGGGAGCCTGGGGGTTTTTCTGAGAACTTGGGAAATATATTGGAGATTATTAGGCATTTGGGAAAATAATTGGTCATTAATTAGATGAAGGGAATTAAGTGGTAGATTGTAGGGACACTCGAGGAACTAGAGGGAATTGGGAGCAAATGACCAAAATGCCCTTAGAGTGTTTTAAGGCTTAGGTTTATTTGGGAGGGCAAAAGGGACTTTTGGTGTTTAAAGGGGAGAAGTGTTATTCTGGTTATTTGGAGTTAGTGGAGTTTGTAGAGGAATTGGAAGCTGAAGGAAAGAAGAGATAAGGAGAAGGAAAAACAGAGACCCCTTTCCTCCTTCACTCGGTTTTCCATCTCTCCACCATTTCTTGTGGATCTTGGAGCTGGAAACTTAGGGAAAAGGCTAAGCAAGGTCTTAGGACTCTAACCCTTAGGGTGGCTAGAAGTTCAGCAGGATTTAGCTCAAGATAAGGTAAGGTTTAAGAATTTGGTTTAAGTTTTCTAAATTTGAAGAAATGGATTCTGACTATGAGTTTTGGATGAAAATCAAAGGGCTTGAGCTTGGGGATTTGAGGACCTAAGGGCTAGAAGGGCATAGAAACAATCTAAGGTCGGATTATCTCAGTTAAGGTAACCAATTCTAACCTTAAAGTTCTAGGTTTCTTGTTTTCTGATGGTGTTCTTGAGCTCTTGAGCCCAAGTGTGATTTTTGTGTTTAATGATGTTTTGGCTGAGCTTTTGATGTTGATGTGTTGTCTTGGTTGAGTTATAGTGGGTTGTAATGTCAATTTTGAGGTTGGGTAAGTTTTGGAGTGGTTTGGTAGAGCTTTGGCTTGGGGAAGTTATAAGGAGAACCCAGAAAACTCTTGCATGTTGTTTGTAGCGTTGTAGCGCTAACCTTAGAGCCCTACATCGCTAGGCTTCATTTCCTGGGGGGCTTCGTCTCTATCTATAGTGCTGAAGCGCCCTCCTTAGGGCGCTGTAGCACTACCCTGCCTCAAGAAATAGTTTTTGGGTGTTTTTCTTAGGGTTTTTGCTTGGGGCTCAGGGGTCGTTTCCACCAGCCCGTTTGGTGGAATTGGGCTTCTCGAGGTCTTGGGATTGGTCCCAAAGTTGGGTTTCAGAATTGAGTTAATGGTGGTTCTATTTTACTGTTGTGACTAGGTTTTCACTAGGGCTCAGATGGGATTGTGCTCGAGGGTCATCTCTTTTAGTCGAGGCACTCAAAATTAAAGGTATGAAAACTGCACCCAGTTATGTGGTTATGTTGGGACTAAGAGTTCCCTGTATTTATATGTGATGTCATGAGATGGTATTATGCCATGGGACATATGATAAACGACCTAAGAGGGTCATAATCAATATTTGCGCACAGGACGCGGCTCAACTACTAGTAGCTAAGGTTAATCAAATAATTACTGAGCTTTACCTAAGCGAGCCAGAGTCAGTGGGTTGAACACTGAGCTCAGCTTAAGTGAGCCGATGATAGTGACTTAAACAGAGGGTGCGGCCTAAGGGCTTCGGCCCTAGATATTGTATGAAGTGTTTATTGATGTTAATCAGATGATTGTGGCATGCTCATTGTCTGGATGGTTAATTATTGGTTAGTTGACTGATCGCAATGATTATGTGTATGATGCAGTCTATTGAGGATTTGATTAATGATCTATGAATTACCTGAATACAGTTATTGATTATGCTATGCATTATAGTTTTCTTGCTAGGCCTCAGCTCACGAGTGCTTCGTGGTGCTGATAAAGGCAAGGATTTGGTGGTTCAGCCATGAGTTGGAGAGCTTTGGGGGAGAGGTGTACATTGTCAGCTGCTCAGCTGCCACGGTCGAGGGTTTGTACAGGGTCGGAAACCTAAAATTGAATATTTTGCCATTAGAGTGGCCATGGTTGTTTATAACTTTTGGAATTTTTGTAAACATGACTTTTAAACCCTGTTTTGGGATCCCATGTACTAAATAATTATTTTAATAAAGATTATCTGTTTATGACCAAAATCTTTTAAACTTAACCTGTTTATGATTATAGGATCACATTTTCAACTATATGACTTGGTTAGCAAGTCCAACACTATTTAAAACACACAGTGTAACGACTTTGGTTATTCAGGGCGTTACACACTAGCATTATGAATCCATGTAATCTAGATCCATTACTTATGTAGTAGGACATCTTAGTGGAGGTACTTTGTATAAAGTGATTATACATGAACATGACCCGATATGCTATTAATACTTAATAATATCGTTTACTTTATAAGTATTAATTAAATATATCAATTAGATGATCATATACAAATTGATCTTAATCCTAAAATTATTATGAACTCTTGTTTATGTCCTATGAGTTCTTTTATTCACTCGTTATGGTTTGTCAGAATGATTAGGCTGAAAACTTTTGTTTTGGGACTCATTGATGTAAATGGCTAAGGTCACAATATACATATATGTAATCTATATATTTCTGAGAGTAATTTAATAATGGTTCTCTTAAGGGTTGACTTTTGGAACTGGAAGGTTATTGAGCTCAAATTCATAAATCAATTTATGTATTATCTTCACTAGTAAAGTTAATGGTACTTAAGGAAACAAGATATAATTAAAGAGGTTAAATGACAATTAATTCATACATTAATTATGAACCACTAATAGATGATTGATTTGTATGTAGTGATTAAATTGATGGACACTTTGTATACATTTAAATGTACTCTATAAATAAATGTCTATAATTTTAAGAGTGCAATCTCATATTGGTAGTTTAATAATATTGAGATTAATAAATTACGATAATTATATTAAAGAGTTTTAATTAATAATCTAAATTCATTGGAGCTTGAAATTATAGGTCCATAGGTCCTCGAGATGGATCTATGAACACTATTTAAGGTAAGATTTTAAATAGAGAAAAATTAGGAAAATAACATATTAGGAAGGAATTTGTTCTTCAGGGTCAAATATGTAATGTCCTGCGTTTCGGGTAACTTGAAACAACTCGAGTCGGGATTTTTTCCCCGAGTTAAGAATATTATTTTAAATAATATTATATTTGTTTGGAATTTATTTCCATGAGTTATTGCTAGCCAAATTATGAATTTTGTGTTAAAAAGTCAAGATAAGATTTTTGGTCATGGACCGACACAAAAACCATGATCAGGTAAAAATCTTAGAAAATAAAATGAAAAACTATGGCAAATATATTTTGGGCATAAAATACATTCATAAAAATTTATGTTTGGTCAAAAATAGTAAACCTAAGGGAAAATGGAAATTTTATGGCATTTTGTGTAAATGCTTAATTTTACCGAATTGAGGAATTTTATTCCATGAATGGACCTTAGGTTAAAAATTTCTTTTGTGATTAATTAAATTAAATATGAGAGACATTTAATTTAATTATTAAATTAGTTATGTTTTTTTTTAAAATTTAATAAGAGTGAAAAGTGTTATAGGAAGTCAAATTGGATTTTTCTTCTTAGGGAATATTTATTAACCTTTATATATAAATATATAATCACATATATATATTAAAATAAAGGGTGGACGGCCATGTGAGGGAAAAATATTGGACAGAGCAAATTAATTAAGTTTAATCCAATTTTTAAATATTAGGGTAAATAGGCAAATGGATAGTAAAACACTCAATTGTTTTTAGGGTATTTTAGAGAAGTCTAAACCCTTCTAACCCCCCAAAACTGACAACTCTCTCTCACCTTCACTCTCATCTTTTTTTGAAAACTGTCCCTCAAGTTTTCTCTCCATCTTCAACCTCGAGAACACTAAGAAGGCTTGGAAGCATTAAGGTTTGGTCTAGGAAGGGATTCCCTAAGGTAAAGTGTCAAAAAATTTGGTTAAGGTATTGAAAGAGTTTTGAAGGACTCAAAGCTAGTAGGAACATCAAAAACCTAGAGCAAGAACAACAAGAGGTAAACAATTTACTTTTTAAGGTTCTTATTGTATGGTTTTTATTGTTAAGCTTTATTTTGTATATTTAATGCTTAAAGTTTCTTATTGGTGATGTAATAAGGATATGGTTGTTGCTCTATAATTTTTATGATGCTTGTGTGTTGATTTTTGAAAACAGGGACCAAAATCCCTAAGGGACCTTAGGAATTTTGGTGAGAACCCTAAAACAAATTACAAGTTTTGAGCTGTGACTTCCAAGGAGTAAAGCATCACCTGGATATTGATTTTATAAACTTTAATTGTACTATGATGTTTTTGAGATTGAGTACATAAAATTGAGCTTTTGAAACACTAGAAAATGTTTAAAAATGAGTGAGTTATGATATTTCAAAGTATTGGTAAAAAACTATTTTTTCATATTCTTAATTTCGAGATCAAGTTTGAATAGTCACTGTGATACGAACCACACCAACGATTGTGGTGAAACCTGACACCAAATATGGCAGCCGCCAAGAACACACGAATCTGGAATGATGAACCGTGACCCAATGCTTAGCCAAGCACGAACCTAGGTATAAGGAAGACGCCACAAACGGTGATGGGAATCCGTTTGATAAGTCAGATTGAACGCCACAAGGAATACCCTTGATAAGTTCGAATAGTCTCTTCAAGAACTCAAGAAGAAAACCTCTCAATTTTCATTTCATCAAAATCTGAATTTCCCAAACGTTTACAAGCCCTAATATGGCCGAAATTACATGAAAGAAAAGCCTCTTTGTCTTCCTAATGAAAACCCTAACAATCACAAATAGAAAGACTCTTGGACTCTCACAAGTCAAATGTTTGACTTTTCACAAAAAAAACAAAGACTAAATAAAACGTGATTAAGTGATTGATTAAAAATAAAAATACAAGATGCCAAAATCCAATTAGACTCATTACAAGAAGCTAAATATTGATCAAGCTCCTAAACTGAGTCTACTTTGATGAGCAGTACAAGTCTTTGTTCTCCTTCAGTGTTGACCACGATCTCCTCCTGTTTTTAGGACTCTGTGGACTAGGTTGTTCAGTTCTTCTTTGAATCTCTTGGCTCGCGCCCTCGTCACCGGACCAACTGGAACTTGACTTGGATCTTTAGTCTTGGTGTCCTCATCACACTGTATAGGGCAAATAAACCCAGTTTTTTCTAAAATTTGGTGGACAATATCGTGGAATAACCTGGTATTCAACTATAAAATTTGATAACAAAATACTTAACGGTTTGAAAGTTATTAAGTGCCATAGTTTAGAAAAATTAAAGACTTGAAAATAAGGTCATTTTTACCTCATTGTTGGAAAATAATTTCACCAATCACAAATGCTCCTTTTGACCTAAGATTTTACAAAGACCTAAATGGCATACCAAAAATAAAATTGGGAATTTTTTGTAACAATTGGGTAAGTAAATTTCAAGTTATGACCTAACAAAATATATAGTTAAAAAATGTGAAAAATAGGGTTTTCACACTTAGTGTAAAAAATAAATGATATTTTGGAACTTGAGGTAAAAAGTAAAATTTCGCTTATTGCAAGATAAAAACTTGGTAAGTCTTGAAAACATATTTTGACCTAAAATACCACTTTGAGTTTAGTGATAATTGTTTTTATTAAAGAATTTTTATTCTTTCTAAAACTAAAAGAATTAATTTATTAAGAAGTTAGTAAATTAAAAGAGTATTTAAAGCCCTATATTTTGAGAAAATAAATAAGTGAATTATTTTTCTAGTAAGTAAACTTGATTAATTGACTTCGGAAAAATGAACTAGTCAAGATGAGAAATTTTTAATGGTTTTCCTAATTAAGATAAATTAGGCAACTTTCTTAAAACAGTTTTTAAAGATTAAAACCTTAAGAAAAATAAAAGGAAAATTAAGAGTTTATTTTCTTGAAAAATAATTAAGGAATTTAATTAGTATTTTTGGGATATAATACCGATTAAAATGTTTTATATATTTTACCGACTGTTGAAAGTGCGGGTTAATAGTGGAACTTTTAATGAATAAGATTTTTAGCAGATTGTAGGAAAATATTATTGGGATATCCGAGCCTTGGTATCGAGGCCATAGGGTAGGTCTCCCCGAGAATCAAGGTTTAGTCTCAAATATTTTTGTATGAATTTCCTTAATGGGTTTAAAACCAAATAAGGATCTTTAATCCTTACAAATAATTTTTTAAAATGACCAAACTTCCGAAAATAATAATAATGAATTATGAAGTGCCATAATGAATCCGAGTATACTATATCGATAATTACAGTATTGGCTAAGCATAACTGGATTATACATTGGAGGGTGAAATCCTGCTGAGAGCAAAGGACTCCAAGTAAGTCAACTTCTATTATATCGCTACAACGTGAAACGACTATTGTATTGTATGTTAGTATAGAGACACATGCACATATATACACTATCGTAGAAAGTTTGCATAGATACGTTAGTCTAGTGGGTGCTCATTTAGAAAATATGACCAGTAGATATCCGTCATATTCTATACAGCTGATCCCTGTCACACTGCTTAATTTTATTTAAGTCCGGTTCATTACCGCAACGAGTTGCCAAGAGGTGAGGATTGCTAGTTTAAACCTAGGGGCACAAAAATGAATGGGGCCTAGGGCCTTCATGCTTACTTAATCAGTGAACGGTTAGAACCCGAGCAAGTGCTTTGATAACTTATTCCCGAATAGTAGCCGTGAATATTAGTAGTTCAGTGAGAGTGCCTAGAGATACTAGGGGTTTCCATGTTTGAGTGAGGCTGAACACCCTAGGGGCAACCGCTCACCTGCACCACTAATTAATGTAGAAGTCTCTGTAAACCCGTGTAACTTCAATTACACTCTTGGATAAGTAGTGATGCCCTAGGTAACGCGATAGTTACCCTTGATGGGAATATTTATGGGCTATATCTTAGTGTTGAGACTCGGTTCTCTCTTACAGATTAGCATTTATGCTGGAGGGCGTGTTACGCTCGAATTGTTGGAAATTGTTATATATTATATCTGATTGCTCTGGGATTTTCTGAGTGTAGGGATTTATAGGTTTATATGAAATAGTTGTGATATATTATATCTGCTTCTTCTGGGATATTCTGAGTTCCGGAATTTATTTGTTTATATGAAATAATTTTTCATTGGTTATCAGGCACGACCATAGGTTTTCCAGGACGCTTTTGATTGTGTAGGGTCCGGATGGATCCGGAACCCTAATTCTCTGCATGCTTTTGTTTTAAAGTTGAACTTACTAAGCGTTTTCCCTTACCTAGTTATTTCCTGTTGTAGGTAAGAACAAGGGCAAGGCAGAGTAGTGAGTGCTGGAGTCTACCTTGCGAATGTACATGTGGACCGACCTTTTTAGGAAGTCGCTTTGTTTTGGAAATGTTGTGTTATTTTCATAAACTAGGCTCATTTTACTATTCATAAATATGTTTGTATTAAATGTTAAGTATGGCTATACGACTTTTAAGAAGTTTTTTTATACAGGTTTTTGAGACATTTTGTTAAATGAAAACATTTATATTTCTGAATTATCGAGTCTTGAAAATTCGGGTCGTTATAGTTGGTATCATTGCTTGAGTTGAGCCGGTTCTGTAGACAACCCAGATGTACATTTCGCAAAGATATACTGGTACTCACTGTAAGTACTGTCTCTTCCTTTAGTGTGTTGTTTCCATTTTTCTTACCTAAATTTTATAAATTGTAGGTTAGTAAGAAAATGACTGGCAAACCAGAGGCGATGGACCCCATCGTAGTTGACCCCCCTATTGTGTATAACCAGTGGCAGATATTCCAATTCTACAGTGCCTTCACCAGCATAGCCTACCGTATTCAACGGGGAGGTCCATTCAATTGAAGTCTGGATATGGACTTACTCGCTGGACACCATTTTTGAGGACATCGGTACCCCCCATAGATTCAGGGTAGGATTGGTATGCTTATACCTGAGAGGCTCAGCTTTTCTTTGGTACCAGGAGAGGCACTCAAGGCCAGCCTCTCCATACTGGACTACCTTTTATATATCCATAGAGATGACCTTTGGACCTCTAGGTAGGAGGTCAAGGTGGCATATAGACTTCCGCGAGTTCTTTACTGCGCAGAACACCCATGCACATGTAATAGAGGCAGCACGACGACAAGCAACAGCAAACCCAATGGTAGTTAAGAACCTGCCAGTAAAGGAAGTAGCTGATGATGAACTCGGTGACAGGGAAATTTCTTATGAAGAGCTAATGGACCAGACTGAGGAAGATCCCGATGAGGATCCTGAGGAAGATCCCGAGAAGGATCCTAAGGAAGATCCCGAGGAGGATCCCGAGGAAGATCCTCAGGAGGATACCGAGGAGGATCCTAAGGAAGGTTTTGATATGGCCGCCAACATCGACACCGACTAGGTGTTAGGAGCTACATAGGTGTTGGAAACCCACCTACTTTTGAAATATGTACCTACCTTGTATATATTAAGGAAATAAGAAATTGGTCTAGCATGGATATAAGTCCATTTTTTTTGGGCTAATTTTGTAAGTCCCTTAGATTGGCAGACCCAAAATGAAAACATTGTTGTATATGGCATAAGTGATGAGGACACCAAGACTAAAAATCCAAGTCAAGTTCCAGTTGATCCAAGTCAAGGGGGGAGGAATGATGAGGACACCAGTTTAGGAGCTTGATCAATATTTAGCTTCCTGTAATGAGTCTTTTTATTTTTAATCACGTTTTTTATTTAGTCTTTGTTTATTTTGTGATAAGTCAAACATTTGACTTGTGTGAGTCCAATAGTCCTTTTGTCTTTAATTTTCAGTTTTTATTAGGAAGACAAAGGTTTGTCTTTAAATTTCAGTTTTCATTAGGAAGACAAAGGGTTGTCTTTATTTTTCGGTTTCATTAGGAAGACAAAAGGCTTGTCTTTAATATTTCGGTTTTTAGGAAGACAAATGGGCTTGTATTGATGTAATTTTCGGCTATATAAGGCCTTGAAAACATTTTGGAAAAATCAGATTATGTTGAATGAAATTGTGAGTTTATTTCTTCTTGAGTTCTTGAAGAAACTTTTGAACTTATCAAGGAGATTCCTTGTGGCGTTCATCCTGACTTATCAAACGGATTCCATCCCCGTTTGTGGCGTCTTCCTCATACCAAGGTTCGTGCTTGGCTAAGCATTGGGTCGCGGTTCCATTCCAATCTCGTATGTTCTTGGTGGCTGTTCCATATTTGGTGTCGGGTTTCATCATAATGTTGGTGTGGTTCGTATCAGTTGGTATCAGAGCTTAGGATCATCCGGTTTGGCCTATCCTTTTTCATTTTTTTTCTATTCAGTTCGTGTTATTATATTAGGATTTCTGAATTAAAAAAAAAAAAATTTGTTCTATTCTTGTTCCCTATGGTCTAGAGGCCTTTTTGCCAAAACCCCACACAAGTGATCCAAAAATCATCATTTTTCATCAGTTTTTCTATGTTCGTTTGGTTTGTTCTAGTTTGATTTGCTACTTGAATCCTCCATGATATTGTGGATTAGTTTTGAAAGAACTTAAAGAAGAAAACGAGTGGAAAAAGGCAGAGGTGTGAGCCTATTTGAGGGTAAAAGCCATTGAAATTGAGTGAAACACGAGGGGATTTGAGTGAAAATATTGTTCGAGCGAAACACGTGAGGGAGTGTGGTGAGGTCTTTTCTCCATATTATTCTAACCTTATTTTGCAGATTTCCATCATGGCACAAAATCCAGAGAAAGATGCAAGCAATGATATTCCGCCACCTGAGGTTCCGAATCTACAAATGCAAGCATTAATTGGGGAGATGCGAAGGATGATGAGGGCGGAGTGTGAGCAGATACATGAGAGGTTGGATAGGGTAGAAGAGGGAACGCAATGGAGGGCACGGAGGAACAGGGTGCAACAACGGGATGTTGAGGGTGAAAGAGAGTTTGATGGGGGCGATTTAGAGGAAGAATATGATAGGATGTCAGAGGGTAACCATAGGAGGTATGGCCGAGATAGAGAAGCTAGGAACTGGGTAGACAATAATTTGGGAAATATCAAGATGAGAATCCCCACCTTTCAAGGCAAGAGTGATCCTGAGGCATACCTTGAGTGGGAGAAGAAAATGGAGTTGGTTTTCGATTGTCACAACTACTCTGACATGAAGAAGGTAAAACTAGCTGTCATTGAATTTACTGATTATGCTATTATTTGGTGGGATCAGTTGTGCATCAATAGGAGGCGAAATGGAGATCGTGCCATTGACACTTGGGAGGCTATGAAGAGGGTGATGAGGCGACGGTTTGTACCACCTCATTATTATCGAGATCTATACCTTAAGTTGCAGGGCCTTCGTCAAGGTTCCAAGCGTGTTGATGAGTATTACAAGGAGATGGAGATGGCTATGATTAGAGCCAATGTTGAAGAGGATCGGGAGGCAACCATGGCAAGGTTTTTGAATGGTTTGAACCGAGAGATTGCTAATCCAATTGAGCTACACCATTATGTGGAATTGGAAGATTTGGTGCATATGGCAATCAAAGTTGAGAGGCAGCTCAAGAGGGCTAGTACAAGTTCAAAGCCAAGACCGAGCCCACACCATTCAAGTGCAACACCTTGGCAGTCGAACTATCCAAAGAAGGAAGAAGACCAACCTACTTCATCCTTTACACCAAAACCAGCCACGACCCCTCAAGGTAAAACAGCCCCTACTTCGTCCCGTTCTAGTGAGATAAAGTGTTTCAAATGTCAGGGGTGAGGACACATAGCTAGCAAATGTCCAAACAAGAGAGTTATGGTGATTCGAGAAAGTGGCGAGCTTGATTCTGAAGATGAAGATCTTGCTGACATGCCACCATTGGAAGATGTTTCTATCGATGATGAGGAGTTTGGGGCAGAATCTGGTGAGATGCTTGCACTAGTCACACGACGAGCCTTAAATTTACAAGCAAAAGAAGAGGAAGAAGAGGTGCAGCGGGAGAACATCTTTCACACTCGTTGTCATGTGAAAGACAAGGTATGCAGTGTGATTATTGATGGAGGTAGTTGTACTAACGTTGCTATTTCTTCCATGGTTGAGAAGCTGGGGCTCCCAACGCTTAAACATCCTTGTCCATACATGTTGCAGTGGTTGAATGATAGTGGTGAAGTGAGGGTTACAAAACAGGTGCTGGTATCATTTCGAATTGGCAAGTATGAGGATGAGGTATTGTGCGATGTGGTTCCCATGCAAGCTGGACACCTCCTTCTAGGAAGGCCTTGGCTATTTGATCGGCGAGTCCAGCATGATGGCTTCACCAACAAGTACTCATTCACGTCTGTCAACGAACAATCACTCTAGCTCCATTGACGCCAAAGCAAGTATATGAAGACCAAGTGCGGTTGCAAAAATTGAGTGATAAAAAAAAATTGAGTGAGCAAAAGAAGGAGAGTGAAAAGATGAATGAGAGTGAGAAAAAAAAGAGACAAAGAGAGAAAAGGGTCGAATCAAGTGAGAGAGAAAAGAAAGAGAAAAGTTCGATCAATGAGGGAAAATTAGAGAGAAAACAAAATAATTTTTATGCAAAAAAAAGTGAGGTTAAGGAGGCTCTTTTAAACACTAACCAACTTGATGCTAACAAGCAGGTTTTTGATCCCGGTGATTGGGTATGGTTACACATGAGGAAAGAGCGATTCCCAGCACAAAGACGTTCCAAATTGCTACCTCGAGGAGATGGGCCGTTTCAAGTGGTAGAAAGGATCAATGACAATGCCTACAGACTCGATTTACCAGGTGAGTATACTGTTAGTGCTACTTTTAATGTTTCTGATTTGAGTCCTTTTGATGCAGGTGACGATTTGAGGTCAAATCTTTCTCAAGAGGGGGGGAATGATGAGGACACCAAGACTAAAAATCCAAGTCAAGTTCCAGTTGATCCAAGTCAAGAGGGGAGGAATGATGAGGACACCAGTTTAGGAGCTTGATCAATATTTAGCTTCCTGTAATAAGTCTTTTTATTTTTAATCACGTTTTTTATTTAGTCTTTGTTTATTTTGTGATAAGTCAAACATTTGACTTGTGTGAGTCCAATAGTCCTTTTGTCTTTAATTTTCAGTTTTTATTAGGAAGACAAAGGTTTGTCTTTAAATTTCAGTTTTCATTAGGAAGACAAAGGGTTGTCTTTATTTTTCGGTTTCATTAGGAAGACAAAAGGCTTGTCTTTAATATTTCGGTTTTTAGGAAGACAAATGGGCTTGTATTGATGTAATTTTCGGCTATATAAGACCTTGAAAACATTTTGGAAAAATCAGATTATGTTGAATGAAATTGTGAGTTTATTTCTTCTTGAGTTCTTGAAGAAACTTTTGAACTTATCAAGGAGATTCCTTGTGGCGTTCATCCTGACTTATCAAACGGATTCCATCCCCGTTTGTGGCGTCTTCCTCATACCAAGGTTCGTGCTTGGCTAAGCATTGGGTCGCGGTTCCATTCCAATCTCGTATGTTCTTGGTGGCTGTTCCATATTTGGTGTCGGGTTTCATCACAATGTTGGTGTGGTTCGTATCAATAAGTTATGAAATAAAGTTGCTAACTTTTGTTAAAAGTGTTGATTGCTTGTTTTGCTCGATATGTTCAGCGTGCTTAATTAGGTTAATTAACTATCTGTGTTGATATTAACTTCTCGTACTTATGCGCTTAAGAGCTTTTGATTTGAAATCAAAATAAAATGGCAAGAACAAGAGCTCAAATAGAAAGGGGTGTTGCTGGTCGAGGCCAGGCTGCGCCTGCTGATAGAGCTTAAAACGCGCCTACCGCTAGAGCTCCAAACCAAACTGCTAGAGTTCACAAGATAGCCAAGCAGATAAATAATCTGCAAAGGCTAGTGGAGACGCAGGGAGCCCAAATTGAAAGAGGGCAAAAGAGATAGGAGGACACTGATGCCCTCCAAGCTGAAAGGTTTAACACCCTTTGGGACGACTCCCCATGCCACCAAATAATGCTCAGAACAAGGAAATATCACCTAAAAATAATGAAGAACAGAACCCTGGCCCGCAGGTTGTCATTTAGCAACCGGTACTACCGGTATAAGCACCAAGAGCTGCCCGAGCGAAACCTATATCAGAAAGGTTCCACAACCAGAATCCACCTATATTCGAGGGGAGCAGTGACCCATCAATGGCAGAGGAATGGATCAGTATTTTGGAAAGGATCTTCGACTTCATTGGAACTACCGAGAGAGAGAAGGTAGTTTGTGCGACCTATATGCTGAGAAAAGATGCCCGCATCTGGTGGGACACAGCCAAGAAAGGGCATAACTTTGTCGAGATTGAATGGCTAGAGTTCTTGACCTTGTTCAATGGCAAGTACTTTAGTAAGGCAGTGATCAAACACAAAGTGAATCAGTTCACTAATCTAAAGCAGGGAACGTCGAGCGTGCAAGACTACGTTCAAATTTTTTGACCAGCTGTCTAGGTTCGCGAAGAACCAGGTGAACAAGACATAGAGTTTTATGAAGGGCCTACGCAGAGACATTCCCAGGTGTGTAGGCACTAGTAGAACTGGCCCATAGACGTATGCCAAAGCTATGGAATGGGCTCTTCGCCAAGAGTGTTGGGCCATGTCAGAGAAGCCAGAACCACAGAAGAACAAAGATAGGAGGTACACTCCTAACAACCCCGGAAAGTTTCAGGCCAATCAGAATGGCCCAAGGGGAAAGTTCAACCTGAGGTTCAGCCCGAACTTGGGGTGAACAAACAATCCAAGAGGGACAAGGCCGATTTTTTGGGGAAATAACAAAAGAAAAGGGGGACCTCCCAATCAGGCAATGGCTAGTCCCAACAAACAGCCGAGACGTGAGTTTGAACAATGGCCACTGTGCAACAAGTGTAACTGACACCATCGGGGCGAGTGTGGCGTATGTTATAACAGTGGAAAGTCAGGGCACTTTGCTAAGAGTGCCGAATTCCAGCCAAGGGCAAGGGAAATGACTAGCGGAAACAAATTGGAGCTCCGCCTCAAGTTTATGCACTTACACAAAGTGACAAAGGAGCTGGACCATCTAATATGCTGTCAAGTCAGATTTCTATCGCCCAAACCTTGGCATATGCATTAATGGATACTGGTGCATCACATTCTTTTGTATCTACATCCTTTGTGGAAAAAATAAATAGAAAGCCTGAGCCTATGCCTGTTATTTGTGGGGTATCCTTCCCTTCGGAGAGGATATGCTGGTGCGGAGTTAACATGGGTTAGAGCCGTACCAGTTTGGGTAGAAGGTCATGAGTTAACAGTGGATCTGTTTGTCTTCGACCTACATGAATACGACGTCAAATTTTGGATTGATTTGTTAACGAAATATGGAGCCATTGTCAATTGAAAGCGCAGAAAAGTGGTATTCGCCACAGAGGGGGAAGAACCATTTGAGTTCAAGGGTACATCAAGAGAGAACAAGTGCCCCATGATTTTTGCGATGAATGCGAGAAAAATTTTGAGTGACGGATGCATCAGTTTTCCTGCAACACATAGCGGAGAAGGATAAAGAGACGAGTCAACACCCTTCTAATGTACAGGCTGTGTGCAAGTTTCCCAACGTATTTCCTAAAGATCTCTGAGGGATTCCACCAGACTAAGAGATCGTGTTTAAGATAGAGCTAATTCTGGAAATTGCGCCGATCTCAAAGTGATACGAACCACACCAACGATTGTGGTGAAACCCGACACCAAATATGGCAGGAACACACGAATCTGGAATGATGAACTGCGACCCAATGCTTAGCCAAGCACGAACCTTGGTATAAGGAAGACGCCACAAAAGGTGATGGGAATTCGTTTGATAAGTCAGATTGAACGCCACAAGGAATACCTTTGATAAGTTCGAATAGTCTCTTCAAGAACTCAAGAAGAAAACCTCTCAATTTTCATTTCATCAAAAAAATCTCCCATGACCAAACATTTACAAGGCCTAATATAGCCGAAAATTACATCAAAGACAAGCCCCTTTGTCTTCCTAATGAAAACCCTAACAAGCACAAATAGAAAGACTCTTGGACTCTTACAAGTCAAATGTTTGACTTTCACAAAAACAAAGACTAAATAAAAGTGTGATTAAGTGACTGATTAAAATAAAAATACAAGATGCCAAAAACCAATAAAACTCATTACAAGAAGCTAAATATTGATCAAGCTCCTAAACTGAGTCTACTTTGATGAGCAGTACAAGTCTTTGTTCTCCTTCAGTGTTGACCACGGTCTCCTCCTGTATTTAGGACTCTGTGGACTAGGTTGTTAAGTTCTTCTTTGAATCTCTTGGCTCGAGCCCTCGTCACCGAACCAACTGGAACTTGACTTGGATCTTTTATTCTTGGTGTACTCACCTGGTAAATCGAGTCTGTAGGCATTGTCATTGATCCTTTCTAGCACTTGAAACGGCCCATCTCCTCGAGGTAGCAATTTGGAACGTCTTTGTACTGGGAATCGCTCTTTCCTCATGTGTAACCATACCCAATCACCGGGATCAAAAACGTGCTTGTGACAACCCTTGTTAGCATCAAGTTGGTTAGTGTTTAAAAGAACCTCCTTGTACATGAGTAAATTCATTGGCTGTTTTGTACGCAATGCTCGCTTAACCTCACTTTTTTTTGCATAAAAATTATTTTGTTTTCTCTCTAATTTTCCCTCATTGATCGAACTCTTCTCTTTCTTTTCTCTCTCACTTGATTCGACCCTTTTCTCTCTTTGTATCTCTTTTTCTCACTCTCATTCATCTTTTCACTCTCCTTCTTTTGCTCACTCAATTTTTTTTTATCACTCAATTTTTGCAACCTCACTTGGTCTTCATATACTTGCTTTGGCGTCAATGGAGCTAGAGTGATTGTTCGTTGACGGAACGTGAATGAGTACTTGTTGGTGAAGCCATCATGCTGGACTCACCGATCAAATAGCCAAGGCCTTCCTAGAAGGAGGTGTCTAGCTTGCATTGGAACCACATCGCACAATAATACCTCATCCTCATATTTTCCAATTCGAAATGATACCAGAACCTGTTTTGTAACCCTCACTTCACCACTATCATTCAACCACTGCAACTTGTATGGACAAGGATGTTTAAGCGTTGGGAGCCCCACCTTTTCAACCATGGAAGAACTAGCAACGTTAGTGCAACTACCACCATTAATAATAACACTGCATACCTTGTCTTTCACATGACAACGAGTGTGAAAGATGTTCTCCCGCTGCATCTCTTCTTCCTCTTCTTTTGCTTGCAAATTTAAGGCTCGTCGTGTGACTAGTGCAAGCATCTCACCAGATTCTACCCCAAACTCCTCACCACCCATAGAAGCGTCCTCCAATGGTGGCATGTCATCAAGATCATCTTCTTCTTCAGAATCTATCTCCCCATTATCCCGAATTACCATAACTCGCTTGTTTGGGCATTGGCTAGCTATGTGTCCTCGCCCCTGACATTTGAAACATTTTATCTCACTAGAATGGGATGAAGTAGGGGCTGTGGTTGTGGTGGCTGGTTTTGGCTCCGTTTTAGGCTTGGGCGTGAAAGGGTTTTCTTCCTTCTTTTGATAGTTCGACCGCCAAGGTGTTGCACTTGAATTTTGTGGGATTTGTCTCGGATTTGAACTTGTACTACCCCTCTTGAGCTGCCTCTCAACTTTGATTTCCATATGCACCAAATCTTCTAATTCCACATAATGGTGTAGCTCAATCGGATTAGCCATCTCTCGGTTCAACCCATTCAAAAACCTTGCCATTGTTGCCTCTCGATCCTCTTCCACATTGGCTCTAATCATAGCCATCTCCATGTCTTTGTAATACTCATCAACACCCTTGGAACCTTGACGAAGACCCTGCAACTTAAGGTATAGATCCCGATAGTAATGAGCTGGTACAAAACTTCGCCTCATCACCCTCTTCATACCATCCCAAGTCTCAATAGGACGATCTCCATTTCACCTCCTGTTGATGCACAACTGATCCCACCAAACAACAGCATAATCAGTAAATTCAATTGCAACAAGTTTTAACTTCTTTACTTCGGAGTAGTTGTGACAATCAAAAACCAACTCCATCTTCTTTTCCCACTCAAGGTATGCTTCAGGATCACTCTTCCCCTGAAATGCTGGAATTCTCATCTTGATATTTCCTAAATAATTATCTACCTGGTTCCTAGCTTCTCTATTCCCTGATTATGGTGAAACCCGACACCAAATATGGCAGCCACCAAGAACACACGAATCTGGAATGATGAACCGCGACCCAATGCTTAGCCAAGCACGAACCTTGGTATAAGGAAGACGCCACAAACGGTGATGGGAATCTGTTTGATAAGTCAGATTGAACGCCACAAGGAATACCATTGATAAGTTCGAATAGTCTCTTCGAGAAATCAAGAAGAAAACCTCTCAATTTTCATTTCATCAAAATCTGATTTTCCCAAACGTTTTACAAGCCCTAATATGGCCAAAATTACATGAAAGAAAAGCCCCTTTGTCTTCCTAATAATGAAAACCCTAACAATCACAAAATAGAAAGACTCTTGGACTCTCACAAGTCAAATGTTTGACTTTCACAAAAAAAAAAACAAAGACTAAATAAAACGTGATTAAGTGACTGATTAAAAATAAAAATACAAGATGCCAAAATCCAATTAGACTCATTACAAGAAGCTAAATATTGATCAAGCTCCTAAACTGGTGTCCTCATCATTCCTGATACGAACCACGCCAACAAGTGTGACGAAACCCGACACCAAATATGGAACAGCCACCAAGAACACACGAGATTGGAATGGAACCGCGACCCAATGCTTAGCCAAGCACGAACCTTGGTATGAGGAAGACGCCACAAACGGGGATGGAATCCGTTTGATAAGTCAGGATGAACGCCACAAGGAATCTCCTTGATAAGTTCAAAAGTTTCTTCAAGAACTCAAGAAGAAATAAACTCACAATTTCATTCAACATAATCTGCCTTTTCACATTGTTTTGGCAATCCTTATAAGCACGAAAATTACATGAAAACAAGACCCTTGGTCTTCCTAATGAAAACCGAAATTAAAGAAAACAAGCCTTTTGTCTTCCTAATGAAAACCGAAATTAAAGACAAAAGGACTCTTGGACTCACACAAGTCAAGTGTTTGACTTTTACAAAATAAAGAAAGACCAAAACAACAATAACGTAAATAAATTAAAATGACAAATACAATAAGACTCATGAAGCTCCTAAACTCAGTCAACTTTGATGAGTAAGACAAGTCTTTGTTCTCCTTCAATGTTGACCACGGTCTCCTCTTGTTTTAGGACTTTGTGGACTAGGCTGTTAAGTTCTTCCTTGAATCTCTTGGCTCGTGCCCTCGTCACTGGACCAACTGGAACTTGACTTCATACTTGGGTCTTGGTGTCCTCATCATTCCCTTCCTCTTTAGAAGGATTTGACCTCAAATCGTCACCTGCATCAAAAGGACTCAAATCAGAAACATTAAAAGTAGCACTAACATTATACTCACCTGGTAAATCGAGTCTGTAGGCATTGTCATTGGTCCTCTTCAACATTGGCTCTAATCATAGCCATCTCCATCTCCTTGTAATACTCATCAACACTTCTGTAGCCCTGACGAAGACCCTGCAACTTAAGGTAGAGATCTCGATAATAATGAGGTGGTACAAACCGTCGCCTCATCACCCTCTTCATGGCCTCCCATGTGTCAATAGGGCGATCTCCACTCCGCCTCCTGTTGATGCACAACTGATCCCACCAAACAATAGCATAATCAGTAAACTCAATGGCAGCAAGTTTTACCTTCTTCATGTCGGAGTAGTTGTGACAATCAAAAACTAGCTCCATCTTCTTCTCCCACTCAAGGTATGCTTCAGGATCACTCTTCCCCTGAAATGCTGGGATTCTCATTTTGATATTCCCCATATAATTATCTACCTGGTTCCTATCTTCTCTATTCCCACCATACCTCCTATGGTTACCCGCCGACATCCTATCAAACTCATCATCAGAAACTACCCCTTCTAAATCCCCTTCATTCTCATCCTCCCTTTGGTGTACCCTACCCCTCCTTGGTCTCCGTTGTGTTCCCTCTTCTACCCTATCCAACCTCTCATGTATTTGCTCACACTCCGCCCTCAACATCCTCCTCATCTCCCCCATTAAAGCTTCAATTTGTAGATTTGGAACTGTAGGTGGTGGAGTGTCATTGCCTGCATTTCTTTCTGTATTTTGTGACATGATTGAAAATCTGCAAAAAAATAAGGTTAGAAAAAGACCTCACCACACTCCCTCACGTGTTTCACTCAAAGAAAATGGTCACTCAAGTACACTCGTGTTTGCACTCAATGATGGCTTTTACCCTCAAATAAGCTCACACCTCTGCCTTTTTCCACTCTAGTTTCTTCTTTAAGCTCTTTGAAAACTAATGAAACGGTGATATGGAGGTTCAAGCAGCCAATTCTACCAAACAAATCAAACGAAAACCGATGAAAAAGTGGCAAAAAATGGTGATTTTTGGAACACTTGTGTGGGGTTTTGGCAAAAGGGCCTCTAGACTATGGGGAACAAGAATAGAACAAAAATTTTTAAGAAGGGTTTCCAGACTCTTTTTTTTTTAGTCTCGGATCCTCTTGGGTTTTCTTCTTCTTTCTTTTCTGTCTTCAAGAACAAAGAGCTAACCCGAAAAAAAAAATGAATACCAAAGAGCCAACCCGAAAACCAAGCAATTTGTGTTACTAAAACAGATTCAAGAACAAACCCATCTATGATTCAACAACACTCCCAATGACATGAAAACCCATCTGTGAAAACCGCTACCAATAACAATATTCCCCAAAACAATCTGTGGTACACGCCCAATAACAGAGAACCAATATTTCCCAAAACCAATAATAGAGAACCAATCAATCTGTGGCACCAAAACAATCTCAGATTTCTCAACTAGTAAAGAAAATAACACAATCAATCCGTGGCACTAGAGTAATTTCAGATTTCATCAAGAAACAATTGAAACAAGGGAAAACGAATGAATTGAAATCAACAATACTAATTTGTGGCTCTAGAGTACTTTCGGATTTCACAACACAAAAAAAATTGAAACAAGGGAAAACAAATGAATTTGACAACAAATAGATTCGAACTTGAATTGAAATAAAAAGAAAACAGATTCGGACTTAGCAATATCAACTAGTTTCGGATTTCAAGGGATTTCACAAAGAAATAATGGAAACTTTGGAAATAAGGGAATGATTGAACAAGGAAACAATTGAAATAGGGAAATTAACTATAGTAGTTTCGGATTTCACAAGAAAAAAAAAATAATAAACAAGGACAAAGAACTCAAACACGACTAGATGATGAATATTAATTTTTTTTTTTATTTCAGAAACCCTAAAATTGAAAAACGAATTGAATAAAAAACACAAATGAAAAAGGATAGGCCAAACCGGATGATCCTAATCTCTGATACCAACTGATACGAACCACGCCAACAAGTGTGACGAAACCCGACACCAAATATGGAACAGCCACCAAGAGCACACGAGATTGGAATGGAACCGCGACCCAATGCTTAGCCAAGCACGAACCTTGGTATGAGGAAGACGCCACAAACGGGGATGGAATCCGTTTGATAAGTCAGGATGAACGCCACAAGGAATCTCCTTGATAAGTTCAAAAGTTTCTTCAAGAACTCAAGAAGAAATAAACTCACAATTTCATTCAACATAATCTGTCTTTTCACATTGTTTTGGCAATCCTTATAAGGACGAAAATTACATGAAAACAAGACCCTTGGTCTTCCTAATGAAAACCGAAATTAAAGAAAACAAGCCTTTTGTCTTCCTAATGAAAACCGAAATTAAAGACAAAAGGACTCTTGGACTCACACAAGTCAAGTGTTTGACTTTTACAAAATAAAGAAAGACCAAAACAACAATAACGTAAATAAATTAAAATGACAAATACAATAAGACTCATGAAGCTCCTAAACTCAGTCAACTTTGATGAGTAAGACAAGTCTTTGTTCTCCTTCAATGTTGACCACGGTCTCCTCTTGTTTTAGGACTTTGTGGACTAGGCTGTTAAGTTCTTCCTTGAATCTCTTGGCTCGTGCCCTCGTCACTGGACCAACTGGAACTTGACTTGATACGTGGGTCTTGGTGTCCTCATCAATTCCCCCCCTCTTGACTTGGATCAACTGGAACTTGACTTGGATCTTTAGTCTTGGTGTCCTCATCAATATGTGGCACAGTGCTTGACTTGTCAGCAGACAAAGGCCGAGCATCAACGACCAGCTGGATTGTTACAGCCCTTAGAAATTATGGAATGGAAGTGGGAGAAGGTCACTATGGACTTTGTCACATGCCTACCAACCACTCCCAAGGGGCACAATGCCATTTGGGTTATCGTAGATAGGCTGACTAATTCTGCTCATTTCTTGCCGATCAACGTAACTGATGGCGCACATAAGTTAGCAGATAATTACATTGCAGAAATAATGAGACTGCATGGTGTACCCAACTCCATCATATCAGATCGCGATAGACGTTTGACCTTGACATTCTGGAATAGAATCCAAACGAGGTTGGGTACTAAACTGAAGTTCAGTACTTCTTTCTACCCGCATACAGATGGTCAAAGCGAATGAACAATTTAGACCCTAGAAGATATGCTAAGAGCCTGCGTGCTCGACTTTCAAGGTCATGGAATGAGAAGCTTCCACTGATAGATTTCGCTTACAATAATATCTATCATGATTCCATCAAGATGGCTTTGAATGAGGCTTTGTACAGAAGGAAATGTCGATCACCAATTCATTGGCACGAGACCAGTGAAAGAAAGTTTCTTGGATCGGATGAGGTTGATCAGATTACTGAGGACATTTGACAGATTAGGAAACACTTGCAATCTTTGGTTGATCGGCAACGAAAATATGTCGACCGATGCAGGAGACCACTGGTGTTTGAGGTTGGCGATAATGTGTTGCTGAAGGTAGCTCCACTACGAGGGGCTATGCGGTTCGGGAAGAAAAGAAAGCTTAGCCTAAAGTTTGTTGGACCTTTTGATAAATCATAGAGACGATCTGTAACGCCCTGGATAGCCAAGACCGTTACACTGTGTGTTTATATAAAAGTGCTAGACTTGCTAATCAAGTCGTTAAGTTGAAAACGTGTTATTGAAACTATTGTGGAACTAGGGTTAAAAGATTTTGGTCTCAAAAGCTGCATTTCTTATAAATAAACATTTTCTGTTTACATGGGATCCCAAAATTAATAGGATTAAAACTATTTACAAAAGATTCGAGATTTAATTATAGTATTAGCCATACTAAGGAAAAATAGACAGTTAAGCAATCCCTGTCCTAATCCACTCCTCGGCCATGGCGGCCAAACAGCTGACTATGTACATTCAACCCCACAGCTCTCCACCTCAGGATTGGTCCAACTTGCCTTTGCCTTTACCTGCACCACGTAGCACCCGTGAGTCAAGGCCCAGCAAGAAAACACAATAACAGAGCATAAACAATCAACAGACAATCCAATATCTCATATCACATAAACATGTTCTCAACAGTTTAAGCATCCATGATAACCAAGTATTCAGCATACCAAACATATTATTTCATAACAATAATCAGTTCACAAATGATAACTAGGGTTAGCGCCATTAGGCCGCACCCTCTGTTTATCCCACTGACTTCGGCCCGCTTAAACCGAGCTCAATGAATATAAAGCTGTCCTTGGCTACCAGTGGCCAAGCCGAGCTCTGTGCGCAAATATTGTAGATGGCACCCTTAGGTTATTTATCACATGTCCCATGGCATAATACCACCTATGACATTATACAGATATCAGGAGCACTTAGTCCCATCACAAGCATATAACTGGGTGCAGTTTTCTTACCTTTAAATTCGCTAGCTTTGTTCACTTGATCCTTGAGCACGATCCCCCTTGAGCCCTAGCACGCACCTAGTCACAACCATAGGTCAAAATCATCACCAAACCTCAAGTCCAAAACCTAACCTCGAGACCAATCTCGAGCCCTTGGGAAGCCCCAATTCCACCAAACAGGGTGGTGGAATCGAACCCCGAACCCCCGGGCAAAAACCCTTGAAAATAACTCAAAAACCCTCTTCTGGAAGCAGGGTAACGCTACAACGCTCTTTGGAGGGCGCTACAGCGCTACAAGCAGAACCCAAAAACCCCCAGACAACCCAGCCTAGCCCTACAACACCCAAAGGCTAGCGCTGTAGCGCTAGTCACAGAACCAGCTACCCTGCATTTTTCCTTCTTGCGATTTCCCCGAGCCAACCCTTACCAAAACTTTTCCAATCTTCAACCAAACTTAAAACACAAGCTTATCAACATGCTCCACTCATCCCAAGCATCCCAAATACACAATACCCAATCACATACATCCCTAAACATAGAATTCACCATTGTTGAACCTCAAACTCAGAAACTTCAGCACAACAATCAAAACCTCAGAATTTAGAGCTTAGAATTTCATACCCTCAATGGGGATTCGACCTTAAGTCAGCCTCTACACCTCCTTGGCTTACTCCTCCTCAAACCCTTGGCTTGAATTCCCATCAAATTCAGCTTAGACACCTTAGTTCAAAACCAAAACCAGAAACTTCAAAGTCTTACCTCAACTGAATGGTTTGTTCTTGCTAAACCCTTGCCAATTCTTCAAGCCAGACCAAGGACTCTAGCCTAAAGCTTACTCTGGCTTCCCCTGAATTTCTGCTCCAAAATACCTCAAGAATTGATGGAGATATGCCTAAACCGACCTTGGAAATGGCCTGCTCTTCTTTCCCTTCTTTCTTTCCTTTCTTTTCTTTCTTCAGACTTTTATTTCTTTCTACAAACTCCACTAATCATAAAGCCTCTGTTATGCCTATTCTCTATAAGCCCAAATGACCACAATATCCTCCCCTTTAATTCTAACTCCTTTAATCCACCTACGGGTATTTTGGTCATTTCACCCAATTCCCGCTAACTCCTCGAGTGTCCCTAATATTTACCGCTTATTTCTCGATACCTAATTAATCACCAATTATATTCCTCTATATAAAAATAGACCTCAATATATTCTCGAAATTCCCATTTATACCCCCAGGCTTGCCCCGAGCCGGGTATAAATCCCCGCCGTGACTTTTTCGCTAACTTGCTAACTAGGATTGTCTCGGATCACAAATCACAAATATATCCACATAATAATGTGGTCTCAACAATTATCACATATATATATAGTTATGCCCTCGACGGGCCAAAATTACAATTATGCCCTTTCTATAACCTATTCAGGGCCTACATGCATACTAATACACATAGTCATGCATCTCAGATATTCAAATAGTCATATAGTATACTTTTAAACATTAAATCACATATATCCCAATTATTCCCTCCCGGCACACTATTCAAGGCCCTTAAGCCTCATTAGTAAATTTGGGTCATTACCGGATCGGGGACATAGCTTATAAGCTCTTCCGCCCGCCCTGTCTAAGGTGCATGACGTATTTCATGTATCTTTGTTGAGAAAATACATGCGCGATCCCTCGCATGTACTCAGCTATGAGTGAGTATTGATCCTCAACTCATCGATGAGGAGAAGTTGGTGATGATGACCGAAAGGAAAAAGGGTTGAGAAACAAGACGGTGTCGTTGGTAAAGGTGCAGTGGTGTAACCATGTCATTGAAGAGGCAACCTGGGAAGCAGAAGACAAGATGAGGGAGTTGTATCCTCATTTGTTTTATGTTTCGAGGACGAAACCTCTATAAATTGTAGGTATTGTAACGTCCTGCGTTTCAGGTACCTTGAAATGACTCGGGTCGGGATTTTTTTCCCGAGTTAAGAATATTATTTTAAAATATATTATATTTGTTTGTAATTGATTTCCATGAGTTATTGCTAGCCAAATTATGCATTTTGCATTTGAAAGTCAAGATAGGACTTTCGGTCTTGGACCGACAAAAAACTTGATTGGGTAAAAATCTCGAAAAATAAAATGAAAAACTATGGAAAATATATTTTATGCATAAAATACATTCATAAAAATATAACTTTGGTAAAAAATAATAAAGCTAAGGGAAAATGGAAATTTTAAGGCATTTTATGTTAAATGCTTAATTTTATCGAATTGGGGAATTTTATTCCATGAATGGACCATAGGTTAAAAATTTATTGTGTGATTAATTAAATTAAATGTGAGAGACATTTAATTTAATTATAATGTGTTAAGTTTTGTTTTTTTAAACTTAATAAGAGTGAAAAATGTTATAAGAAGTCAAATTGGAAAACTTCTTAGGAAATATTTATTAACTTTTATATATCTATAAAAAATATGTAATCACATATATAAATAAAGGGTGGCCGGCCATGTGAGGAAAAAATATTGGGTAGACCAAATTAATTAAGTTTAATCCCATTTTTAAATATTAGGGTAAATAGGCAAGTGGATAGTAAAACACTCAGGTGTTTTTAGGATATTTTAGAGAAGTCTAAACCCTTCTAACCCCCCAAAACTGACAACTCTCTCTCACCTTCACTCTCATCTTCTTTTGAAAACTCTCCCTCAAGTTTTCTCTCCATCTTCAACCTCAAGAACACTAAGAAGGTTTGGAAGCATTAATCTTTGGTCTAGGAAGGGATTCCCTAAGGTAAAGTTTCAAAAAATTTGACTTTGTAAGGTTTTTAACCATAGGTTTTTCAATAGCTAACTATCTATGTTGTTGGGGGGAGTTGGTTAAGGTATTGAAAGAGTTTTGAAGGACTCAAAGCTAGTAGGAACATCAAAAACCTAGAGCAAGAACAACAAGAGGTAAACAATTTACTTTTTATGGTTGTTATTGTATAGTTCTTATTTTTAAGCATTATTTTGTATATTTAATGCTTAAATTTTCTTATTGGTGATGTAATAAGGCTATGGTAGTTTCTCTATAATTTTTATGATGCTTGTGTGTTGATTTTTGAAAATAGGGACCAAAACAAAATACAAGTTTTGAGCTGTGAATTTCAAGGGGTCAAGTATCCACTGCATATTGATTTTGTAAAATTTATTTGTACTGTGATGTTGTTGAGATTGAGTACATAAAATTGAGCTTTTGAAACACTAAAAAATGTTTAAAAATGAGTGAGTTGTGCTATTTCAAAGTTTAGGTAAAAAATTGTTTTTTTCGTATTCTTAATTTCGGGACCAAGTTTGGACGGCCACTATATAGGGCAAATGAACACAATTTTTTTCTGAAATTTGGTGGAATAAATCTTGGCATAACATAGTATTCCACTGTAAAATTTGGTAACAAAATACTGAATGGTTTGAATGTTATTAAGTGCCAAAGTTAAGGACTTGAAAATAAGGTCATTTTTACCTCATTGTTGGAAAATAATTTCACCAATCACAACTGCTCCTTTTGACCTAAGATTTACAATGACCTAAATGGCATACCAAAAATGGAATTGGGAAATTTTGGTAACAATTGGGTATGTAAATTTCAAGTTATGACCTAACAAAGTATGTAGTTAAAACTGTGAAAAATAGGGTTTTCACACTTAGTGTAAAAAAAAAAAAAAAAAGATTTTGGAACTTAAGGTAAAAAGTAAAATTTCGCTTATTGAAAGATTTAATTTAATTAAATGAATAATTGGCTTTTACTTAATTTATTTATAAATTAAGTATAATTAAGTATTAAGTAAAAAAAGAAATTTTTACTTTTTGATAACCTCTAGTCAAGAACGTAAAAAAACTTGGTAAGTCTTGAAAACATATTTTGACCTAAAATACCACTTTGAGTTTAGTGAGAATTATTTTTATTAAAGAATTTTTATCCTTTATAAAAATAAAAGAATTAATTTATTAATAAGTTAATAAATTAAAAGAGGGTTTAAAGCCCTGTATTTTGAGAAAATAAATAAGTGAATTATTTTTCTAGTAAGTAAAGTTGATTAATTGACTTCGGAAAAATGAACTAGTCAAGATGAGAAATTTTTAACGGTTTTCCTAATTAAGATAAATTAGGCAATTTTCTTAAAAGAGTTTTTAGAGATTAAAACCTTGAGTAAAAGTAAAATTAAGAGTTTATTTTCTTGAAAAATAATTAAGGAATTTAATTAGTATTTTCGGGATATAATACCGGCTAAAATCTTTTATATATTTTACTGACTGTTGAAAGTACAGGTTAATAGCAGAACTTTTAAAGAATAAGATTTTTAGCGGTTTGTGGGAAAATACTGTTGTGATACCTGAGCCTAGGTATCGAGGCCATAGGGTAGGTCTCATAGAGACTTAGGGTTTAGTCTAAAATATTTTTGTATAAATTTCCTTAATGGGTTTAAAACCAAATAAGGATCTTTAATCCTTACAAACGTTTTTTTAAAATGACCAAACTGCCCAAAATAATAATAATGAATTATGAAGTGTCATAATTAATCCGAGTATACTGTATAGATAATTACATTATTGGCTACGCATAACTGGATTATACATTGGAGGGTGAAATTTTGCTGAGAGCAAAGGACTCCAAGTAAGTCAACTTCTATTGTGTGGCTACAACGTGAAATGACTATTGTATTGTATGTTAGTATAGAGACACATGCACATATATACACCATCGTAAAAAGTTTTCATAGAGACGTCAGTCTAGTGGGTGC
This sequence comes from Humulus lupulus, assembly GCF_963169125.1. NCBI lineage: Eukaryota > Viridiplantae > Streptophyta > Magnoliopsida > Rosales > Cannabaceae > Humulus > Humulus lupulus. The sequence continues at coordinate 159,835,474 of NC_084794.1, read as the reverse complement.
TGATTCAGAAAATATGACCAGTAGATATTCGTCATATTCTAGATGGCTGATCCCCGTCACACTGCTTGATTTTATTTAGGTCTGGTTCATTTCCGTGACGAGTGGCCAAGAGGTGAGGATTGCTAGTTTAAACCTAGCGGCACTAAAATTAATGGGACCTAGGGGCCCTCATGCTTACTTAATTAGTGAACGGTTAGAACCCGAGCAAGTTCTTTGATAAGTTATTCTCGGATAGTAGTCACGAATATTGGCCATATTGTGAGAGTGCCTAGAGATACTAGGGGTTGCCAAGTTTGAGTGAGGCTGAACACCCTATGGGCAACTCCTCACCAGCACCACTGATGAACAACGAAGTCTCTATAAACTCGTGTAACTTCGATTACACTCTTGGATAAGTAGTGATGCTCTAGGTAACTTGATGGTTACCCTTGTGAGGGATTTACTCTTGGATAAGTAGTGAGGGTAACGCGATAGTTACCCTTGATGGAGATATTTATTGGCTACATCTTAGTGTTGAGACCCGGTTCTCTCTTACAGATTAGCATTTATGCTAGAAGGCGTGTTACGCCCAAATTGTTGGAAATTGTCGAGCGTTGGTCTCGAATTATATTGTTATATATTATATCTAATTGCTCTGGGATTTTCTGAGTGCAAGGATTTATAGGCTTATATGAAATAGTTGTGATATATTATATCTTCTTGTTCTGGATTTTTTGAGTGCAGGAATTTATCTGTTTATATTAAATAATTTATCATTGGTTATCAGGAATGACCATAAGTTTGCCAGGATGCTTTTGCGTTCTTGAAATTGATTGTGTAGGGTCCGGATGGATCCGGAACCCTAATTCTCTGCAAGCTTTTGTTTTAATGTTGAACTTACTGAGCGTTTTCACTTACATGGATCCGAATGTACATGTGGATCGACCTTTTTGGGAAGCCGTTTTGTTTTAGAAATGTTATGTTATTTTCATAAACTAGGCTCATTTTACTATTCATAAAATATGTTTGTATTAAATGTTAAGTATGACCATATGAATTTTGCAAAGTTTTTTTATACAGGTTTTTGAGACATTTTGTTAAATAAAAACATTTATAATTCTGCATTATCGAGTCTTGAAAATCCGGGTTGTTACAAAATATGTGATTGAGACAAATTCATTAATTAATAAATTAATTTTTGAAATTGATAAATTAATTAATTATATTTTTTGAAAATTATTTTTTAAATAAAATAGTATTTTCAAAAATAGAATTTAAATAAGTAAGATAATCAATTTGTAATTAGTTTTATTTATTTAAATAATGTGAAAAGATATTTCTTATAATTCAAATTGGATTTGAATTTGAAATGATATTTATTCCTTAATTAATCTGATAAGATAAGTTATCAGGTTTAGATATTTTAAATTAATAATTATTAAATAATAAGTAAAAGAAGATGGTTGGAACACATCGCTGAAACCAGGGATGTGTTACACGCTAACTGACATTACTCTATGTGCCCACACACGTCTTGAGGTGTAGGAATACATCTTGGAAGAACTTGGTCTGAGTATTATAAATGAGTGCTTGGGATTGGATGTTGGTTGGAGATACAAAAAGATAGCGATGATTCTTGATAGTTCTTCAGCTGGTAAAGTTTCTTTAAATATATGTTTATAAATCCCTCGGCCCAATACCCTGTGCTTTTGTAGAGTCCAAGAACTTTACTTAGCTAAGATAGATAATAGTATGATAGTATTTATGGCATTATCTTTGTTACTATGGATTTTTGGTTCAGACCGGGAATTATTTGGACACTCATAGTAGTACTTATAGATTTTCTAAGTTTAATCTATAGTTTAAGAATATTAAGTATATAACCTAAGGTTTGATTAAAGTGACTGATATTAAGGATTTTATTTATTATATTATAAGGTTTAGACATCAACCAATAGGATTTTAAACACATGTTATGAATGGTGATTAAGGATTAAGTATTTTTGGGGATTAAATCTAATAAGGAGTAAAGTTTGAATGTTATAGGGTCAGTCAGCAGCTTTGAGTACGTTGAGGGCTTAGTCAAGGTTGTTTACTCCATTCAAACTTAGCTAAAAATGTGTAATTTCGTGTTTAAATATTCAGCGTGTGCCGATATATCGCAGCTATAGGGGGCGATATATCGCAGCACGTAAATACGGAAAACACGAAACGATCCACGGTCGCCTCGGGCATACTGGCCCAGGCGATATATCGCCTACAGGGGGCGATATATCGCCTCCACCAGCATGTTTTCAAACACTTTTGAATTCTTTTCCTTTCAGCCATTCAAACTCCTTCAACAGTCCAGCATCTTTTGAACGAATCTTCAGCCTCTGCTGAACGATTATTCAAATGATTTTCACCTAAAAAGCCATTATTTTTATTCAAGTAAAATCAAGATCTTTTCATCTCCAAACTCTATAAATAGGACCTAGTACCCAGCCATTATTCACCTTTTGCTCTAAGTTCAGAAGCTGCTAGTGTTAAGTGAGTGTGAGAGTGTAAACACCTGGTTTGGGAAAATCATAAGCTTAAACATCATAAGCTTATCAAACACTTTGGGAAGTGAGGTTCTATAGTATTTCGGTTGAGGTGTAGATTGGTCTTTCAAGTCTTTCAGGTAACCAAAACTCTAGTTCCTTTCTGTATTATGTTATTTTCTTTCTCATAGTCTTCTACTCAATCTCTAACCTTAATCTTCATTTTGGTTAGGGAATCTAAGTTCTTGAGCACATAAGTTCGGTAAGCATGTTTCTCAAATGGTTTAGTCTTTCCATCTCTTTCATTTCATCTCCTTTCTTTAGACTCACTCTTTCTTATGGTTTTAGGAGTGTTCCAAAAAGTCCCAACTCAGTCCATTATATCCCGGTAACTTTGGTAAGGAAAATAGGCTAGAATCAATATGATATGTGCTTATGTTATCTATATGTTTTATGTTATTAATGTGTTATGATATGTATGTATGTTTGTAGGCTTGGGCATATGACCCATATGACTAACAAGACCCCAAATGGATTATGGGCATATGACCTACTTAGCTAGTAGGACCCCACTAATTCCATGGGCATATGCTTGTTTAGTCTATGGGACCCCAAGTAATAATGGCCATTATAATAAGTGTATGTTGTATGTATTATGTTAAGTCTTTATGTTTCTTATGAAATTATGTTTATGACTATGTGTTAGATTTTTCCTTGCTGGGCATTAGGCTCATTCCTTTCTGTTTATGTGCAGGAAATAAGCTTTAGAGGTGGAAAGATTCGCGACGCTTAGAGGATGTGTATCGATGGTGAATGGAGTCAAGGGGCCGAGCGTTATTCGATTCGAGGATGTAGTCTTGTTTATGTTTTTTTTTTATGGTTTTAAATGTATTTTTCCGCATTTTCTATGTAACTCTTTTTACTTTAAGTTATTTTTATTTTAAAGACAATGGGTACCCATATCCTACTTATTTTATGAAAGTAAACTTTGTTTCTACAAGTTTATGATAAATTATGGTATTTTCGCAAAAATGTAAGTTTTATGTATAGTTTCGTTAATGGTCCAAAAAGTCTAGAGTAGTGGGTCATTACAGCTTTCTGCTGCACACATGGTAAAACAGTTACCAACACTTATCTCCTGCCCAAATGTCACGATAACTTACCAGACCAATAATAAATAGTTTTGCGGAATCGAACCGGACTAAATAACATATTACAATGGAGCATAAGCACCCCTAGGATCATTAAGATTCCTAATTTTAACTAGTATACTTATCTCTTGGCCAATTGTCACAGTCACGAATTGGACCACATATCTCTCACGTGGATAATAAGCACCCCTAGTCATTGTCTCTAAATTAGCCCTCCCTCACTAGTGTATAAATTCTACTTCTAGCAAACAATATACAAGTTATTTCATGTTGTAGACACTTAAATCATAGATTGACTTACAAGTCGTCCTTTGCTACGTGCGGTCAATCCTCCCATGGAATGCCTATCTCATTAGCCAATATTGTAGTTAGCATACAATATACTCGGATTAATTTAGGCATTTGCCGTAGATTATACTACCATGGGCGTTATGGTCATACTTTAATACCTAGTAAGGGTATTAACATCTCCACACGATTTAACCTGGAAAAAATCCTACAATAGGTCTACTTATTTAAAAGTCGGCTTTTATGCAATTTTCCCACTCTGCTTCCTCTATCAAACCTAGCCAGAAAAATAATTTTGGAAGCAACTTCTTAGCTTTGCCAAATTTACTATTTATTTGATAAATTATTAAGAACCTATAATTTTTGGTAAAATCATTAAATTGTAAACTTTTGATAAACTAAGTAAATTTTATAAGATTTAAGGTATTAATTTAAATATGGTGACAAAAATTAAGTTTGTTTTTAAGAAAAATCTAATAGAAAGCTAATTTAATTTTAAAAGATAATTAATCTCATTTTCTTAAAAATTAGGGTTTTGGACTATTTTTTTTTCTTTAAACAAAATTCTGTAATTTATAAAATTATCAATTATAATATCCAAATTAACCATAATAAATATTTAGTGTAATAAAATTAAGTCCACAGCTATTAATATTAAAGTAGACTAAGAATCTAATCTTTATAGAAAATTCTCATTTTTCTACTGAGTGTAAAAGTTGTCAATTTTAGTGATAAATTGATAACTTTAGAGATTTGTATTTTAAAAAACTTAACACTAAATATTCCCAAAATTTTTAGAATCAAATATTGTGTATACCAAGAAGTCCCTTGTCTATTTTTATACAAAAATAATCATATTTACTTGGTGAAAAATATTTTCATAAAGCCCTTTTTGAAAGTGTACATGAAATTTTTAACATTTTTCTTAAACTTTGAGAGATCATAAAATCGAATTGGTTCATTATTGAGGTCTTACAAGTCTTAGATTCATATTCGGGCATGTGAACAATGTGCATACAAAAAATCAGGTTAAAATGATAATTTTTACTTTGTAAAAAATGGTAACAAATCTGGCTATCTAGAGAACTTGTTTTGAAAATTCTGAATTTCTACTCAACTTTAAAAAATTAAATCTCCTAGAATTTTCATTATTTTTCTTTAAAACTTTCCAGTTTTATTACCAATATCATTATAGGTTTTAGTCCAAAAAGCAGCAAAAACTACATTAATTTACTTATCAAACTCATTGTCCAAAATTGTTTGTTTGTACAATTTCTAAAAATCTTTTTGCAGATTGCACAATAATTTTGTAAAAATCATAACTTGGTCAGCAAAAACTTTTTTTAAACATTTCTATTTACTTATGAGCATCTAATCTTCCTAAAATATACATTGGAACAAAGAAAATCCAGAAACAAGTACATGTAGGTTTTGCTTGATCCTTTGGAAGTCAAGACGTAAACATTTTGCACATTAAATCATACAAACCTAATGGAATGTTGGATTCATCTTCTAACCCTTTAAGCAATAATCCATGCATGCATGATCAGCGATTAAATATACCATATGACAGTCACAATAATGCATTTAAATACATAAAAATACACATAAAAGGCCGATTACATAAAATTTGAACATAATCACTACAAGTGTTACCATATACATCTCGAGGACACTTGTTTGATGGTTTTGGTTGGTTCTAACCTCTCTAACTCTTACTCAAGTGATGAGGACACCAAGACTAAAGATCCAAGTCAAGTTCCAGTTGATCCAAGTCAAGAGGGGGGGAATGATGAGGACACCAGTTTAGGAGCTTGATCAATATTTAGCTTCATGTAATGAGTCTTATTGGATTTTGGCATCTTGTATTTTTATTTTAATCAGTCACTTAATCACGTTTTTATTTAGTCTTTGTTTTTGTGAAAGTCAAACATTTGACTTGTGAGAGTCCAAGAGTCTTTCTATTTGTGCTTGTTAGGGTTTTCATTAGGAAGACAAAGGGGCTTGTCTTTGATGTAATTTTCAGCTATATTAGGCCTTGTAAACGTTTTGGCATGGCAGATTATGATGAAATGAAATTTGTGAGTTTTTCTTCTTGAGTTCTTGAAGAAACTATTAGAACTTATCAAGGGGTTCCTTGTGGCGTTCAACCTGACTTATCAAACGGATTCCCATCCCCGTTTGTGGTGTCTTCCTCATACCAAGGTTCGTGCTTGGCTAAGCATTGGGTCGCGGTTCTTCATTCCAATTTCGTGTGTTCTTGGTGGCTGCCATATTTGGTGTCGGGTTTCACCACAATCGTTGGTGTGGTTCGTATCAGTTGGTATCAGAGCTTAGGATCATCCGGTTTGGCCTATCCTTTCCTTTGTGTTTTTCTTTCAATTCGTGTTTCTATATTAGGTTTTTTTTTTTAAAAAAAATCATCATCTAGTCGTGTTTTGATTTCTTTGTCCTTGTTTCCTTGTTTTTCTTTTTTTCGTTTCATTGTTCAAAACGTGCAATTGAATTAGGGTTTCTGAAATTTCCCCTAATTTGTTTTTCTTTTTGTTTCTGAATTCGTGAATTAGGGTTCTTATTGTAAAAAAAAACCGAATTTTCATTGAGTTCCTCTTGTTTTGTTGTGAAATCCGATTGTGCTTTGGGTTTCTCTTGTTCTTATTGTGCAATCCGAATTGGCATTGAGTTTTCTCTTGTTCTTATTTTGCAATCTGAATTGGCAGTGAGTTTCTCTTGTTTTCATTGTGAAAATCCGAATTTTCATTGAGTTTCTCTTGCTTTTCTTTTGAAATCCGATTTGGGATTGAGTTCTCTTGTTCTTATTGTGAAATCCGAAATTGGGATTGAGTTCCCTTGTTCTTATTGTGAAATCTGAATTGGGATTGAGTTTTTCTCTTGTTCTTATTGTGAAATCCGAAATTGAGATTGAGTTCTCTTTTTCTTATTGTGAAATCCGAAAATTGGGGTTGAGTTCTGTTGTTCTTGTTGTGAAATATCTGAATTTTGCATGAGTTACTCTTGTTCTTTTGTGCAATCCGAGTTGTATTGTTTTCAAATCGTTGTAGTTCCACCAATTCTGATTCTTCTTGTGTCTTGTACCTGCATTTGAGAAAAAAAATAGAAAGAAAGAAAGAAAGAAAGAAGAAGAAAAAAAAAAACCAAGAGGATCCGAGACCAAAAAAAAAAAAGAGTCTGGAAACCTCTCTTAAATTTTTTTGTTATATTCTTGTTCCCTAAGGTCTAGAGGCCTTTTGGCCAAAACCCCACATAAGTGTTCCAAAAATCATCATTTTTTCGTCATTTTCACCAGTTTTCGTCGGTGTTCGTTTGGTTTGTTTGGTTGGATTTGCTACTTGAATACTCCATATTACCGTTGGATTAGTTTTGAAAGAACTTAAAGAAGAATACGAGTGGAAAAAGGCAGAGGTGTGAGCCTATTTGAGGGTAAAAGCCATTGAAATTGAGTGAAACACGAGGGGATTTGAGTGAAAATATTGTTCGAGCGAAACACGTGAGGGAGTGTGGTGAGGTCTTTTCTCCATATTATTCTAACCTTATTTTTTGCAGATTTCCATCATGGCACAAAATCCAGAGAAAAATGCAAGCAATGATAATTCGCCACCTAAGGTTCCGAATCTACAAATGCAAGCATTAATTGGGGAGATGCGAAGGTTGATGCGGGCGGAGTGTGAGCAGATAGAAAAATCCCACAAAATTCAAGTGCAACACCTTGGCGGTCGAACTATCCAAAGAAGTAAGAAAACCCTTTCACGCCCAAGCCTAAAACCGAGCAAAAACCAGCCACCACAACCACAGCCTCTCAAGGTAAAACAGCCCCTACTTCATCCCATTCTAGTGAGATAAAGTGTTTCAAATGTCAGGGGCGAGGACCATCGCTAGCCAATGTCCAAACAAGAGAGTTATGGTGATTCGAGAAAATGGCGAGGTAGATTCTGAAGATGAAGATGATCTTGCTGACATGCCACCATTGGAAGATGCTTCTATAGATGATGAAGAGTATGGGCCAGAATTTGGTGTTGCTTGCACTAGTTACACGACGAGCCTTAAATTTGCAAGCAAAAGAAGAGGAAGAAGAGGTGCAGCGGGGGAACATATTTCACACTCGTTGTCATGTGAAAGCCAAGGTATGTAGTGTGATTATTGATGGAGGTAGTTGTACTAACGTTGCTAGTTCTTCCATGGTTGAGAAGCTGGGGATCCCAATGCTTAAACATCCTCGTCCATACAAGTTGCAGTGGTTGAATGATAGTGGTGAAGTGAGGGTTACAAAACAAGTTCTGGTATCATTTCGAATTGGCAAATATGAGGATGAGGTATTGTGCGATGTGGTTCCAATGCAAGCTGGACACCTCCTTCTAGGAAGGCCTTGGCTATTTGATCGGTGAGTCTAGCACTTCACCAACAAGTACTCATTCACGTTCTGTCAATGAACTATCACTCTAGCTCCATTGACGCCAAAGCAAGTATATGATGACCAAGTGAGGTTGCAAAAATTGAGTGATAAAAAAAAATTGAGTGAGCAAAAGAAGGAGAGTGAAAAGATGAATGAGAGTGAGAAAAAAGAGAGACAAAGAGAGAAAAGGGTCGAATTAAGTGAGAGAGAAAAGAAAGAGAAGAGTTCGATCAATGAGGGAAAATTATAGAGAAAACAAAATAATTTTTATGCAAAAAAAAGTGAGGTTAAGCTCATGTACAAGGAGGCTCTTTTAAACACTAACCAACTTGATGCTAACAAGGGTCGTCACAAGTAGGTTTTTGATCCCGGTGATTGGGTATGGTTACACATGAGGAAAGAGCGATTCCCAGCACAAAGACGTTCCAAATTGCTACCTCGAGGAGATGGGCCGTTTCAAGTGCTAGAAAGGATCAATGACAATGCCTACAGACTCGATTTACCAGGTGAGTATACTGTTAGTGCTACTTTTAATGTTTATGATTTGAGTCCTTTTGATGCAGGTGACGATTTGAGGTCAAATCTTTCTCAAGAGGGAGGGAATGATGAGGACACCAGTTTAGGAGCTTGATCAATATTTAGCTGCTTATAATGAGTCTTATTGGATTTTGGCATCTTGTATTTTTATTTTAATCAGTCACTTAATCACGTTTTTATTTAGTCTTTGTTTTTGTGAAAGTCAAACATTTGACTTGTGAGAGTCCAAGAGTCTTTCTATTTGTGCTTGTTAGGGTTTTCATTAGGAAGACGGGGCTTGTCTTTGATGTAATTTTCAGCTATATTAGGCCTTGTAAACGTTTTGGCATGGCAGATTATGATGAAATGAAATTTGTGAGTTTTTCTTCTTGAGTTCTTGAAGAAACTATTAGAACTTATCAAGGGGTTCCTTGTGGCGTTCAACCTGACTTATCAAACGGATTCCCATCCCCGTTTGTGGCGTCTTCCTCATACCAAGGTTCGTGCTTGGCTAAGCATTGGGTCGCGGTTCTTCATTCCAATTTCGTGTGTTCTTGGTGGCTGCCATATTTGGTGTCGGGTTTCACCACAATCGTTGGTGTGGTTCGTATCATCAAGCCTCCAACCTTCACATTTACACTCCAAAAATCCTAATAATCAGATTTACACAAACTAACAAGTTTAAATCTAAAGACAGAAAGATGACAAAACTAACACAATAAGAGTTAGAACTTTACCTCTTATTTTCTCTTTTTGTGTCTTCTTCTAGCTTCTAAAAATAACAAGGGAATAGGTGGCTGTTTAGAGGTGAGGATGGAGATGAGAGTTTAGGAGAGATTTGTGTGAATTTATGAAATAAAATAAGAGAAAGGAAGAGGGTCTTTGTAACGACCCGAAATCACTAATATGGCTTAAGGGCCTTGATTAGTGTGCCAGGAGGGCATAATTGGTTTATGTGTGAATTTATTAGTTTAATGCATGATTCTATGATAAGCATTCTTGTATGGTTATATGAATGTAAATGTGATTATATGCTATAATTGTGAGAACCACATTATTATGTGGGTAAATCTGCATCATGCGATTTGAGGCGATCCTTGGGAGCTACATAGTGGGAAAGTTACAACGGGACTTAATACTTGACTTGGGGCAAGTCAAGGGATATTTTGGGTATTAGGTGGTTATTTGAGTTATGGAAATAAATAATTGGATATATATTTGAGGTTAGGAAGCTCAGGTGGGAATACTGGGGAATTTTACCATTTTTCCCTCGGGGACGTTTTCGGTACCCCGAGACTTGGGAATGACTTAATTACCTAAGGATAGACTAAGTAAAATACAGAACATGGTGGAAACATTATGAATCGACCTTCCCTCCTCTTCTTTTTCGCTCTCAAAGAAAACCACGAGAAACTTAAGAAAAACTTGGCTGGGATTCAGAGTACTGGAGCATTAATCTAGGAGATTAGCTGAGGATTCAATCAAGAATTAAGGTAAGTCATAAGCATTATGCATGGTGGTTAAATTCTGTGTTTATGGATGAGTTTTGAGGTGTTTATGGGTTTTGACATTGAAGGACTAAATTGAAGCTTGGAACTTGGGAGTTAGCTCAGAAATCTTTTAGAGAGTTGGTTCATCAGAGAAGGTAAGCTTGAATTTATGATTTAATGACTGAATCTTAGTGTTTTCTTGACTGGTTTTGATGTTTTTAAGCTTTTGAGTTTCAAAGATTGAAGTGGGATTTTAGTGAGTTTTTAGGCTAAGTTGTTGCTGGGTTGTGTTGCTGGAATCGTGTTAGAAGTTTTGTGATAATTGAGTTGTGGAATTAGGATAGTTTTGGATGGTTTTGAGAGTAAAAAATAGTTCTTTTTCTGGGTTCGAAGGGGTCGGGCCGGACATAGTTCTTGGAGCGAAGTGGCCCTCTGAGGCTGATGAGTGCTGAAGATGGAGAGCGCGCCGCAGCATGGGGCTTGTACGGCAGCGACCCGTGTCTGGTTTTGGGCGAGGATGAGCCTCTGTTTGGGGCCATGCCGCAGCATAGGAAGCTTGAGCCGGGGCCCTTAAGGAAATTTGGGTTTTTGGGATTTTAAGCATGGGAATTAACCTAGGGAGCTCGGGATCGTTCTACTATCATGTTTGGTGGAATTCGATGCCCCAGAAACTAGAACCTTATCCGGAAGCCCTTTTACAATCATTAATGGTATTCCTTATCTTGGTTGTGACTAGGTATAAGCTAGGGGCTCGGGAAACGGATCGTGCTCAAGAGGCATCTCACGTAACCAGTACACTTGAAACTGAAGGTAAGAAAACTGCACCCGGTTGTGAATTTATAATGGGACTAAGGGTTCCCCATTTTGTATGCTTCATAAAGGGTGGTATTATGCCATGTGAATAGTAGACAAACGACCTAAGAGTGCCAGAGTTTACATTGGCGCACAGAGCGCGGCTCAGCACTGGTAGCTGAGAATAGCTTATTATTCACTGAGCTAGGTTTAAGCACACCGGAGTCAGTGGGATTAACAGAGGGTGCGGCCTAAGGGCGTCGGCCCTAATTATCATTTGATTTGAAGAATTTGTTATGTTGAATAGCTGAGTGTTGGTTTGTTGATTCACTGGTTATGTCTGTGGACTATGTGATCAATATGGTATGCTAAGTATATGAACATGCATTAAGAATTATTCAATTGTTATCATTGTTTGTACTACAAACTTATGTTTTCTTGCTGGGCCTTGGCTCACGGGTGTTACATGGTGCAGGTAAAGGCAAAGGCAAGCTTGATCAGACCTGAATCAGAGAGCTCTGAAGGCGGAATGTACATGATCAGCTGCTCAGCCGCCACGGTTGAGGAGGAGACAGGAACATGAGAACCATAAATGTATGTTTTTCCCTTAGAGTGGCTAGTGGTTGTTTGTACTCTGGAAATTTTGTAAACTAACTTTTTTTTAAACGCTATTTCTTTTGGGATCCCTTGTGTAAAATGTTTAATTATATAAAATGTATCTTTTGAGACCAAAACCTTTTAACCCTAGCTCATTAATGGTTTCAGTGACACATTTTTAACTAAATGACTTCATTAGCAAGTCCTGCACTTTTATAAATACACAATGTAACAGTCTTGGCTATCCAGGGCGTTACAACTTGGTATCAGAGCATCCTAGGTTTAAGGGTTCTTGAAGACCTGCTGGACATGTACATTCGCTGCTAGAGACAAGATCGATTCAGGGTTCGGTAAGTATATGTGCTTATATGCTTGAATGCTTGAAAAGAATTGTGATTGTTGTTATCTGTTATTATCTATTGTGATTATGATTGTTGTTATCCCTAGACTACTGTGTGATAATATTGAGACATGCTTATGAGCATTGCTGTGCATGTGAATGAATATTCTAATGATTAACTGCATAATGTGTATGGATAGATGTTTATATCTTAATTGTTGTGTGGTGATGTTGGGGCATGCTTATTAGCAATGCTGGTGTGCATGTGGGTAAATGCCTATATCTCGATTGTTTGTGATTGATAATGTTCCATTGGTGGATTTTGGAGAAGCTTTTACCCTGTCATTATGGTTTGATTGTCGAGTCGTTGATTGCAGATTGACTTGGATAGTTATGCGTCCAAGAAAATCAACGCGACTAGCAGCAGATTATGGCAGAGATGCAAGCGCGATTATAGAGCCAAGATGAACAGATTCGTCCTCTACGATAGCAGGCTACAGCAGGGAGTGCGGCGCCTATTGTGCCACCTGTAGTGGCACCAGTTATTCAACTAGTAGAGGTTGGGAATAGATGGGAGCCATTGTATGAGCGGTTCCAATAGCAGCATGCCCCAACTTTTGAAGGAGGACCTGACCCACTTAAGGACGAGTGGTGGATGACTATGATTACTACTATCCTGGACTTCATGAGGATATAGGGATATTGCAGAGTGGCTTGTGCCACATATATGTTGAGAGAGGATGCCTACATCTGGTGGGAAGTGGCATCACAGACCAGGGACGTCACTACTTTGAGTTGGGAAGGATTTAAAGACTTGTTCAGCCAGAAATACTACAAGTTTGCTATCAGGGCAGCAAAAGTTAATGAGTTTGTGGGGTTGGTGCAGGGAAATATGACAGTTACCAAGTATGCCCTAAAATTTGATAGACTTGCAAAATTTTTACCAGATGTTGTGCTTACAGATGCAGCTAGGCAAGACAGGTTTATTCGAGGGCATAATGCTATGATAGCCTAGGATGTGAGATTACAACGGTACCTGGGGGAACAACTTATGCCCAGGCCATTCTGGCTCTTACCACTGAGGAAGCAGAGAACAAGATTTGGAGGGAAAGTGCAGAGAGGTGCGAGGGTCGCAAAGTAGTGCCTCCTTATTCTTGGTCAGGTAGGGGCAGAGGCCCCAATGATGTGAAGAGGAAGACTCCTGACACTTCGACTACTGCTGGTCCTAATAGGAGGGGTTGGGATAGTCAAGGTGGCCGCTAGGGTGGCAGTGAGGTGTGGCGGAGTTATCCAGATGCCCGAGGTGTAGAAGACACCATTAGGGTGAATGTCGGGCCAAGGCCTGCTATGTGTGCGGAACAGTGGGGCACCTCAAGAAAGACTGCCCAACAGTGAAGAAAGGGGAAGCAGGAAAGGTGGACAGCTTGACTCCAGCTCGAGTGTTCACCTTGACACAGGCAAAGGCAGAGGCTAGTCCCTCGGTGCTGACAGGTTAGCTTTCTAGTGCTAGCTCTCCTTTTAATGTATTGATTGACTCTGGTGCTACACATTCCTTTGTTTCTAGTAAAGTGATTGATAGATTATGTAGACCTAGTGAGTATCGGACTACGGGGTTTGGGACCTTATTGCCTACTGGGGGTGCTGGTAGTTTCTAGGAGGTGGATCAGGGCACTACCAGTGATGGTTGATAGTAGGGAGCTTTCGGTTGACTTGATTGAGTTAGATATGGAGGATTTTGACATGATCTTAGGGATGGATTGGCTGGTCATGTATGGGGCTACTATTGACTGCAAGAAGAAGATGGTGACTTTTGAGCCTGAGGGCGAGGATCCTTTTGTCTTCGTGGGTGTGGTATGTGATGAGGACACCAAGACTAAAAATCCAAGTCAAGTTCCAGTTGATCCAAGTCAAGAGGGGAGGAATGATGAGGACACCAGTTTAGGAGCTTGATCAATATTTAGCTTCCTGTAATGAGTCTTTTTATTTTTAATCACGTTTTTTATTTAGTCTTTGTTTATTTTGTGATAAGTCAAACATTTGACTTGTGTGAGTCCAATAGTCCTTTTGTCTTTAATTTTCGGTTTTCATTAGGAAGACAAAAAGCTTGTCTTTAATTTCGGTTTTCATGAGGAAGACAAAAGGCTTGTCTTTAATTTCAGTTTTCATTAGGAAGACAAAGGGGCTGTCCTTAATTTTTTGGTTTCATTAGGAAGACAAAGGGGCTTGTCTTGATGTAATTTTCGGCTATATAAGGCCTTGAAAACATTTGGAAAAATCAGATTATGTTGAATGAAATTGTGAGTTTATTTCTTCTTGAGTTCTTGAATAAACTTTTGAACTTATCAAGGAGATTCCTTGTGGCGTTCATCCTGACTTATCAAACGGATTCCATCCCCGTTTGTGGCGTCTTCCTCATACCAAGGTTCGTGCTTGGCTAAGCATTGGGTCGCGGTTCCATTCCAATCTCGTGTGTTCTTGGTGGCTGTTCCATATTTGGTGTCGGGTTTCATCACAATATTGGTGTGGTTCGTATCAGTATGTGGATCCCGCATACCCATGATATCAGCGTTGAGAGCCAGAGACTTGTTACAGGGTGGATGTATTGGTTTTCTGGCTAGTGTGGTGGACACTACCAGGGTGTTGCCAGCAGGGCCGGGAGAGACCAGGGTGGTTTGTGAGTTTTTAGATGTATTTCTTGAGGAGTTTCCAGGATTGCCACCACGCAGGGAGATTCAGTTTGTTATTGAGTTAGCATCGGGGACAGAACTAGTATCAATGGCACCATATATAGGATGGCACCAGCAGAGTTGAAGGAATCGAAGATACAACTACAAGAACTTCTGGATTTGGGATTCATCAGGCCTAGCTACTCTCCATGGCGCGCTCTAGTTTTGTTTGTTAAGAAGAAGGACGGGACGCTGAGGATGTGTATAGAATACAGGGAATTGAACAAGTTGACCATCAAGAATAAGTACCCTCTACCAAGGAACGATGACTTGTTCGATTAGTTGCAGGGAAAGGCGGTGTTCTCAAAGATTGATTTTCGATCTAGTTATCACCAGCTAATGATCAAGGACGAGGACATACCAAAGACGGACTTCCGAACACGGTACGGGAACTATGAGTTCTTGGTCATGTCTTTTGGTTTGACCAATGCCCCGGCAGCTTTCATGGATCTAATGAACAGGGTGTTCAAGGACTTCTTGGATTAGTTCGTCATTGTCTTCATCGATGACATCTTAGTTGATACGAACCACACCAATGATTGTGGTGAAACCCGACACCAAATATGGCAGCCACCAAGAACACACGAAATGGGAATGAAGAACCGCGACCCAATGCTTAGCCAAGCACGAACCTTGGTATGAGGAAGACGCCACAAACGGGGATGGGAATCTGTTTGATAAGTCGGATTGAACGCCACAAGGAATACCCTTGATAAGTTAGAATAGTCTCTTCAAGAACTCAAGAAGAAAACCTCTCAATTTTCATTTCATCAAAATCTGATTTTTCCAAATGTTTTCAAAGGCCTAATATAGGCGAAAATTACATCAAGACAACCCTTTGTCTTCCTAAAGAAAACCGAAAATTAAAGACAACCCTTTGTCTTCCTAATGAAAACCGAAAATTAAAGACAACC
The DNA here is from genome assembly GCF_963169125.1 of Humulus lupulus. Classification (NCBI taxonomy): domain Eukaryota; kingdom Viridiplantae; phylum Streptophyta; class Magnoliopsida; order Rosales; family Cannabaceae; genus Humulus; species Humulus lupulus. The sequence goes on along the minus strand of NC_084794.1, from coordinate 159,819,748 downwards.
CTTTGTCTTCCTAATGAAAACCGAAATTTAAAGACAACCCTTTGTCTTCCTAATGAAAACCGAAAATTAAAGACAAAAGGACTCTTGGACTCACACACAAGTCAAGTGTTTGACTTTTCACAAAAAAAAAAAGACTAAATAAAAAATACAAGATGACAAAATACAATAAGACTCATCAAGCTCCTAAACTGAGTCTTTTGGCTCGCGCCCTCGTCACTAGCCCAACTGGAACTAGACTTGGATCTTTAGTCTTGGTGTCCTCATCATTAGTGTACTCCAGTTCAGAAGCAGAGCACGAGCGACATCTTCGACAGGTCTTTCAGAGTTATGGAAGCATCGGTTATATGCCAAGTTTAAGAAGTGTGAGTTTTGGTTGCCAGAGGTGACTTTCCTTGGGCATATAGTTGGTGCAGAGGGGATTAAGGTGGATTCGTCCAAGATGGAAGTGGTGAGAGATTGGTCGAGGCCAAGGACGGAAGTGTAGAGTTTCCTCGGGTTGGCAGGTTATTACAGGCGGTTTGTAGAAGAATTCTCGAAGATTGCTTCACCAATGACAGAATTGACACGGAAGAATCAGAAATCCGTTTGGTCAGAGAAGTGTGAGGACAGTTTCTAAGAATTGAAGAGACGACTAATTACTGCACCTATGCTGAGTCTTCCTTCGGAGGAAGGAAAGTTTGTGGTATACTGTGATGCATCGAGGATGGGTTTAGGATGTGTGTTGATGCAGAATGAGAAAGTTATAGCTTATGAATCGCGGTAGCTAAAGGAGTATGAGCAGCGGTATCCTACCCATGATCTGGAACTAGCGGTAGTGGTATTCGCACTGAAGGTGTGGCGACATTATTTGTATGGGGAGAAGTGTGAGATATACACTGATCATAAGAGTTTGAAGTATTTCTTCACCCAGAAGGATCTAAACATGAGACAAAGGCATTGGTTGGAGTTGGTTAAGGATTATGATTGTGACATTCTTTACCACCCAGGGAAAGCCAATGTTGTGGTAGATGCATTGAGTCGGAGGGGCTCGGGGCAGTTATTTAGATCTGTTCAGATCTCCAGAGAGTTGGCTGATGAGATGACCAGGGCAAGTATAGAGCTGGTGGTGGTGCGGTTGGCTAATGTTACCTTGCATTCAACCCTACTAGAGCGGATCAAGGAGGGTCAATTGGTAGACGTGCAATTACTGGAAGTTCGACAGAATGTCTTAGTGGGAGTAGCTAAAAATTATTCTGTTTCTGAGGCTGGTATGCTTTGATATCAGGGACGAATTTGTGTTCCGGCTGATGAAGGGGTTAGACGAGAGATACTAGATGAGTCTCACACGACGTCGTACTCACTTCATCTGGGTACCACAAAGATGTATCAGGATCTACGGACATTATATTGGTGGCCCGGGATGAAGAAGGATGTGGTGGAGTATGTGGCTAGATGTTTGACATGTCAACAGGTGAAGGTTGAGCATCAGCGACCAGCGGGATTGCTTCAGCCCTTGGGTATTCCAGAGTGGAAGTGGGAGGACATTACCATGGATTTTTTGGGAGGTCTACCCAGGACAATGGGACTTTATGACTTGGTGTGGGTGATAGTGGACAGATACACTAAGTCAGCTCATTTCCTACCAGTAAAGTCGACTTATACAGTGGAACAGTATGCATAGTTGTATGTGAGGGAGGTAGTTCGTCTCCATCGGGTTCCTAAGTCTATTGTATCTGATCGAGACCCTATCTTTACCTCCAAGTTCTGGGAAGCTTTGCAGAGAGCCATGGGGACTCAGGTGAAGTTTAGCACAGCCTTTCATCCTTAGACTGATGGACAGTCTTAAGAGGACGATTCAGGTGTTGGAGGATATACTTAGGGCGTGTCTGATTGACTTCGAGGGATCTTGGAGTAAGTTTCTCCCGTTGATTGAATTTTTGTATAACAACAGTTATCAGTCCACGATTGGAGTGGCTCCTTATGAGATGCTATACGGAAGGAAGTGCAGGTCACCCATTCATTGGGATGAGATGGGTGAGAGAAAATATTTGGGGCCAGATATGGTTCAAAAGAGAAATGAAGCTATTGAGAAGATTCGAGCCAGAATGTTTGCTTCGCAGAGTAGACAGAAAAGCTACGCTGACCCTAAGCGTAGAAACGTGGAGTTCCAGGTTGGGGACCACGTGTTTCTGCGAGTCTCACCACTGAGAGGGGTGAGGAGGTTTGGAGTAAAGGGCAAGCTGAGCCCTCGGTTTGTTGGACCTTTCGAGATTCTAGAAAAGATTGGGCATGTGGCTTACAGGTTGGCCTTACCATTGTCGTTGTCGGGAGTTCATGACGTCTTCCATGTCTCTATGTTGCAAAAGTATGAGGACTTAGAGTTACAGACAGATTTGTCCTATGAGGAGCGACCTGTTCAGATTTTGGGTCATAAGGACAAAGTTTTACGGAATAAGACGATTCCGTTAGTTAAAGTATTGTGGAGAAATAGCAAGGTTGTAATGACCCAACTACTCTAGACTTTTGGACCATTAATGAAACTATGCATACAAATCCTTAATAAAGCTTACATTACGAAAATACCATAATTTTATTAGGTAACTTGTAAAAATAAGAGTTTCTTACAAAAATATCAAGGAGGATATGGGATCCCATTGTCTTAAAAACAAAACATAATTTAAAATAAAGGAGTTACATAGAAAGTGCGGAAAAATTACACATAAACCCATAAATAAAAGACTACATCCTCGAAATTGAACTCTCGACTCCTTGAATCCATTCACCATCGATACATAATCTCCAAGCATCCACGAACCTTACCGCCACTAATAGCTATTTTCCTGCACATTTAAACAAAAAGGAATGAGCCTAATGCCCAACAAGGAAAATCTAACACATACTTCATATACATAAATTTCATAATAAACATAAAGACATAACATAACACTTATTACATACACATACTATAATGGCCATTATTACTTGGGGTCCCATAGACTAAACAAGTCATATGCCCATGAGATTAGTGGGGTCCTACTAGCTAAGTAGGTCATATGCCCATAATCTATTTGGGGTCTTGTTAGTCATATGGGTCATATGCCCAAGCCTACAAACATACATATCATAACACTTGTCATAACATAAGAAACATAAGATAACATATAGAACATATAACATATGCATTTCTATCCTATTCTCCTTACCAAAGTTACCGGGATAAGAGGACAGCGTTGGGACTTTTGGAACACTCCTAAAACCATATATAACAGGGTGAGTAGATTGAAGAAAAAGTAATGAAAAGAATGGAAGGAATGGAATGACTAAACCTTTGAGAAACATACTTACCAAAACTTATGTGTATGTTCTTAGATTTCCTAACCAAAATAAGAATAAGGTTAGAAGACTGAGTAGAAGACTATGAGAAAGAAAATAACACTGATACGAACCACGCCAACAAGTGTGATGAAACCCGACACCAAATATGGCAGCCACCAAGAACACACGAAATTTGGAATGGTAAACCGCGACCCTATGCTTAGCAAAGCACGAACCTTGGTATGAGGAAGACGCCACAAATGGGGATGGGAATCCTTGATAAGTCAGGATGAACTCCACAAGGAATCTCCTTGATAAGTTCAAAAGTTTCTTCAAGAACTCAAGAAGAAATAAACTCACAATTTCATTCAACATAATCTGATTTTTTCCAAATGTTTTCAAGGCATTATATAGCCGAAAATTACATCAAGACAAGCCCCTTTGTCTTCCTAAAAACCGAAAATTAAAGACAACCTTTTGTCTTCCTAATGGAAACTGAAATTAAAGACAAGCCTTTTGTCTTCCTAATAAAAACCGAAAAATAAAGAAAAAGGACTCTTGGACTCACACAAGTCAAGTGTTTGACTTTTCACAAAATAAACAAAGACTAAATAAAAAACGTGATTAACAAATAAAAAGACTCATTACAGGAAGCTAAATATTGATCAAGCTCCTAAACTGGTGTCCTCATCATTCCTCCCCTCTTGACTTGGATCAACTGGAACTTGACTTGGATTTTTAGTCTTGGTGTCCTCATCACATAATACCAATGAACTAGGGTATAGAAATACCTTGAAGACTTGTAGACCAATCTAAACCTCGAACCGAAATACTATAGAACCTTACTTCCCAAAGTGTTTGATAAGCTTATGATGATCAAGCTTATGATTCCCCAACCCAGGTGTTTACACTCTCACACTCACTTAGCACTTGCAGCCTCTGAACTTAGAGCAAAAGGTGAATAATGGCTGGGTGCTAGGTCCTATTTATAGAGTTTAGGAATGAAAGGATCTAAATTTTTCTTGAATAAAAATAATAGCTTTTTAGGTGAAAATAATTTGAATAATCGTTCAGCAGAGGCTAAAGACTCGTTCAAAAAGGTGGTGGACTTATCAAGAGGTTGAATGGCTGAAAGGAAAAAGAATTCAAAAACTTTTGAAATATACTGAAGGAGGCGATATATCGCCCCCTGTAGGCGATATATCACCTGGGCCAGTATGCCCGAGGCTGTCGTGCATCGTCTCGTGTTTTCCGTATCTACGTGCTGCGATATATCGCCCCCTATAGCTGCGATATATCGGCACACGATGATTAATTAAACACGAAATTACACACTTTTAGCTAAGTTTGAATGGAGTAAACAGCCTTGACTAAGCCCTCAACGTATTCAAAGCTGCTGACTGACCTTATAACATTCAAACTTTTACCCTTATTAAATTAAATCCTCAAAATACTTAATCCTTAATCATCCATACATAACATGTGCTTAAAATCCTATTGGTCCTTATCTAAACCTTATAGTATAATAAATATTATCCTTAATATCAGTCATATAATCAAACCTTAGGTTAAAATTAATATTCTTAAACTATAGGTTAAACTTAGAAAATCTACAAGTACTACTATGAGTGTCCAAATAATTCCCGGTCTGAACCAAAAATCCACAGTTACAAAGATAATGCTATAAATACTATAATACTACTATCTAACTAGCTAAGTAAAGTTCTTGGACTCTACAATTCTCCCCTACTAAAAAGAATTTCGTCCTCGAAATTTACTTACCAAATAATTTCGGATACCGGCCTTGCATGTCCTCTTCCAACTCCCACGTTGCCTCTCGTTCAGAACTATTACTCCATAGGACTTTGACTATAGGAAAGCTCTTGGACCGTAACTGCTTCATCCCTCTATCTAGGATGCTAACCGGTCGTTCCTCGTAACTTAAGTCTTTCTGGAGCGCTATTGTATCATACTTGAGGACGTGAGATGGGTTTGACACATATTTGCGTAGCATCGAAATGTGGAACACGTTGTGACTATCGGCTAGTGCTGGTGGTAGGGCTAGTCTATATGCAACTGGTCCCACTTTGTCCAATATCTCAAAAGGACCTATGAATCGGGGACTAAGCTTGCCTTTCTTCCCGAACCGTTTGACACCTTTCATAGGAGATATCTTCAGGAAGACTTGATCTCCAACTTGGAACTCCACATCGCGTCGCTTGGTATCCGCATAGCTTTTATGACGGCTTTGAGCAGCAAGCATGCGCTGTCTAATAAGCGCTACTGCTTCTTGAGCTTGCCTAACAGCTTCAGGCCCTAGAAGCTGCCTTTCTCCTACCTCGTCCTAGTGCAACGGTGATCGGCACCTTCTTCCATACAGCAACTCATAAGGTGCCATCCCGATTGTTGACTGGTAGCTGTTGTTGTACGAGAACTCGATCAGCGGCAAGTACTTGTTCCATGATTCTCCGAAATCAAGTACACACGCGCGTAGCATATCCTCTAAAATCTGAATCGTACGCTCGGATTGCCCATCTGTCTGAGGATGGAAAGCTGTACTAAGGCTTAACTTAGTACCCATAGCTTGCTGTAAACATCCCCAAAATCTCGACGTAAACACTGATCCTCTATCTGACACTATCGTCTTGGGGGTTCCATGCAACCGTACAATCTCTTGGGTGTAGATGTCTGCATATTGGTCTGCCGTGTATGAAGTTCTAACAGGCAAGAAATGAGCCGACTTGGTTAGTCACGATTCCTAGTCACGATATATTGGAGTAATGTATCAACAATACGGAATCTAATCTTTCCTAACGGATCGTATATTAGTTCCCTTAAGGGTTAATTATGGAACTGAATGATTTTCAGCTCAAATCTATAATTAGATTATAGATTAATTATTCACTAGTGAATTAATGGTACTTAAGGAATAAGAAGTAAATTAGAAAGGTTAAATGGTAATTCTTCCATTCTAATTTATGAACTAATTAATTAGAGGGTTGAACTATTGTAAGATGGTTATATCAATGGACGACTTAAGATAAAATTTCTGTAAAAGTATGTCTATGACATAAAGAGTGCAATTATGAATTTATAGTGGAGTAATATCAGAATTAATAAATTAACTATTATAATTAAAGAGTTTAATTATTTAGTTTATTTATTGGAGCTTAATGTTATAGGTCCATGGTCCCCGAAATGGCTCAAACAAACACTGACAAAGGTAAATACAAAAAATGGGCAAAAAAGACTTATGTGATAAGTAAAATATTTTACTATGTATCAAACATAATTATTAATTAATTATGTGTAATTAATTAATTAAGAACTAATTAATTATTTGATTTAACAAAAATATAATTAATTTTGAATTAATTTATTTTGGGGATTTTCGGTATTTAAATAATAATAACAATTGGTAAAATCACATGCCATCACAGGCATGTGGTACACGTGTGGCATAGTGCACAGGCACTGTTCTACACGCATAAGAGAGTGTACTCAGTCTCTTGGTTCCACAATTTTAGTTATTTAAATATTAAATAAATAATGAGATATTTTAATATGATTAAAATATTATTATTTAAACAAAAATCTGATAACTAATCAGTTATTTTGAATTTGTTTAAAATAACAAATATTTTACTATATAGGATATATTAAATATAGGATATCAGTTTTTCACAGAACGTAATTTTTCAGGGATAGAAAAATATCTAGGAATCTCTCTCAGAGAAAGAGAACAATGAGATAAACAAAAGTCATTGTTCTTCACAAAACCTAGGTCCAAAACTTTATCAGATCTCATGTGTTGAGAACATCTGATAAATATTTTATTGCCTATCAGATCTCAGCCCACACTCGTTCTTTGTGTGCCTGAGAACATTTTGGAAGATCTTGGTGTGAGATCTTGAGGATTTAGCCATACGATAAGATAGTAGCAAGGAAGGACCTGAGGTAATTTTTCTATTCATGTCCTTGATTCAATATATATATGCATGTGAAGAAGTAGATCTAGAAATCTTATGGGATTAATCTAACAATTTGATTGTTGTTCCACTGCGTATAATCTCTGATTTGATCAATAAAAACCAACAGTTTAGGTTAAGTCCCTTTTATTGGAGTTTTCATTACTTGGATTCCATATTTGGTTATGACTAGGTGACTGGTAGGGGATCAAAGGATCGATTGTTCTCAAGGGTCGTTCGTAATGTGTTTCTCGCTCGAACAAGAGGTAAGAAAACTGCACCCGATTATGTGGTTAGGTTGGGACTAAGTGTTCCCTATGTTTGTATGCATTGTGATAAACCATGTGAACATAAAGGGACTAAGAGCTCCCTATACTCGAATATGATGTCATGAGAAGGTATTATGCCATGGGAACATATGATAAACGACCTAAGAGTGCCGGAATCAATATTTGCGCACAGGGCGCGGCTCAGCCACTGGTAGCTAAGGACAGCTTATTAATCACTGAGCTCGGTTAAGCTGGCCGGAGTCTGTGGGTATGACACTGGGGGCGGCCTAAGTGAGCCGAAGATAGTGGGTTAAACAGAGGGTGCGACGTAAGGGCGCCGACCCTGAGTATCATTTCATAATTGTGATAAACTGTTGATTATGAATATGATTATTGTTGTTAACTGTAGAGTCCAAGAACTTTACTTAGCTAATTGTTTAGTAGTATTATAGTATGTTTAGTGTTATCTTTGTTACTATGGATTTTTGGTTCAGACCGGGAGTTATTTGGACACTCATAGTAGTACTTATAGATTTTCTAAGTTTAACCTATAGTTTAAGAATATTAAGTATAACCTAAGGTTTGATTATTGTGACTGATATTAAGGATTATATTATTATATTATAAGGTTTAGACATCAACCAATAGGATTTTAAGCACATGTTTTGAATGGTAATTAAGGATTAAGTATTTTTTAGGATTAAATTAAATAAGGGTAAAAGTTTGAATGTTATAAGGTCAGTCAGCAGCTTTGAGCACGTTGAGAGCTTAGTCAAGGCTGTTTACTCCATTCAAACTCAGCTAAAAATGTGTAAATTCGTGTTTAAATATTTAGCGTATGCCGATATATCGCAACTATAGGGGGCGATATATCGCAGCACGTAGATACGGAAAACACGAATCGATGCACGGTCGCCTCGGGAACAAAGGTCCAGGCGATATATCGCCTATAGGGGGCGATATATCGCCTCCACCAGCATGTTTTCAAATACATTTGAATTCTTTTCCCTTCAGCCATTCAAACTCCTTCAACAGTCCAGCATCTTCTGAACGAGTCTTCAGCCTCTGCTGAACGATTATTCAAATGATTTTCACCTAAAAAGCCATTATTTTTATTCAAGTAAAATCAAGATATTTTCATTCCCAAATTCTATAAATAGGACCTAGTACCCAGCCATTATTCACCATTTTCTCTAAGTTCAGAAGCTGCTAGTGTTAAGTGAGAGTGAGAGTGTAAACACTTGGTTTGGGAAAAACTATAAGCTTAAACATCATAAGCTTATCAAACACTTTGGGAAGTGAGTTCTATAGTATTTCGGTGGAGGTTAGATTGATCTTGCAATCTTTGAGGTAAACCCAAAACTCTAGTTCCTTTCTGTATTTTATGTTATTTCCTTTCTCGAAATCTTCTACTCAGTCCCCTAACCTTATTCTTATTTTGGTTAGGGAATTCAAGCTCTTAAGCATATAAGTCGGTAAGTATGTTTTTTTTATGGTTTAGTCTTTCCATCTCTTTCATTTCATCTCCTTTCTTAGACTCACTCTTTCTTATGGTTTTAGGAGTGTTCCAAAAGTCCCAACTCAGTCCATAATCCCGGTAACTTTGGTAAGGAAAATAGGCTAGAATCTATATGTTTATGATTATGCTATTTTATGTGTTATGTTTTCATATGTTATATGTTATTGATGTGTATGTTGTAGGCTTGGGCATATGCCCTATTTGACTAACAAGACCCCAAAAGGATTGTGGGCATAAGCCTATTTAGCTGGTAGGACCCCACTAATCTCATGGGCATAAGCTTGTTTAGTCTATGGGACCCCAAGTAATAATGGCCATTATAATAAGTGAATTATGTGTTATGATATGTCTTTACGTTATTATGAAATTATGTTTATGTTTATGACTATGTGTTAGATTTTTCCTTGCTGGGCATTAGGCTCACTCCTTTCTGTTTATGTGCAGGAAAATAAGTTTTAGAGGCGGTAAGATTCGTGACGCTTGGAGGATGTGTATCGATGGTGAATGGAGTCAAGGGACCGAGCGTTATTCGATTCGAGGATATAGTCTCCTTTTATGTTTTTATGGTTTTTATGTGTATTTTCCGCATTATTATGTAACGTCTTTTATTTTAAATCATCTTTTGTTTTTAAAGACAATGGGATCCCATAATCCTTCTTAGTATTCTGTTTATTTGTAAATAACTCTTATTTTGCAAGTTATTCAATAAATTATGGTATTTTCGTAAAAATGTAAGTTTTATGTATAGTTTCGTTAATGGTCCAAATAGTCTAGATTAGTGGGTCATTACATTAACCTGACGAATATGATATGTTGATTATCTGGATGAAAAATTATTAATTTGTCGATTGTTATCACTGAATAGGTGAATGTTATGAATTGCTGAATACTTGGTTATGCTTTGTGGAATAGTTTGATACGAACCACACCAACACTGTGATGAAACCCGACACCAAATATGGCACAGCCACCAAGAACACACGAAATGGGAATGAAGAACCGCGACCCAATGCTTAGCCAAGCACGAACCTTGGTATGAGGAAGACGCCACAAACGGGGATGGGAATCCGTTTGATAAGTCGGATTGAACGCCACAAGGAATACCCTTGATAAGTTCTAATAGTCTCTTCAAGAACTCAAGAAGAAAACCTCTCAATTTTCATTTCATAATAATCTGATTTTTCCAAATGTTTTCAAGGCCTTATATAGCCGAAAATTACATCAAGACAAGTCTTCCTAAAAACTGAAAATTAAAGACAACCTTTTGTCTTCCTAATGAAAACCGAAAAATAAAGACAAGCCTTTTGTCTTCCTAATGAAAACCGAAAAATAAAGAAAAAGGACTCTTGGACTCACACAAGTCAAGTGTTTGACTTTTCACAAAATAAACAAAGACTAAATAAACAATACAAGATGACAAAATACAATAAGACTCATCAAGCTCCTAAACTGAGTCTTTTGGCTCGCGCCCTCATCACCAGACCAACTGGAACTAGACTTGGATCTTTAGTCTTGGTGTCCTCATCATAGTTGGTTATTGATATTGATCATGCTATGTTGTTATGTTTTCGTGCTGGGCTTCAGCTCACGGGTACTACGTGCAGGTAAAGGCAAGGGTATGTAGATTCAACCATGAGTTGGAGAGCTCTGGGGGCGAGGTGTACATTGTCAGCTGCTCGGCCGCCACGGTCAAGGGATTGTATAGGGACGGAAACCTAAAATGTGTATTTTGCCATTAGAATGGCCTGGGTTGTTTATAACTTCTGGAATTTTTGTAAATATGTCATATAACCCTGTTTTGAGATTCCATGTACTAAACTGTCATTTTTAATAAAACAACCTATTTATGACCAAAATCTTTTATTCCTAATCTGTTGATGACGTTAGATTCACATTTTGTTTAAATGACTTGATTTGCAAGTCTTGCACTATTTTAAACACACAGTGTAACGGTCTTGCTTACCTAGGGCGTTACAAATTTTTGTTTTCATTTAATTTAAGTGGTCACACTCCTATGTTTATAACTCATGAAATCTAATTATCAAAGATTCAATTTTTGGCTAAATAAGAATTTTTCGCAAAAAGGCATTTCTAACGATTTTTCACAAAACAATCACACTTTTTAGACCTTCCAATAAAACCAATAAATAATTTTATGCCCATTAGAATTTTTCAATAATTATACATTTCCAATATTATATTAATCAAGAATTTACCAGGTTAGGGTTTTCATTTTGGTCTGAGATCGAAATTTTCAGTTTGTCACAAAATCACACATTTCACACATTGGCTAACATTAAGCAAATGAATTTTGCTTCTCAAGCATATATTATTAATCAAAATAATATTTTTACATATCTCACCACCCTGTTATAGATACTAGTAGGTGCCCAAAATGTGAGGCGTTACAATACCTACAATTTATTGAAGTTTCGTCTAGACTTAAAATAGATAGGGATATAACTCTTTCACTTTGGCCGCCATCTCCCAAGTGGCTTCCTCAACGTCGTGGTTACACCATTGAACTTTAACGAACAAGATTGACTTGTTCCTCAACACTTTGTCTTTTCGGTCTAGAATCGCCACCAGCTTTTCTCCGTAGTGTAGTTGAGGATCATCGCTTATTTGCTTATAACTGAGCACATGCACGGGGTCATTCACGTATTTTTTTAGCATCGATACTTGAAACACATCATGAACAGATAATGCTGGCAGAAAGGCTAACCGATAACCCACTTCCACAAATCTTTCCAAAATCTTAAACGGTGTAATAATCCTCAGACTTAGTTTTCCCTTATTCTCAAATCGCATAACTCCTACAACTGGAGCTATCTTTAATAACACCTTTTCGCCGACATCGTACACAAGGGGCCACCTTCATCAGTCGACATATTTAACTTTTCGATCCACAAAGATTTGTAATCGTTGTTTAATTCCCTAAATATCCTTAGTGGTTTGATCGACCTCATCCAACCCAAGGAACTTCTTTTCACCAGCGTCATGCCAATAAATTGGGGAACGACACTTCCTTCAGTACAGAGCTTCATATGGAGCCATCTTGAAAGAATCATAATAGTTGTTGTTGTAGGGAACCTCTATTAATGGCAGCTTCTCATTCCACGAACCTTGAAAATCAAGAACACAAGCTCTAAACATAATTTCTAAGGTCTTAATTGTTCGTTCACTCTAACCATCTATCAGTGGATTGAAGGCGGTGCTAAATTGTAACTTAGTTCCTAGTCTGGTCTGAATTCTATACTAGAATTTTGAAATAAAATGCCCGTTGCGTTAAGATACGATGGAGATGGGTACTTCGTGAAGTCTTCCCACCCCTTTTATATAGATATCTGCCAGCTTATGCGCCACATAAATTATATTGAGAGGCAAGAAATGGGCAGACTTAGCCAGTGTATATATAATAACCCATATTGTATCCTATCCCTTAGAGGTTGTCGGTAGACCTACAACGAAGTGCATTGTAATCATTTCCCATTTCCATTCTAGAATCTCAAACTATTGTAACAATCCAGCCGACTGGTGATGTTAGGCCTTCGTTTATTTGAAAGTTAAGTAGTGAGCCACATACTCCACTACTTCCTACTTCCTTCGCAGCCACCAAAAATACTTATTCTAGTCCTGATACATTTTGGTAGTACCCGGGTGCATGGCATAAGGAGCGTTATGAGCCTCATAGAAAATCTGCCTCTTGATTTTGTCATGATCAGGGATACAGATTCTACCCCTAAACTCTAGCACCCCATCATATGAGATATGAAATCCCAGCTGTTGTACCCTAAAAATTAGCACGGGTTCAATCAGTCTGCTAGGGCTACGATTGGCAGATGAATATATGGGGAAAGCATACGAGTAGAACATCTAGCTAATGATGATGTGAGCAGATTGAGTTAGCACGTGGCAGCATGACATTCAGGTAATCAGAAGGTCGCCTCTTAAGATGACAGTCCAATTCCAGACATGTAATGGAAGGATCCTCTTTAGGGCGCCCTGAGTATGGCCAGCTTATAGAAACCTGGTCATGACAGTTACTGAAGGATCTCGAAAGATTCGGAGGCACTCTATACGCTCATTAATGTCCAGGTTGTATTGTATGAGATAACAGGATTATAATCTATTAGGCAATCGTATCCCTATGTTAATGGGAATTATCTTTATTAAATGTTTACCATATCTATGCACACGGTTACCCAAACCTGTCCAGGGAATTCCACTATAAATATCAAGGACAATGGATAGGGAATGGGACTGCCTTTTTGTAATATTGAAACTCTGTAGAAATAATGAGAGAGAAATAATATTGTCTCGTGGACTAGGTGGATTTTAACCACTGAACAACGTAAAATTGTGTATGTTCATATAAGTTCAATACGGTTTACAAATAAGCACTAATACTCTTATTATATTTTCTAAATCTACTGTTGGCGAAAACCTCTGTCAACAGTTTGGTGCTTTCGTTGAGTGGGAATTAGTGCTTATTCCTTTACAAGTTTCATTCGACGTTCATCATGGTGGTTACTCGATCGATGCATGACAATGAAATGGAACAGCCTGGTGGGCAAAAGGCGCATCATACAGTTGTTCCCACTGAAAAGGGCCCAGATGTTTAGCAATGTTCTGGGAAACAACCGGTGGGCCAAGACGACACTAGGAGTTCAGTGTCACACCCACCAAATCCTAATCCAAGATATCTAACAACAGTCAAGATGGAGAATGCCAAATTAATGAGCCATCTCACTAGGGAAAACAGACCAATCAAGGATGCTCTGACTCAGTTACCCCCTCTTGAAACTGATGCTAATGTCAGAAAGATGCAAAGTGGGTCCCATAAGTCCCATAGGAATAATCAGTCCAAACCTAGTCAATTTGTTAGGACCGCCACTGCGAGCTCTATACCTTCAAAGCAAAATCAGTGAAGTGCTCAGCCAACTAATCATCACAGGAACCATCATCCGTATGTGAGTCAGTCGGTCAGAACTAAACCCCCAGCTCGTTGCGTTTGGTACAGATTCTCAGGAATGTCCATAACAACCCAATAGGGCAAGCTAGGACAAATTCACAAAGACAAAACACCCCAGTGAATCCTCCTGCACTGCGATCAGAACCCAAGGCATAGAGAACACGGGACATCGTGGTAGAACAAAGCCGGGCTAATTTAGTTCATCCTGATGAAAAGAGGATAGCCTCACCGATCTATCTGCCATCGCCGGTTAGACATCCTACACCATCGCGCCCACAAATAGACACTCCAGCTCATGGAAATATTAGGAGAAATCCTCCCACATTAGTAGACACTTACGTCCCACGAGCACGTGCTGATAATCCAAATCCTTGATCTCAGCCACGGGCTGTAAGTTTTGCAAATTGAAGTTACTGGATGGGGAGCCAGCATGGAGGAAGGTTTGAAAGCGACTTGATGAATCATCTTAGCTCGGCACAAAGTCCTCGTTTCGATCCACATCTTGTCCTGCGTGATCATCTGAATTCACAAAGGAGGTATCCAGTTCACAATAATGATATGAGATATACTCAACACGAGGGAGGTCTATCTTTTGTACGTGACAATGAGAATTTCCCTCCTAACCAAGCTCGAACTTGGAGGGAAAACAACCCTTAAATGGGTACAATAGGATGGGAGTTGGTGAACAGCTCCCAGCTAACCTAGAGACCAAAGACCCAACCCTCAAGCGACTGGCCTTGATGAATGAGAAAATGAAGAAGCACTTATTTGGAAAAGGGATTGATGATTGTGACTCCGATGAGGAGCTCGAACCTTTCGCCCCGTATATTGCAGTAGTTGTGTATCCTATTGGCTTCAAGATGTGGAACATGCAAACATTTGATGGAAACACAGACCCGTTCGACCACCTGGGCATGTTCAGTACGTTGATGATGGCCCAAAATGTTGGGTTCGACCTAAGATGTATTCATTTTCCATGACTTTGATCGAACCTGCCAAACAGTGGTTCAAAAAGTACAAAAGACATTTGATAAGTTCTTGGAAGAAGTTGTCTTCCGAGTTCAAGAGAGTGTTCCGAGCTTCAAAGGAAACTCCCACAGAGGCCGACTAATTGGCCAACATAAAACAACAACCTGGTGAGTCCTTGAAAGCATATCTGAGCAGATTTGCCAACGTTGCAACACGAGCTAGGGACGCCTGATGAGGACACCAAGACTAAAGATCCAAGTCTAGTTCCAGTTGGCCTGGTGACGAGGGCGCGAGCCAAAAGCCTCAGTTTAGGAGCTTGATGAGTCTTATTGTATTTTGTCATCTTATATTTTTATTTAGTCTTTGTTTATTTTGTGAAAAGTCAAACACTTGACTTGTGTGAGTCCAAGAGTCCTTTTTCTTTATTTTTCGGTTTTTATTAGGAAGACAAAAGGCTTGTCTTTAATTTCAGTTTTCATTAGGAAGACAAAAGGTTGTCTTTAATTTTTGGTTTTTAGGAAGACAAAGGGGCTTGTCTTGATGTAATTTTCGGCTATATAATGCCTTGAAAACATTTGGAAAAATCAGATTATGTTGAATGAAATTGTGAGTTTATTTCTTCTTGAGTTCTTGAAGAAACTTTTGAACTTATCAAGGAGATTCCTTGTGGCGTTCATCCTGACTTATCAAACTGATTCCATCCCCGTTTGTGGCGTCTTCCTCATACCAAGGTTCGTGCTTGGCTAAGCATTGGGTCGCGGTTCGATTCCAATCTCGTATGTTCTTGGTGGCTGTTCCATATTTGGTGTCGGGTTTCATCACAATGTTGGTGTGGTTCGTATCAACGCCGATGATAGCTCCAAGCTCATGGCGATGAGAACAGGAATCCTAGTGGGAGGCGATTTATGGCAAGAGCTCTAGGGAAAAGGGGTTAAAAGTGTAGAATGAGTTCTTGGCCCGAGTTCAGGAGTGGTTGTAACGACCCAAAATTACTAATAAGGCTTAAGGGCCTTGATTAGTGTGCCGGGAGGGCATAATTGGAGGTTAAGAGAATTGGTGGTAAGAAAGCATGAATATGGGTATTGGATAAGTATGTGGGCCCTGTTTGGCTGGTAAGGGCATAATTGTAATTTTGGCCCGTTAGGGCGTAAACGTGATATGTGTGATAAATTGTTGAGACCACATTATTACGTGGATAGATAGATAAATGTATATGCGTGTACATGTGTGTGCATTTATAGCTATCGGCACGAGGCGATCCTAGGGAGCAAGTAGCAGGAAAGTCACAACGGGGCTTGATAGCTGACTTTGGATAAGTCAGGGGTATTATAGGTGACTGGTAGTTATTTAGACTATCGGGTTATGAAAATAAATATATGGAGATATATTTGAGGTTAGGAAGTCTAGGCGGGAATATTGGGGAAATTTACCATTTTTGCCCTCGGAGACATTTTTGGTACCCTGAGCCTTGAGGTAACCTTAAAGCTTAAGTTAATAATACAAAATAAAGGAATTATTTGGAAACTTAGAGAAACCGACTTAGCCTCAGCCTTTCCCTTGTCTTCTTCCTTTTCTCTTACTCTCAAGAAGAACTACATAAAATTAAGGGGAATTTGATTGGAATTCAGAGAATTTGAAGCTATGACTTAGGAGCTTAACTCAGGGATTAGCTGAGGATTCCAACAAGAGTAAAGGTAAGCTATAAGTTAGTTCATGATGGTTAAATTCTGTGATTATGCTGGGTTTTGAAGAGATTATGGATTTTGACATTTAAAGGTTGAATTGAGGCTTGGAGCTTCGGAGTTAGCTCAGTGTTGCTTGGGGGATTAATTCTGCAGCAAAGGTGAGTTTGAAATTAAGGTTTTAATGTTTGAGTTTCTGAGATTTTCTTAATGGTTTTGAAGTTCTTAGGTGTGGGAGTTTCATAAATTAAGATGATGTGTTGAGGGGATTTTAGCCTGGATTTCTGTTGGGTCTTTACTGCTGGAAGCATGCTAGAGTGTTGGGATAATTGAGTTGTGTTATTGGGATTGTTTAAAATGGGTTTGGATGAGGTTTTGGATGTTAGAAATGGGGGAAATTCTGGGTTCGAAGGGAAGGGCCGCGACTCTGTTCTAGAGCGCTGCGGCCCTAGGATGAAGATGAGCTAGGAGGGCTCGGCCAAGGGGGAGCGCCGCAGCGCCCAAGGCAAGGGCCGCGGCGCATGTCTTCTTTCAGGGAGGGCCTCGGTTCTGTTTTAAGGGCAGGGTCGCGGCTAAGCTTTAGGGGCCGCAGCCCTTAGACGCATACTTGAACGTTCAAGGTTTTAAGGTACGGGGATCGAGCCTAGGGTGCTCGGGATCAATCTCACCACCGTGCTTGGTGGGATTCGACTTCCCGGAAGTTAGTTTCGTATACGAAAACCTATGTTTGAATATTAATGGAATCCATTATCTTGGTTGTGACTAGGTGATAAGCTAGGGCTCGGGTGATACGAACCACGCCAACAAGTGTGACGAAACCCGACACCAAATATGGAACAGCCACCAAGAACACACGAGATTGGAATGGAACCGCGACCCAATGCTTAGCCAAGCACGAACCTTGGTATGAGGAAGACGCCACAAATGGGGATGGAATCCGTTTGATAAGTCAGGATGAACGCCACAAGGAATCTCCTTGATAAGTTCAAAAGTTTCTTCAAGAACTCAAGAAGAAATAAACTCACAATTTCATTCAACATAATCTGCCTTTTCACATTGTTTTGGCAGTCCTTATAAGGACGAAAATTACATGAAAACAAGACCCTTGGTCTTCCTAATGAAACCGAAAAATTAAGGACAACCCATTTGTCTTCCACATAAAAACCGAAATTAAAGACAAGCCTTTTGTCTTCCTAATAAAACCGAAAATTAAAGTCCAAAAGGACTATTGGACTCACACAAGTCAAATGTTTGACTTATCACAAAATAAACAAAGATTAAATAAAAAAAACGTGATTAAAATTAAAAGACTCATTACAGGAAGCTAAATATTGATCAAGCTCCTAAACTGGTGTCCTCATCATTCCTCCCCTCTTGACTTGGATCAACTGGAACTTGACTTGGATTTTTAGTCTTGGTGTCCTCATCATTCCCCCCCTCTTGAGAAAGATTTGACCTCAAATCGTCACCTGCATCAAAAGGACTCAAATCAGAAACATTAAAAGTAGTACTAACAGTATACTCACCTGGTAAATCGAGTCTGTAGGCATTGTCATTGATCCTTTCTAGCACTTGAAACGGCCCATCTCCTCGAGGTAGCAATTTGGAACGTCTTTGTGCTGGGAATCGCTCTTTCCTCATGTGTACCCATACCCAATCACCGGGGTCAAAAACCTGCTTGTGACGACCCTTGTTAGCATCAAGTAGGTTAGTGTTTAAAAGAGCCTCCTTAACCTCACTTTTTTTTGCATAAAAATTATTTTGTTTTCTCTCTAATTTTCCCTCATTGATCGAACTCTTCTCTTTCTTTTCTCTCTCACTTGATTCGACCCTTTTCTCTCTTTGTCTCTCTTTTTTCTCACTCTCATTCATCTTTTCACTCTTCTTCTTTTGCTCACTCAATTTTTGTTGATCACTCAATTTTTGCAACCTCACTTGGTCTTCATATACTTGCTTTGGCGTCAATGGAGCTAGAGTGATTGTTCGTTGACGGAACGTGAATGAGTACTTGTTGGTGAAGCCATCATGCTGGACTCGCCGATCAAATATCCAAGGCCTTCCTAGAAGGAGGTGTCCAGCTTGCATTGGAACCACATCGCACAATACCTCATCCTCATACTTGCCAATTCAAAATGATACCAGCACCTGTTTTGTAACCCTCACTTCACCACTATCATTCAACCACTGCAACTTGTATGGACGAGGATGTTTAAGCGTTGGGAGCCCTAGCTTTTCAACCATGGAAGAACTAGCAACGTTAGTGCAACTACCACCATCAATAATAACACTGCATACCTTGTCTTTCACATGACAACGAGTGTGAAAGATGTTCTCTCGCTGCACCTCTTCTTCCTCTACTTTTGCTTGCAAGTTTAAGGCTCGTCTTGTGACTAATGCAAGCATTTCACCAGATTCTGGCCCATACTCTTCATCATCGATAGAAGCATCTTCCAATGGTGGCATGTCAGCAAGATCATCTTCATCTTCAGAATCGAGCTCGCCACTTTCTCGAATCACCATAACTCTCTTGTTTGGACATTGGCTAGCTATGTGTCCTCGCCCCTGACATTTGAAACACCTTATCTCACTAGAATGAGACTTAGTAGGAGTTGTTTTACCTTGAGGTGGTGTGGCTGTGGTGGCTGGTTTTGGTGTAGATGATGAAGTGGGTTGGTCTTCTTTCTTTGGATAGTTCGACCTCCAAGGTGTTGTACTTGGATTGTGTGGGCTCGGTCTTGACCTCGAACTTGAACTACCCTTCTTGAGCTGCCTCTCAACTTTGATTGCCATATGAACCAAATCCTCCAATTCCACATAATGGTGTAGCTCGATTGGGTCAGCAATCTCTCGGTTCAACCCATTCAAAAACCTTGCCATGGTTGCCTCCCGATCCTCTTCAACATTGGCTCTAATCATAGCCATCTCCATCTCCTTGTAATACTCATCAACACTTCTGTAGCCTTGACGAAGACCCTGCAACTTAAGGTAGAGATCTCGATAATAATGAGATGGTACAAACCGTCGCCTCATCACCCTCTTCATGGCCTCCCCATGTGTCAATAGGGCGATCTCCATTCCGCCTCCTGTTGATGCACAACTGATCCCACCAAACAATAGCATAATCAGTAAACTCAATGGCAGCAAGTTTTACCTTCTTCATGTCGGAGTAGTTCTGACAATCAAAAACTAGCTCCATTTTCTTCTCCCACTCAAGGTATGCTTCAGGATCACTCTTCCCCTGAAATGCTGGGATTCTCATTTTGATATTCCCCAAATAATTATCTACCTGGTTCCTATCTTCTCTATTCCCACCATACCTCCTATGGTTACCCGCCGACATCCTATCAAACTCATCATCAGAAATTACCCCTTCCAAATCCCCTTCATTCTCATCCTCCCTTTGGTGTACCCTACCCCTCCTTGGTCTCCGTTGTGCCCCCTCTTCTACCCTATCCAACCTCTCATGTATCTGCTCACACTCCGCCCTCATCATCCTTCGCATCTCCCCAATTAATGCTTGTATTTGTAGATTCGGAACATCAGGTGGCGGATTATCATTGCTTGCATCTTTCTCTGGATTTTGTGACATGATGGAGAATCTGCAAAACAATAAGGTTAGACAATTATAGAAAGGACCTCACTGCACTCCCTCACGTGTTTCACTCAAAGAAAATGGTCACTCAAGTACACTCGTGTTTGCACTCAATGATGGCTTTTACCCTCAAATAAGCTCACACCTCTGCATTTTTCCACTCTATTTTCTTCTTTAAGCTCTTTGAAAACTAATGAAACGGTGATATGGAGGTTCAAGCAGCAAATCCAACCAAACAAACCAAACGAACACCGACAAAAACTGGTGAAAATGACGAAAAATGATGATTTTTGGAACACTTGTGTGGGGTTTTGGTCAAAAGGCCTCTAGACCATAAGGAACAAGATTAGAAAAAAAAAAATTTAAGACAGGTTTCCAGACTCTTTTTTTTTTTTTAGGTTTGGATCCTCTTGATTTTTCCTTTCCTTTCTTCCTTTTTTTTTTTTTTTTATCTCTCAAATTTGATAACCCAGATACTCAATTTTTGAAAAGAAAAAAAAAATATTGAACACCAAAGAACCAATCCGAAAACCAAGCAAACTGTGGTACTATAACAGATTCAAGAACACTCCCAATAACAGAAAACCAATATTCCCAAAATCCAATCTGTGATTCAAACAATTAGATCAAAACCAAAATAATTGGTGGCACTATAACAGTCTCGGATTCCACAACAAATAAAGGAACCAATGGAAACCAGGGACACAATTGAAACAAGGGAATTATCAATACCAATTTCGGATTTCACAACAAGAACAAGAAACCCAAGGCAAAATTCGGATTTCAAAACAAAACAGCACTAGAAACTCAATGAAAATTCAGATTCTACAATTAGAACAAGAGAAAAAACTCAAAGCCCTAATTCACGATTTCAACAAGCTCTAGAATAGTTTCTGATTTCACAACAAACAATTGGAACAAGGATATTAAGAACACGATTTGAACAAAGAAACAATCTGGAATAAAGAGATTAACTATAATGGTTTCAGATTTTTAGAAGGAAAACAAGAACAAAGACTAAGAAAATCAAGAACACGAATAGATAGATTTTTTTTTTTTATTTCAGAAACCCTGAAATTGAAATACGAATAGAACACAAATGAAAAAAAAGGATAGGCCAAACCGGATGATCCTAAGCTCTGATACGAACCACGCCAACAAGTGTGACGAAACCCGACACCAAATATGGAACAGCCACCAAGAACACACGAGATTGGAATGGAACCACGACCCAATGCTTAGCCAAGCACGAACCTTGGTATGAGGAAGACGCCACAAACGGGGATGGAATCCGTTTGATAAGTCAGGATGAACGCCACAAGGAATCTCCTTGATAAGTTCAAAAGTTTCTTCAAGAACTCAAGAAGAAATAAACTCACAATTTCATTCAACATAATCTGCCTTTTCACATTGTTTTGGCAGTCCTTATAAGGACGAAAATTACATGAAAAAAAGACCCTTGGTCTTCCTAATGAAACCGAAAAATTAAGGACAACCCATTTGTCTTCCACATAAAAACTGAAATTAAAGACAAGCCTTTTGTCTTCCTAATAAAACCGAAAATTAAAGTCCAAAAGGACTATTGGACTCACACAAGTCAAATGTTTGACTTATCACAAAATAAACAAAGACTAAATAAAAAAAACGTGATTAAAATTAAAAGACTCATTACAGGAAGCTAAATATTGATCAAGCTCCTAAACTGGTGTCCTCATCTTTCCTCCTCTCTTGACTTGGATCAACTGGAACTTGACTTGGATTTTTAGTCTTGGTGTCCTCATCATCGGGAGGTGGATCGTGCTCGGGGGTCGTCCTTTCTAATTAAAGCATTTGGAATCAAGGTAAGAAAACTGCACCTATGTAGGTGGATAGGTTGGGACTAAGTGTTCCCTATATTTGTTTGTATTGCTATGTGAATATGTTGGGACTAAGAGTTCCCTATAATTATATGAATGTCATGAGGTGGTATTATGCCACTGGGACATGTGATAAGCGGCCTAGGGGTGCCGAAATCAACACTTGCGAACATGGCGCGGCTCGGACACTGGTATCGGAGGACAGCTTATTAATCACTGAGCTCGGTTAAGCTGGCCGGAGTCAGTGGGTATGTCACTGGGATTGGCCTAAGCGAGCCAAAGACAGTGAATTAAACAGAGGGTGCAGCCTGTGGGCATTAACCCTAGTAATTGCTTGACATATGCTCTATTGTTGATTATTGTGTATGACTTGATGAGTATCTGAAGTTGAATTATTGGCTATTGGCCAGTGTGCTGCCGTGAATGTACTTTATGGTGTGCTGGTAACTGATTAATGCCTTGTGATTACTTGGATTATGCTCAACAAACTGTTTACTTGCTATTACTGTTATATTATGATGTTATGTTTTCTTGCTAGGCCTCGGCTCACGGGTGCTGCGCGGTGCAGGTAACACTAGTTGGCCATGGGTTTGAGAGCTCTAGGGGCGAGGTGTACATTGTCAGCTGCTCGGCCACCACAGTCGGGGGATTGTACAGGGACGAGAACCTAAAATGTGAATTTTTCCATTAGAGTGGCTTGGTTGCTTATTTGTTAACAAGAATTTTATATTTACGTTATTTAAACCTTGTTTTGGGATCCCATGTATCAAACATGTATTTTAGTAAAACTTAAACGTTTATAACCAAAATTCTTGTAAACCTAACTTGTTATGCCATTAGTTACACATTATAATTTAAATGACTTGATTAGCAAGTCTTGCACTATTTCAAACACACAGTGTAACGGTTTTGGTTATCCAGGGCGTTACAATAAACTTGGAAAACAAAGAAAAACAAGTCTAGGGAAAAATTCAACCCCATTTATGCCACCTACTCTGACCTAACGAATACACGAGAACATATTTTCTTGGAAAACACTAATCGCCTTCCGTGGAAGAAATCAGAGCCATTAAGGTACAGTGGGTGAAGAGAGATCCCTCAAAGTTTTTCTGATACCACAATGACATCAGTCATAATACCGAAGATTGCTGACAACTAAAGGATGAGATTGAGACTCTCATTCAGGCTGGACCGTTAGCAGTACTCCCAAAATTGGGTTGCTTTCAATCAATATACCGGGCAGAACTCTTGTCAAGCCCTAGAAACTCCGACAAGTCAGCCAAGGACTCAAATGGATCAAATGAATCAGAATCAGAACCAAGTTGATCCTCCCCCAATAGTAGGAGGAGATATAACTACTATTGTCGGAGGACCTCATTTGGCTTGCATGAGCAATGGAGCCCAAAAAAGGTATATAAAGGAGCTGAAAACTCAAAATGGGATTGAATTTATCTCGAAGCAACAATTATCAATACAATAGGGGTTGGAAAAACAACCAATTATTTTCACGGAGGGGACGCTAGCCAAGTTCAGTTCCCACATAATGACCCGCTGGTGGTAACCGTGCAGCTCGCTAATCGCACTACACCAAATACTCCTTTCCATAACATATGAATATAATAGTCTTGAAAAAGTATTATGATACATCAAATAATAAAATAATAGGTGGGAAAAAAAATTGGCGGTACCAAAATTTTGGAGCCCGCGTCTTAGTTTATCTTCTACTTTTTACTTTTTTATTTGCCTCTACTTTTTTATTTTCCAAGCCTCTAAACAGTTTTCTAAGACACTTCTGACCATCCCTCAAGCGATACCCAGTTAGGGTTTCAGTATCAGCCACCGTCTTCCTCTTCTTCTTCTAATAACAATGGTGATCCCGATCCTGAAACTTTTGATCTCGGTCATGGGGCGGTTGAGAAGGAGAAGGAAGAGGAGGTAAGCTGTAACGACCCAAAATTACTATTAAGGCTTAAGGGCCTTGATTAGTGTGCCGGAAGCGCATAATTGGAGGTTAAGAGAATTAATGGTAAGAAAGCATGAATATGGGTATTGGATAAGTAATGCAGGCCCTGTTTGGTTGGTAAGGGCATAATGGTAATCTTGGCCCGTTAGGGCATAAGTGTGAATGTGTGTGATAAATAGTTGAGACCACATTATTATGTGGATAGATAGATAAATGTATATGCGGGTACATGTGTGTGCATTTGTAACTATCGGCACGAGGCGATCCTAGGGAGCAGGTAGCGGGAAAGGTCACAACGGGGCTTAATAGTTGACTTTGGATAAGTCAGGGATACTATGGGTATCGGGTAGTTATTTAGACTATCGGGTTATGAAAATAAATATATGGAGATATATTTGAGGTTAGAAAGTCTAGGCGGGAATATTGGGGAATTTTACTGTTTTGGCCTCGGGGACGGTTCCAGCACCCCGAGCCTTGGGAATTAACTTAGCAGATAAGATAAACTTAAGGAAACCCTTAGAGGAAAATAAACCGACTCTTTTTCAGCTCTATACTCTACTCTTTCTTAAGGAAAAACAAGGCAAAAGGAACACTGAAATCTAAAGGGAAACAAGCTCGGAATTTCTGGAAATTGAGGCTGGATCATTGGGGCTTAGTTCAAGAATCATCCAAGGAATAGAATCAACACTAAGGTAAGCATTGAATCTTCTTTTCTGTGATTATAAATTCTGGGTTTTGGTTGGGTTTTGAGGTAAACATGGTTTTGATGTTTAAAGACAGAATTAAGGAGGAAAGCTTGGGAATTAGCTTGGTTTTGGCTTGGTGAAGTGGTTCAGTAGAAGAGGTAAGTTTCAATTCATGGTTTAGTGGTTTTAATCTGAGTTTGAATGGTTGGTTTGAGTGTTTGAGGTTCTTGAGTTTCAGAAGTTGGAGATGGGGTTCTAGTAGGTTGTTGGGCTGTAATTCTGTTGAATTATGCTGTTTAAGTTATGCTAAGAGTGTTGGGAATGATTGATAATGAAATAGAGAGCTTTGGGATGATTTTGGGTAAGGTTTGGAGGTTAGAATTGGTGGAAATTATGGGCTCGAAAGGAAGGGTCGCTGCTCTGTTCTAGAGCGCTGCGGCCCTAGGATGAAGATGAGCCAGGAGGGCTCACCCAAGGGGGAGCGCCGCGGCACCCAAGGCAAGGGTCGCGGCGCGTGTCTTCTTTCAGGGAGGGCCTTGGTTCTGTTTAAGGGCAGGGCCGCAGCTAAGCCTTAGGGGCGCAGCCCTTAGACGCATACTTGAACGTTCAAGGTTTTAAAGTACGGGGAGCGAGCCTAGGGTGCTCGGGATCAATCTCACCACCATGATTTGTGGGATTCGACTTCCCGGAATCTAGTTTTGTACATGAAAACCTATAAGTGAATATTAACGGAATCCATTATCTTGGTTGTGACTAGGTGATAAGCTAGGGCTCGGGAATGGATCGTGCTCGGGGGTCGTCCTTTCTAATTAAAGCACTTGGAATCAAGGTAAGAAAACTGCACCTGTGTATGTGGATAGGATGGGACTAAGTGTTCCCTATATTTGAATGTAATGTTATGTGATTGTAATAAACCATGTGGATATGTTGGGACTAAGAGCTCCCTATAATCGTATGAATGTCATAAGGTGGTATTATGCCACGGGGACATGTGGTAACGGCCTAAGGGTGCCGAAATCCACACTTGCGCATATGGCGCGGCTCGGACACTGGTATCAGAGGACAGCTTATTAATCACTGAGCTCGGTTAAGCTGGCCGGAGTCAGTGGGCATGTCACTGGAGTTGGCCTAAGCGAGCCAAAGGCAGTGAATTAAACAGAGGGTGCGGCATGCGGACGTTAACCCTAGTTATTGCTTGATATGTGTTTATTGTGGATTATTTTCTATGACTTAATGAGTATCTGGAACTGGATCAATGATTATTGACCAGTGTGTTGCCTTGAATGAATTTAATGGCTTGATGGAATTGAGAAATACTTTGTGACTATTGGCCTATGCTTTGTGAACTGCTAGCTGTTAATACTGTTATGTTATGATATTGTGTTTTCTTGCTGGGCTTCGGCTCACGGGTGCTACATGGTGTAGGTAAGGCAAGTTAGTCATGGGTTGGAGAGCTCTGGGGGCGAGGTGTACATTGCCAGCTGCTCGGCCACCACGGTCGAGGATTTGTACAGGAACGGGAACCTAAACCGTATATTTTACCATTAGAGTGGCTTGGTCGTTTATTTGTAATTAAGAATTTTATATTTACGTTATTTAAACCCTGATTTGGGATCCCATGTAACAAACACCCGTTTTAATAAAGTTTAATCGTTTATAATCAAAATTCTTTTTAATCTAATATTTTTGTGTCATTAGATACACAATTTGAACTAAATGACTTGATTAGCGAGTCTTGCACTATTTCAAACACACAGTGTAGCGGTCTTGGTTATCCAAGGTGTTACATAAGTGGAGCTTCTATTCATCAGGAGCTTGCGAGGTTGGAATTGAAGGAGAACGAGGAAGAGCCGGTTCTGAAACCAGATTTGGATGAGAATAAAGAAGAAAAAGAAGAAGAGAATGATGAGAAAAGGTTGTTGACAGGGATTTGAGTGGAGAAGAAATGGGGAGTCAGAATGGAAGTGACGATGGAAATGAGAATGTGAATGAGGATGGGAATGGGAATGGGAGTGAGAACGAGAATGAAAATGAGGATGAAGATGAAGATGAGGATAGGAAGAGAGAAGTAGAAGAGAACGATGATGAAGATGGTGGAGTGGGAGATAATAAGAGTGGAAATGAGACTGAAAATGGCAGTGAAGTAAATAATGGTAGCGGTGAAATGGATAAGAAGGTCCGATTATCTCTGCAAGTCCCCTATCGTAAAAGAGAAACAAAGTGACTCTGGCCGAACTTGATGCTGGGCTTCTTCTCGGTGGATTGCCATTATCCTTTGCTAGGTATGCTTCTCTCTTTACTAATTATTAATTAATAGGGATGTTCATGAAATCCAGAAACCTAGGTCCCAAACCCCAACCAATCCAGACCAAACTGTTTGAGACCGCACCAAAAAAATCCGACGCTGATGGTCCGGTTATCCGGACCATTTTCCTTCACTGTGGTTTGGCCCCGGTCTCAGCATTATACTTGCCGGTTCAAACCGGACCAGACCGGTGATTATAATTTTTTTATACTATATATACACATATATGTTAAGAGAAAATAAACCCTAAACATATATGCGCCTCCCTTCTCCCTCTTCCTCACACTCTATCTCGGTCACTCTCATTCTCTTCTAGTTCTCACTGTCTCACTCACAAATCAACGACTGCTATAATGAGAAGTATGATAAGGGAAAAGGTGTTGTTGGCACCCAGTTGGGATTAAGCAAAATTATGTGGGCTACTTGGATCCACTCAATCGCAACTCCAACATTTGTTCTATGTTAAAAGTGAAAGCTTCTAAGCCAACGAACTATTTTGTGGAAGTGCATTAGTTTTCTCAAGTTCTCTTCATTACCCATTTGTCTTCTTCTGGCTCCTTTCTCGTTAGTGCTTGGTTCCTGAGAGTTCCAGTAGAATTTACATTTGGGTTTTTGATTTTAGAGTGTTTTCTGACAATTTCAGTTTTTGGGTCTTGCTTACAATAATGACGTCTGCATACCATAATCTTGATTTGGGAAGGACTGTTTTGGATTTGGTTGCTTGTGGCTGTTCATCTAGCTCTTCATTCTACACTTATATCTAATTAACTCGTAAGAAGCACGTCACTGTGTATAAGATATTTTAGGCAACTTGTGATTTTTTTTGTTGTTCTTTTATAAATTTTGATAGAAGAGATGAATTTCCTTTGTTGCAGCAATTTTGTGGAGGAATAGCTTTTATAAATTTTGATAGCATAGATGTATTAAAGAGAAGGCTACAAAGTGTTCTCAATAACACAGAATAAATGTGAGATGGATACAAGAGGCAATAAGATGATGCTTACTTGGAGGGAATCATCAAGGTAATTTGCATAGTTATATTTAAGTTCATAATTAGTAGTCTCTGTCTCATATATATTTCATGATTCTCCATCCAGCTATTTAAGTATCATGTTTTCTTAATACATATGGACACACTTAAATCTAGAACTCACCATAGGATGATGTGAATCCTCTCTGTAAACTTGATTTGAAATCTTAATGAGATCTAATGCCAGTATTATTTGATTTTTGCATACCTGATATTGCAACAAGTTTATTATATGTTTTATCCTCGTGCTTAGTTAAAATCACTCTAATTGTTGCAGCAATCACAAGTGCATGTGAAAAGTGCATAGTTTGAGGTTTTCAAATAGGTTGCTGCATTTTGTTTATGCAATATTTTTTCATGGCAACTTTTCATTTGGCTAGAAAATAATTGTTGGAAAACTTGTTATATGTAGAAGTTGAACCTTGCATATAATTTTGATATTCCACTGCTCTGAAAATATTTGAAAAATGATATACTCCAAATCCAAAACTAATACTAATCCAAAAGAAAAAAAAAGAGCAGAATAAGTAAAGAATAAATGAAGTACCTAACGTATAATAACAAGAGTGGGCAGTAACCAAACAAATTAAGAACTGAAACAATTGCAGAAATGGAGCACCTAATTTTTTTTTTAGGTACCATTTGATCTATATAATATACATGGATATATACATGTAACATCAGCCATACATTATATATCAATGAAAAATTGAAAATAAATCTCTTGTTTCATATCAGGCAATGAATCTATATTTCTCAGTATTACTATCTGCTATTGATATCTGATTTCCATGTCCAGGAGAGGATATTGTTGTATGCATCTATTTGGCAATCTTGATATTATTATTCGATGATGAGGGTGAAAATAACTTAATAGCTTGTTGCTAAATTCTTATTTGCTTTCCCAATTTCCATGAGCCTAGTTCATAGCTCCTACCAGTTTTTCTTCTGGGTTTATTCTGGCTATGGCTATAGTTAAGGTGTTTGGTCAAAGGCAAATCTCTTTAATGCTTTAATTTTTGTTATCTATGTTTCTGTAAATCCTCTTGTATTCGGACCATTTATTAGAAATTTTGTTCTGCATTATGCCAATAATATGCTATTGGGGTTGCTTTTCTGTGAAAATACATTAAGATATGTGGGATTGTGGCCTCTATTTCAATTTGCAACATAAAGCTTCCTGCTCATATGTGCTAGAGATTATGAGCTCTTGATAATTGTTACTATAGTAGTAGATGAATATTTTTCTTTATTTTGTCGCTGTTAAAAAAGTTGAGAGGCAACCAGAATATTTGTATTTCAATACCACGTGAATAATAGTTTTATTATACAGAGAATAACTAAAAATTAATCATTTTCCTCTTGTTCAATTTGCTAGGATGGTTCGTGCAATGGGCTACAACATTATGCTGCCCTGGGAAGGGACAACAAGGTACCCAACATCTCTTTTATTCGAGTTAAATAAAAACGCAATGTGCAAAAGCTGTAATATAAAGGCTGTTTTCTTGGAATTTGTGAATCCTTCTTATCTACCTAATTTACAACATGTTCTTTTTATTTTTTATTTTTGTACGAAAAATTATATTGAATGTAATGCATCAAAGGAATTTCTACTCACTAAAATCGCATCTTATAAATTTGTTTTCCTATTAACTAAAAGTTGTCCTTTTATTTGTCATTTTTCAAGTTGGGAGCAGCTGCAGTAAATCTTGTTGCAGGAGACAAACCTACTAATGTCTACTCAGGAATAGCTGCTAGGTATTTGCTACTTTCTCTTATTGTAATAACTATTTACAAGTTAGAGCTAATGATCTCCAACTTATAGTTGTCCCTATGATAAAGGCAAGTGATCCTCCAAGAACAATCATGAGCTGAAGAACAAACATGCAAACATTTATAAGAATTTAACTTAGATCATTGTGTTTGATTTAAATTAGGTTATATTTTTGTTGTTGTTTGTCTTCTTTGAGTCTCGTTAATGAAGATGTAGATAGATTTTTTTTTCTTTCAAATCACGACTTACTGTTGTCAATCACAACTGAATTGATATGTTGCTCCTTTTAAACATAAAACTTTCTTTCTACAGTTTGGTTGCTGAGAGATGTGTTTAAAATGAAAGGAAAATTGTATTCACTGTTGTTGTGATATTTTAGGGAATCTCATATTTTGGATACCCTTTTGGTTAATATCAATGTTATAGTTGGTAACTAATTATGATAAATCATTTTGGAGATTTGGGTTGAGCATTTTTTTTTTTTATAGTAAACACTGAATTTGATCACCAACACTCTTGATATTTGAGTCTCATAACTTAAATCATACCAATGTATAATTTGACTCTGATTCTAGTAGTGTCATCATGCCAATGCATGATTTAATTTTGATTATAGCTTTATAGAACTAGTAGTAGCCATTTTCATGGCTCATATTCTGAGGGATATTTTTTAAGAGCTTTGCTTTCCTTTTAGTCATTACAAAGATAGCAAAACTAGGAAAGTTTAAAGATTGATGAGATGTGCAAAGTATTTCCAAAACAGGGGAAATAAAACATGTATTACTAGGCAATAGAGCCATCATTACTTAGTATGCGTGGCTCATATATATATACACATAGAATTACATGAGTATGTATAGATTAGAATGCTTTACAGCTTATGTAGCTGAATAACATACTTATGGGAGGAAACTCTGGTGTTTCCATAGCTAGAACTGTATATTAATCTATTACAACAAATATATTTTAATTACCAAAAGTTCTCATGTTTAAGCTTAACTAAACTAGAAAACATAGGTATTTGAAAACTCTTGCTTATTAAATGAGTAGGACTTTCAAGTAGTTAATAGATCATATATGTAATGCCATGGATAGTCAAGACCGCTACACTGTGTACTTATAAAGGTGCAAGACTTGCTAATCAAGTCATTAATTTGAAAACGTGTCATTAAACATGTAAGAGCTAGGGTTAAAAAGGTTTTGGTCTTAAAAGACTCATTTTATATAATTAAACTGTTATATACACGGGATCCCAAAAGAAACAGAGTTGAAAGTTGATTTACAGACTTCCAAAAGTATATAAACAAAGGTAAGCCATACTAAGGCAAAATAGTCATTCTCTGGGTCTCACGTCCCTGCCTAAACCTCAACCGTGGTGGTCGAGCAGCTGGTCATGTACATTCCGCCAGCTGAGCTCTCCAATCAAGGCTGATCCAACTTGCCCTTGCTTTGCACCACGTAGCACCTGTGAGCCAAGGCCAAGCAAGAAAACATGTGCAACACAAACAATGCAAACTGATAACAAACTCACTAAGCATGAACTCTCATCAAATAATTCACAATAGTCAATCAGCATATATTCAGAGTCAAGGATGCACTCAAACACTTATAACATTTATATCACATAATAATCAGGGCCGACAACTTAGGTCGCACCCTCTGTTTATCCCACTGACTCCGGCCCGCTTAAACCGAGCTCAGTGCATATTAAGCTGTCCTCGGCTACCATTGGACGAGCCGCGTCCTGTGCGCTAGTGTAACCCTTGGAACCCTTAGGCCATTGGTTCACTAAATAGCTTGCATGGCATAATACAATATTTTCAAGCATTCACATTAGGGAGCCCTTAGTCCCGTCACATATATTCAACCAGGTGCAGTTCTCTTACCTTTAATCTTTGCGGTAATTATTTACGAGCAACACTCCTCAGGCACGATCCGTTCCCGAGCCTAAGCTTTTATCACCTAGTCACAACCAAAGTATAAGGTACCATTAATATTCAAATTAGGGTTTCCGGTTACAAAAATAACTTCCGGGAATCCGAATTCTACGAAGCACGGCGGCGGAATCGATCCCGAGCATTCTAGACCACATTCCCATGCCTAAAATCCCTAAAAGTTCAAGTGCATAACTAAGGGCTGCGGCCCTAGCCTCAAACAGAGCCGAGGACCACCCTTGGAAGAGGACATGCGCCGCGGCGCTCACCATTGGCCAAGCCCCCTTGGCCTTTCTTCATCCTAGGGCTGCAGCGCTCTAGAACAGAGCCACGGCCCTTCCCTTCAAGCCTAGAATTCCCACCATTTCTAGGCTTGAAACCTTAGCCAAAACCACCCTTAAGCTCCCTACTTCAGCACCCAACAATCCCAACACTTTTAGCATGATGATGCGTGTCGTATTGCGTACCAAATTTAACAAATATTTTATTTACTCTAAAACCAATTATTTAGTATAACGGCAAGTAGAGGTCGAACCCAAGGGAACTATATTCAGTTTATTATTCACAAAAGCTTAACAAAATTAAATTGGAAAGGGGGGTTTCTGAAATGTAAAAGTAAAAGCAAGAATTAAGAAAACAATTGATAGCAAGAAGAGATTAACAACGATTTTAAAGATGGTTAAGAATTATTCTCCACCTCAGACAATCATGCATGATCATCAATAATAAATATTATTCCGATTCCAATTAAACTATTAACCCCGCAGATAACGCTTAAGCAGTCAATTATCACAATCTCCCTATCACAATCAATTACGGCTTAGCGCTCAATAATCAATTCTTTTTACCAAACAACAAACCTATTAAGCATACGATTCATTCAATTTAGTAAAAGCATTAACAACAGTGGAGATAGGTTAATCTAGGCAATAAATCAATGAAGCATTTAATTCATTTAACCTAGGTTCTATTCTTCATCACAATCAACAACGCCTTTGACCACATCATCAATTGCAATTTATCACAAACACTCAGAATCCTAAACTATTAGGTGAATAGAAATTCTAAGATGACAGTAAAATAATGCAAGCCCTAATTAGTTGTACACCCTAACAAGGAATCACAATATTTCATACAATAGGCATAGAAGAATAGAAGAATTTAACATTATGGAAATCAAGAACAATATTCACATCTCAAATCAAACATTCATGTCTGGGTTTTGAATAACCCTTAACCTAAAAGAAACTTAGCCAACAATCATGATGAAAAACATAACCAAAATCAAAGAATAGAAGAGTTTAGAGAAGAAGAAAACTATTGAAAAAGTTGAATGCGATCGTCCTTCTTCTCCTGCGCTCTCTGTGTGTTCCTCTCTCTAAAATCGTGTATCTAAAACTTCTTTCACGAATATGACCTAATCCCCCTTTTATTTCCCGTCCAAAAATTAAGAAAAATCGAATTTAAATTTGAATTCAAACGCGTGCCGCAGCAGCCATATTTCCTTGCCGCGGCACGAGGCTTCAGATATGCGATATAGGCTTTGCGTGCCGCGGTATGCAACTTTCCTTGCCGCGGCACGAGACTCTCTGTTTCTCTTGTAGCGGCAGGGAATTTTCCCTGTAGCGGCAAGGACCTCTCTGACTTGCCTCGTAGCGGCAGGGACTTTTCCCTGTAGCGGCAAGCTCTCAGATTTCTCGTACTTTTGTTCTTTTCTCGATTTTTCTTCTCTTTAACACTTTACTCCAATGGTTAGAATCCTACAAAATCGTCATTCAACCAAAAATCATAAAAAATATACAATTATCCTTAAAAATAATGATTTAGATTAAATGAAACAAATTAACAAAACGATTCTAACTATCCCCAAACACACTACTTATGAACACAAAATCTGATATGTAGAAAGGTAAACTTTATACAAAAATATACTTATCACATGACTTAAACAACATAATTCCACAGAAAACCCAACCTAACATACACTAGAATTCTCTTTTCAATTTCTGAAACTCAAGAGCTATAAACACTCAAATTAGCCATTCAAACCCAAATTAAAATAGCTAAATTATGAATTGAGACTTACCTCCTCTACTGGACCACTTCACCAAGCCAAAACCAAGCTAATTCTCAAGCTTTCCTCCTTAATTCTGTCTTTAAACATTAAAACCATATTTACCTCAAAACCCAACCAAAAACCTAGAATTTATAACCACAGAAAAGGAAATTAAGTGCTTACCTTAGCCCTGATTTAGTTCTTGATTAATTCTTGAGCTAAGCCTCCAAATCCCCACCTCAATTCTCAGAAATTCCCAGCTTGATTCACTAAATTCTCTATGGTTTCCTCTTTGTGTTTCCTTGAATGAGAGAGTAATAAAGAGAAGGGCTGAGAAAGAGTCGGTCTAATATTTCTGTCTACTAATTTCCTTAAGTTTGTCTTACTTGTTAAGTTAATCCCAAGGCTCGGGGTGCCGGAATCGTCCCTGAGGGCAAAATGGTAAAATCCCCAAATATTCCCGCCTAGACTTCCTAACCTCAAATATATCTCCATATATTTATTTTCATAACCCGATAGCCTGAATAGCTACCCAATACTAGAAATACCCTTGACTTATCTAAAGTCAACCGCTAAACCCTGTTGTGACTTTTCCCCCACTAACTAGCTCTATGATCGCCTGGAGTCGTACTCTGCAGTTCTACCCACATAATAATGTGCTTCTCACAATTACCATATTCACATATCATATAAAAGCCAATATAATCACACAAGCATCATTAACCATATAATCATGCATTTAAATCAATATATTCATGCAAACCACATTTAACCCAGTAATGCCCTCCTGGCACACTAAACAAGGCCCTTTAGCCTCATTAGCGAATTTGGGGTCGTTACAATATATATTTACACAGTCACAACAGTAACTTAAAATTGTCGAGAATGGGTTTTTTTTCTTTCTTATATAAATGATTTCTAAACATGAGCTAGCTAGCTTTGGCAGAGAAACCAGTTATGATCCGATCAGACCACCAAAGAGATGGTTGGAATATTTTCATGGTTTGGTTTTATAGTACAACTTGTCTATTAAAGTTATAAGAAAGGATTTATGTTTATAATATGGCTTTTAGTACTCAGATCTTTTCCAAATTTACCTTAGTAATACATGTTATGTACATAGATACATAGATCATTTACAACTTAAACCTTTTCTGACCTATACATCTCTTAATCAGTATCTGGAGAGGCAAAACTTCCTATACTTTGAAAATATGTTGTTATATATGGTATTAACAGTGCAGATTACATAGTTAGTGATGAGTTTTTGAAGCTGAGCTAGTACATAAAAGCTATAAAAAGCTTTTATCTTTTGTCGACAGGACATTTTAGTTTTGATGTCATGTCAACTCCTTCCTTTCTTTGAGAAATGGGGTTGAAGTTGGTTTTTGTTTTAGTGTTTTTTGAGTATTATATGAATGGGGTCTAATATTCTGTTTCCCTGCACTGTTTGTTTATTTTACAGGTTAGACGACTTGAACTCTAGATTATAATCACCATCTGCTACAGGAGGGAGAAAGTGTGGATTTAATATTGACGGAATAGGTGGTTCTCGGCATGCTAGGGATACAACGCCTAGATCATTTAAAAAAGGGATGATAAAGGGTTCTGAAGGACTAAAGTCATTGTTGATCTTTTAGTTGTGCTACCCTTACCAGAAGATCACTTCTATTTTCTGTATATTGCTTCAGAGTTCCTTATGTTTTTGCTACTAGTCTTCATGTCTAAATTTTAGTAAGTCATTTCTCTTGTACATTTGTGTATTTCAGTGTATAAAATAAAAATCTATAGTTCTTGCTAGTTCTAGAGCCAAAGTTCTGTGTAATTTTTTATTGTCAAGCTCTATTACTGGAAAAGAATACATGAATTCTAATATAAGAACCAATACGAGTTTTTTTCTCTTTAATAGTTTAGTATATAGGCTTCTCTGTTGGCACTTTTAGGGATGAGGCTGCATTTTATTGCCTTTAGTATGGCCTTTTTTTTAACAAATTTAGCCCATAATCATTTCCTGCTTGCACTTGAAAAGAAAGAAAAAAACTATGTTTTGCCAATAATTATGAGATCAAGTAGAATCCATATCATCATCATCTTCATAGATTTTCCCCCTTTTTAGATATTGTCTCCATCTATAGATTGTTGTAAAGTTTTAAATTGATCAATTATTTGGAAAAAGGGCATCAAATTTAATTCTAGAGATTTTTTATGAAAGAACTACTGGAGCAGTTAATTTTTTTTTTTTAGCTAAATGTCATTGTTAATAGTACATGCATCTAAAATATGTAATCAATTACACACACACTTATCGAATTTTATTTGTCTAGTAAAGAAGTTTCTGTCATTTTTTGCAGGTATGCTTAGTTCTTATTACTTGAGTTACATGCTGTCATCATCTTTGCAAGTACCTATATTTTTCTGTAAAAATATATTTTTTTTAGTACTCATTATTTCCCTAGCTAAAGAGTAATTTGGGTATGGAGAAGTTTCTGCATTAAATTGATGTTAAATTTTCTTTCCACCTCTGTCAACCTAACTTCATGGATCCTTCAACTATTATTTTATTGAAACTTTGCATTGTTGATAGTTCTTTAATTGTTATGATTTTTCTATTATAAAATGACTACGAAGGTGGAGGTCTTGATTTCTGACTCCTTATCTATTTTTAATCTCTGCAGATAGTGGTCTTGAGATATCTTCAGCAGTCTGACGGGTCAGATGTTCTTCCTACAAAACAAGCATTGTTTTTCATTGTCTTACTCCAATATGTTCCCAGATTTCTTCGAGTGTTACCGTTAACTTCATAATTGAATCAAACAGCCGGTGTATTTGCTGAAACTGCTTGGGCAGGTGCTGCATACTATCTGCTATTGTACAAGAGGTACATTTTGATACTCAAAAAAGAACCAATATCTTATAATTTAGTGTTTTGTTTCTTTGTTTGCTTTGGTGTAGTTGTGAATTCATTATTTTGTATGTGGTGTCCTCTCTTGGAAATAATTTCCATAGCATTTTTCTTGAAGTAATTTGTGATGCTAGATAATAACAATAAAATATTTCTTTGTTTATTTTACAGATGTGACAAGCGAAATAGAAAATGATACTTAATTTTGAAGGCTTTGTGTTAGGCAGCAGTAGAATATTTTGTGCTGAAAGTAGTAACTTTTCAATATGTTGAATGTTTAAGACTACTTGAATACTTAAAGAACATTTTGTTGTTGATGACAGTGTTGAATGTTTTAAACTAATCTGTGGATTGTTAATACATTGTTGAATGTTTTTACTTTTTTTATTTGAAAATCAAGTTCATTTGATGATGCTAGTATATATTAGAAAGGTAATTTTAATTATATAAATAAAAAAATATATAATAGAATAAATTAGTGTTATATAAATGAATATATAATGAGAATTTAAACTTATCTAAATATTAAAATAATATTAAAAATGTGTTATAATATCTATTACAATAACACTTTTTATAAGTAAAGAATTTTGTTATGCAAACTTCATTATATAACACAAAAAATGTGTTATACTAAAGTGTAGTATAACACAAATTTATAAGTATTGAAAATGTGTTATATAATCGACTATAAATAATACAATTAAACACTTATCTATTTATTAAAATAACACAGAATGTGTGTAATCGTTGACAGTATAATAACACATCTGTATAACAATGATAAAGTGTTATGTAAAGTACCCTGACCTACGATAACATAGTCAGTCTTAACACATCAAAAAGTGTTATGGTATGTTTTGATAACACATTTTTGGTCTTATTAGAAGCATTTTTTCTTGTAGTGTCGAAGGGTCCAAAGGATATTAATAGATAATGGAAGGTCAATAAATGTGCTTTTCATGTCCAGCCTAGAAAAAATGGGATTATCCATGACTAATCTAAAGGCGACCTCAATGACACTGTATGGATTTTCGGCAAAGGGACGGCAGCCATAGGGATAATCGGACTGGTGGTTACGATAGCAGATGATGCACAAACTATTACTAAAATACTTGAGTTTGTTGTAATCGATTGTCCGGCTGCGTATAACGCAATGTCGGACGACCCACACTGATGATTTTTGAAGCCATTACCTCGATCCGACACTTAGCAATGAAGTTCTCCTCAGCCTTGGGGATATGCACAGTTTGTGGAGACCAACTCGCCACCCAAGAATTGTACAACATAGTCATGATGGGAAAATCATGACCCGGGCAGTAGGCAATGGTCATAGACGAAGAAGGTGAGGAGTCCCGGGTAATAGAAGTTACCCATGGGACGAAAGAACCTTGAGAAGGAGATAATGAGATCGCCCAATAGGAAAACATTGACAAGCGAATAAGTGAAGATAGATCTGAGCTCAAAGCTATGAAGGAGCTCGAGAAAATCAGTATCGACCTAAAAACACCCCCAAGAGTTGTAAAAGTTGGGAAAAATCTTGGGGTTGAAAGGAAGAAGGAGCTGGTTAAAGTCTTGAGGAAGAACCTGGACGTCTTCGCCTGGTCCCATGAAGATATGGTGGGAATCAGTCTGAGTATAATAATGCATACTTTGAACTTGGACAAGAATGTGCTTGCAAAGTCCCAATAACCAAGGCTGTTGGGGAAATTATGGTCAGAAGCATTAGAAGAAGAAGTAGCTCGCCTACTTAAATGCAGATTTATCAGGGAAGAAAAATACCTGATCTAGGTTGCTAGCCTCGTCTGGTCCCGGAGCCAAACGGGAAGTGGAGAACTTGCATTGATTTCTCTGATCTAAATAAGGCCTGTCCTAAGGTCTGTTTCCCATTACCTATAATTAATCAGTTGGTAGATGCTACAGCTGGTCACGAGCTCATGTCTTTCATAGATGCGCATTCTGCATATAACCAGATCATGATGAACCCTGCAGACCAAGAGCATACCAGCTTCATGATTGAGCATAATATACTACTACAAAGTTATGCCATTCGGGCTGAAGAATGCCGGTGCTATATACTAACAGTTAGTCAAAAAAATGTTCGCTAACCAGATCGAGAGAAAGATGGAGGTGTATGTCCATGATATGCTATTTAAATCAAAGACCGCAAATAACTATGTATCCGACTTAGAAGAATTTTTTGGCGTACTGAGGAGGTATGACATGAAGTTAATTCCTTAGAAGTGCACTTTTAGAGTTTCGTCGGGAAATTTTTTGGGGTTTATAGTCAACTCAAGGGGGATAGAGGCAAATTCAGAGAAAATCATATCATTGTTGGAAATACCTTCGCCTAGGTCGCACAAGGAAGTACAAAGTTTAACCGGAAAGGTGGCGGTCCTAAACCATTCGTTTTAAAATCCACTGACAAGTTTCTCCCATTTTACAACTTGCTCAGAGGAAATAAGAAGTCTGAGTGGACCAAAGAATGCAACCAAGCATATCACGACCTGAAAGCTCGTCTGGAAGAACCCCCCGCACTACCAAAACCAGCGTCTAGGGAATGTTTGTTTTTGCATCTGGTCGTGATGGAAAATGCGATCAGTGTTGTGTTAGTTTGAGAGGAAAATCGAGCGCAGAAACCAATGTATTATGCAAGTAAAAGAATTCTCTGAGCTGAGTCCCGATATCCCTTAATAGAAAAGCTCGCGTTCTATCTTATTTTGGCTTCATGGAAGCTCAAACCATATTTTCAGTCCCACACTATCCACGTCTTAACCAACCAACCTTTAAGGTAGGTTTTAAAAAAACCTGAAACATCGGGACGTCTACTAAAATGGGCCATCAAACTTAGCCAATTTGAAATATTATATGTGCCACACAAAGAAATCAAGAGTCAAGCCCTCGTTGACTTTGTGGGTGAGTGCACAGGTTTTCAGGATGAGCTGGTAAGAAAACCGGTGCAGGAATTGTGAAAAATCTTCACTGATTGATCCTCTAATGAAAACAAATTGGGAGCTGGGATAATTTTAATCTCACCTGAAGGGCATCGATTCCATACAGCTCTCGGGTTCAGATTCGAAGCATCCATCAATGAAGCTAACTATGAGGACTTATTGGCAGGGTAAGGGTGGCGAAAGAGCTAAAAGCAAAGGCAATCCAACATTATAGTGATTCCTAGCTCGTAGCCAATCATATATTGGGAGAATATTAGGCTCGCGGTATCAAGATGGCAGGCAACTTAGCCAAGGTTAAAGGCGAGTTGTCTAAATTCGAGTTTTGCTCCGTTGAACAAGTACCCTACGAGCAGAATTCCAATGCTGATGATTTGGCTCGACTTGAAACCACCAAAGAGGCGGATACACTAAATTTACTTCCAGTGGAGTTCTTGGAAAGCATGAGCAT
Organism: Humulus lupulus; assembly: GCF_963169125.1. Classification (NCBI taxonomy): domain Eukaryota; kingdom Viridiplantae; phylum Streptophyta; class Magnoliopsida; order Rosales; family Cannabaceae; genus Humulus; species Humulus lupulus. Next base: position 159,779,572 of record NC_084794.1, on the reverse strand, counting down.
AATAACATAAATGGTGGAGGTCGGAAGGATAGACACAAAACCAACCCGGATGACCCCCATAGTGGAGTATCTCACAACCAGAAAGATACCTGATGATCAAAAGGGTGCAAGAAAGCCGCTATATCAAGGTCTGCGAAATGTTATGGTTCAAGGGATTCTATATCGATGAAGGTATTCGCTACCTCTCCTACGATGTGTTCTACCTGAGGAAGCACAAACTATCTTGCAAGAAATTCACAAAGGCATCTACAGAGACCAAGCTAGGCGGCGAAACCTGGCTCTGAAAGTACTGAGACAGAGCTATTTTTCGCCCACACTAACAAAGGACTCAATCTCGTATGTGCAGAAATGTTACAAATGCCAACACTTTCCCATAGTTGTCCGAGCAGCTCCCATTGAGCTAACCATGATGTCATCCCCTTGGCCGTTTGCAATATGTGGAATTGACTTGATTAGTTCCTTGCCAACTGGAAAAGGAGGAGTTCCTTATGTTGTTGTCGCCATCGATTACTTCACGAAGTGGGTGGAGGCTGAACCTCTGGCAACCATCACCTCGAAGAGAGTCCTGGATTTTGTCGTAAAAAATATCATATGTCGGTTTGAACTCCCAAAGCAGATAGTGTTTGATAATGGAACTCAGTTCGATAGTGATCTCTTCACAAATTTTTGTGAAAAATATGGCATAACTAAGAGTTTTTCGTCGGTAGAATACCTGTAGGCTAATGGATAGGTCGAGGCCATAAACAAGACCCTAAAGGTGAGCTTAAAGAAGCGATTAGATGAGGCCAAGGGACTATGGCTCAAGTAGCTCCAGCAAGTACATTGGGCCTATAGAATTTCACATCGAACCTCCATGGGACATACCCTTTTTTCTATGACCTTTGGAAGCTAGGCTATGCTCCAGATTGAGGCACTGGTGATGACCCACAGACAGAAGACCTTTTATCGAGATCAAAACCACGATCTACTCAATGCATCTCTTCATCTAAATGAGGAAAAATGAAAGGCATCAAAATTGCAGCTCGCCCATTAACAGCAGAAAATCATTCGTTACTTCAACTCGAAGGTAAAAGGATGTCAACTTGGACTTGGTGATTTGGTCCTCCGGAGTGTGTTTTTGGCAAGTAATGATCCCAAGGACAATGTATTAGGGCCGAACTGGGAAGGACCATACCAGATAGTGGAGATCCTGCGCGAAGGGACCTTTAAGCTAGCCTAATTAAGTGGAGAAATAGTTCCACGAACCTGGAATGCCCTACAACTCAAGAAGTACTATCAATAATTTCATTGTCTGTAATGTTTTTAGAATTATTTTTATGTAAAGCTTATCTATAAAAGCCATTTCATTTTAATAACAATTGGATTATTATGTAATCAATTTTGTCATTTTATTATCGCGGGCTCACTTTGTAAAAGCAACCTATAACATTTATAAGAAAGATTTTAAAAGAGTTCAGCAAATTCGGCTTAAATATGAAGCATAGAGTTTGGAAAAATTAATTATTCAATGGCTTTTTAAAGCTTGAATTTTCAAATTCCGAACACAAACTAAGATTGAGAAATTTTTAAAACAAAACCCCTGGAAATAACCAGGTTTGAGGCATGATTCCTAATAGGCACAATGCTATTAAGCAGACTAAAACCCCTTAATACAACCAGGTTCGAGGCCTGATTCCTAATAGGTACAATGCTATTAAGTAGACTCAAAACTCCTGGATATGACCAGGTCCAAGGCCTGATTCCTAACAGATATAACACAATTAGGTGGGCAACATCTTTGATACAACTAAGATATCAACTAAAATTAGTTAGTCGAGCCATAAAAAATCTATCCCGATCTAAAGACAACCCCTAAGATTTCGAGTATGCAAGAATCCAAGAATTCACAAACATGGGAAAGCAATAGACTAAGGGAAACACAAATAGATCACAAATTAAATAGGTATTCAAAAGCATATAGTTATCTCGAGGAGGGAAAAAACATCGATCTGAGTCTGAAGGCAATTTTTTTAGACTCTAAGGACTTAGTTACAAAACATAAAATAAAGAAAAGAAATCATTGAGCTCCATCGACTCGCTCGGAGGATGTCACTTCCTCGCCATCCCCTTCAGCACCATCAGAACCCTTGGCAGTCTCAGAGGGTTCTTGTGAGAATTGAATCATGAATTTGACAAGAAAAGGATCCAAAAAGCTTGGCTGCATGAAAGTGAAGTTCCTGTCCTAGTTGAAAGTCGAACACCAGTAAAGCATCTACTCCATTGAGTTCGACGACTCTGCAAGCTCCAACCTCATCTTCTTGGCCTCATCCTTCGCTTTGGCCTCGACCTCGCCAAGAATCTTTTTAAGGCCATGATTCTCATTTTGAGGCCATCATTCTCGACCTGCAGCTGGTCCAGTCGATGGATCATTTCCACGACCTAATTCTTAGCAATCCGCTCGCCTTCCTAGGAAGTAGGCAGGGCAGCCTTTGCAGACTGCTCGCTCTCTTGGGAGGCGACCAAGGTGGCTTGGAGTTGATCATTCCTAGCTCAAACCCGAGCAATTCCGCAGAGTTGAGCCAGGAAAAACTACAAAAGTTAAGGCAAGTTATGGTTAGTAAAAAAAAAGAGAGAAGAAAAGAAAAAGAAATTCTAGAAAAATAATCCGGGCTCACAGTGAGGTTCATTCCCATAGTGGACTCGAGAACATCTTCGGGAGAACGCTCCTCCATGGTCCTTGAAATTGGCTCTATACGTATGGCCCACCATATGGCTCGCCATCTCGTATACCGTCCTCCGAAATGGTTCAGGGATCCTCGCCAGCTTGAGTTGCTTTACTAGGATCTGAATAGAGGGAGCTTTGCCTTTGATCACTTGAGGAACCGAAGGAGGTACATATAACATCCCAAAAATGCTAATAGGGTTTAGTGCCTTGATTAGCATGCCGTAAGGGAAATAATTTGAGATATGTGTGATTAATTGACTAAATGCATGACTATGTGGCATGCATGATTTATATGATAATATGAATATAATTATGTACATGTTTATGTGTACTAAATATGCATGTGGGTTCGTTCTTGTTTATAAGGCCATATTTGTAATTTTGGCCCGTTGAGTGCATGAATCGATTATATGTTTTAAGTGGTTGGTACCACATTATTATGTGGATATATTTGCAGTATACGACTCGAGGTGATCTTAGTGAGCGGATTAGCGGAATAGTCACAATAGGGTTTAATACATGGCGCGGGTGAGCTTAGGGTATTTTGGGAAGCTTAACGTACATTTGGGATTTATCCAGTAACAGATAAATTTTTAGTATTTAGTTGGGCATGACAGGATTAATTGGCAACTTCTAGGATGAATCGAGGAAATAGCAGGAATTAGGGCTAATGACCATTTTCCCCTTATAAGCAACAAAGTGGCTGAATTAGTGTAGGGGTATTTTGGTCTTTATGGTGAAGGAAATCATAAATAGGCATTAGGATTAAACCAGAACCATCAGGATCATTTCTCAAACACTCTTTCCCTCTCTCTTTCTCACGTTCTTGTCCCTCTATCTCTCCATCTTTGTGTGACTTGAAGGCTTAGGAAAATTGTTGAGGAAAAGGGCTTAGCAATTGAAGCTTAGGGAATGGAGAATAGAAGATAGGAGAAGGCAAGGAACATGTGAGGAATTAAGCTATCACTTAGGTAAGATTTTAAGCCCTAATATGTTGAATTGTGGTTGGGTTTGGACGTGCTCATGGAAAATTTGGTTAGCTTCTGATTTTAGGATTTGAGGAAGTTTGAGCTGATATTATATGCTATTTGTGTTGTTGGTAGGGTGGTATTGAGAGTTCTGTACCTAATATTGGCTTTGGTATATGTTTAAGGTTGAATTGTGAGGCATTGAGTTGGGAAAAAATGCAGAAAACCCTGGGATTTTAGGGTTCACGGGGGTGCGTCGTGACTCAAAAGGCCCTCGGGAGCTTGCTGACTCGTGGGCGCGCCATAGCCCACCTCCCCCTAGGACAAGAGGTTGGCGCCTCTGACTTGGGGCGCACCGTGACCCTTAGGGCAAGGTCGCGACCCGCCTAGGCAGCCATATCCAAGATTAGATTTTAGGCTTAGGGACTTAAACCTAAGCGCTCGGGACGAATTCTACTACCGGGTATAGTAGAATTCGAGGTCCCAAAGGCTAGTATTTTACTCCAAAGCATTTGATTGAATTATATTTGTGATAGTTATCCATTGTTGCTTGTGACTAGGGTTACCGTTAAGGTTCAAGATTGAGGATCGTGCTCGGGGCCGCTCCATATCCTCCGCTTAGGACTCGAGGTAAGAACACCACACTTGAGTTGTGAATGGGACTGAGATTCCGCTGTATGTGAATATATGTGAGGATATAAATGTATTGGTGACTGAAAATATCTGGATAGCCAGGTTAGCTCGTACTGATTTTGGTGGAGTGTATCGTAACCTGCATATTTGTTTAGTTTGATATGAAAGTCTGGCCTAAGGGAGCCGGGGCTGATGTTTAGTGCACTAAACGCAGCTCGGCCTAAGCAAGTCAAGATTAACTAATAACTAAAGGGCTTGGCCTAAGGGTGTTGATCCTTAATTATTTTCATTGAGATTGAATTATATGATTGGAAGAATATGTTTGCTATGCGGTAACTCTCCAAAGACACGATACCTCATAATAGCTTCCATCCAGCTGTCCTGGGGTTGGACCACTTCTACCTCCTCAAGATCAGTGATGCTTGGAGAAGCCAGGTAGTCAATTCGGACCACGTTCAGCAACTTTGCATCTTTGGTGGTAGCAAGTTTAGCCAAGGTGTCAACATTAGAATTATCCTTCCGAGGAACTTGTTGGATGGTAAATCTCTTGAAGTTGTGTAATGTAACGTCCCAAATTCTTTAATATGGCTTAATACCTTTATCAGGGGGCCAGAAGGACAATAATTTATTAATTACATTATTATGTGATTTGATGCATGAATAAATGAATTATGTGAGTTATATTATAATATGATTGTATTTGCATGCATGTGGTCCTGTTTCTTATTAGAAGGACATTTTTGTAATTTTGGCTCGTTGAGGGTATATTTGTATATATATATGTGTGTGTGTGTGTGTGTGTGTGTGTGTGTATTAATTGACACAACAATATTGTGTGGGTATATTTGGGTTATTTGGCATGATGAGATCCTAGGAAGCAAGTTAGTGGTCTAGTCATAACGGGACAAATACCTGGATTGAGGTGAGCCTAGGGGTATTTTGGTAATTTAGTACATCACTGGGATTTGTCAGGTAATGGAAAATTATTTAGTGATTATTCAAGGATATTGGAGATAGCTGAAAGGTGGAAAAAAACTGATTTTCCCTCGAGGGGCTTTGAGAGAGAGATTTTTGCCCTGGGTCACTTTGGTCTTTTTTGGACACTTAGATTAATTTTGGCAGCTGAGTTTACTAACTCAAGGGATTGTTGGGTCTCGTTTTGTGTGCTATTTAGGTTGTATTTTATATAGTTTTTATTTAAGTTCTTCTATTATTTACTGCAATATTACACTTGCCTTTGTCACTTTTCCGGTTTTAGTCAATAAATAAAGGAATAGAGCAAATGAAGAAAATTCACAGAAAATGATGAAATAATCAGCGTTGTGATGTTGTTTATGTAAAAAGATGAGTCCTCAAGATATTTTATAGCCTCGGTGAATTCTCGGGACAAAAAGTGCGTAATTTGAAGAAATTATTATGTAACGCCCTGGATAGCCAAGACCGCTACACTGTGTATTTATAAGGTGTAGGACTTGCTAATCAAGTCACTTAGTTAAAAATGTGTCACTAAAACCATTAAGGTGCTAGGGTTAAAGGATTTTTGTCTCAAAAGACATTTACCATATAATTAAATATTTACATATGGGATCCCAAAAGAAATAGCGTTTAAAAGTCTATTTACAAAATCTCGGTGTACAGACATCCACCAGTCTTTCTAAAGGCAAAACAGAAGTTTTTGGTATTCCTATCCCTGTCTCCCCTCAACTGTGGCGGCTGAGCAGCTGATCATGTACATTCTGCTCTCAGAGCTCTCCAAATCAGGGCTAATCAAACTTGCCCTTGCCTTTACCTGCACCACGTAGCACCCGTGAGCCAAGGCCCAACAAGAAAACATATCATATTACATAACAAGAAATAGTAATATTTGGATAACCCTTTAAGCACGTTCATACACCTAACATACCACAATATTCACAAAGCATGGAGATTCAACCAAAGAGTCAGCTAATCATCACCCAACTATTCAGCATAACAACCCACAAAACAATAATAGCAAACAAATCATATTATAATCAGGGTCGACACTTAAGGTCGCACCCTCTGTTTACCCCACTGACTCCGGCCTGCTTAAACCGAGCTCAGTGCATAACAAGCTGTCTTGGCTACCAGTGGGCGAGCCATGCCCTATGCGCTAGTGTAAACTTCGGCACTCTTAGGCCGTTGGTTTACTGTTTACATGGCATAATACCATCCTTTACAAAGCATACAGAATAGGGAACCCTTAGTCCCATGATAATACGACAACCGGGTGAAGTTTTCTTACCTTTGATTTCCAAGTTCACTGAATACGAGCGAGGCCTCTCGAGCGCGATCCGCTTCCCGAGCTCTAGCTTAAAACCTAGACACAACCAAGATAGGGAGCACCATTAATAATTGCATTAATATTTCTGGGTGAAGTTCTAGCTTCCGGGACACCGAATTCCACCAAACACGGTGGTCGAATCGATCCCGAGCACCCTAGGTTCTTAAAACCTCCAAAAGATCAAAGATGCCCTCAAGGGATGCGGCCCTTGAAACCTAGCCGTGGCCCACCTCTGTAATAGAGGCTAAGCCTCTCTAAGGAAAGACACATGCTGCGGCCCTGCCCTTAGGCGTCGCGGCGCTTCCCCACTGCAGAGCCCCCTTGGCTCTTCCTTGCTTCGCAGGGCCACAGTGCTCTAGAACAGAGTCGCGGCCCAACCCTTCTTGCCCAGAAAACCACCATTTCTAACATCCTAACCTCACTCAAAACAACCACAAAGTATGCTAGTTCCACAACCCATTAATCATAAGACTTTTAACATGGTTCTAACAACATAATCCAACAAAAATCCAACTTAAAAAACCATCAAAATCTCTTTTTGATTTATGAAACCCAACAGCTAAAGAACCCAAAAACCAGTCATGCAAACATATAATTTATGCTCTAAACTACGAATTGAAGCTTACCTTCTTTGATGAACCACCTCCTTAACAGGTTCCTGAGCCAAAATCCAAGCTTCTCTTCAATCCTTAACATCAAAACCATAAACACTTTTAATACTCAGCCAAAACTCAGAGTTCTAAAGCTCAAGAATGAGATTCAATTCTTACCATGACCTTAGTTGAGTGTCCCTTAGTCAGAACTAGGCTAATCCTTCATAAATTCAGCTTAAACATAGAATTTCTAGTTGAGTTTTCCTTAGATTTCTGGAGCTTTCTTAAGAGAGAGAGAAGAGAGAGAAGAGAAGAAATGTTAAAGGGTCGGTTTGTGTCTTTTGTTCTACTGCTTTCTATTAACTTAGTCTAATCTTAGCCACTTAAGTCGATCTTGAGGCTCGGGGTACCGAGGGCAAAATGGTAAAATTCCCCAATATTTCCGCCTAGGCTTTCTAACCTCAAATATATCTCCATATATTTATTCCCATAACCTGATAACCCAAATAATCATCTAACACCCGAGATACCCCTTAAGTCCCAAGTCAAAAATTAAGCCTCGAGTCACACGCTGCATATTTACCCACATAATAATGTGGTTCTCACAATTATAACATACAACCACATTTACATTCACATAGCCATATAACATGTTTATCATATAATCACACGTTAATTTAATAAATTCACACTTAAACCAATTATGCTCTCCCATCACACTAACCAAGGCCCTTAAGCCACATTAGTGATTTTGGGTCGTTATAACTACTCCTCCTACTGAGAATTTCGTCCTCGAAATTTACCTGAATAGCTCGGGATACAGAACCCGCATCATCATCTCTAGTTCCCAGGTCGCTTCCTCGACCTTGCTATTTCTCCACAACACTTTAAATAACAAAATCGTCTTGTTCCGTAAATCTTTTATCCTTCTAGTCTAAAATCTGAACCGGTCGCTCCACATAGGACAAATCTGTCTGCAACTCTAAATCCTCATACCTCAATACATACGTCGAATATGAGACATACTTCTGCAACATAGAGACATGGAAAACATTATGAACTCCCGACAGCGACGGTGGCAAGGCCAACCTGTCAGCCACCTGTCCAATCTTTTCTAAAATCTCGAAAGGTCCAACAAACTGAGGGCTCAGCTTGCCCTTTACTCCAACTCTCCTCACCCCTCGCAGTGGTGAAACTCGTAGAAACACGTGGTCCCCAACTTGGAACTCCACGTTTCTACGCTTAGGATCAGCATAGCTTTTCTGTCTACTCTGCGAAGCGAGCATTCTGGCTCGAATCTTCTCAATAGCCTCACTTGTCTTCTAAACCATATCTGGCCGCAAATACTTTCTCTCACCCATCAAGTCCCAATGAATGGGCGACCTACATTTCCTTCCATAAAGCAACTCATAAGGAGCCATTCCAATCGTGGACTGATAAATGTTGTTATACGAGAACTCGATCAACGGAAGATACTTACTCCAAGACCCCTTGAAATCAATCACACACGCCCTAAGCATGTCCTCCAGTACCTGAATCGTCCTCTCAGACTGTCCATTAGTCTGAGGATGAAAAGTTGTGCTAAACTTCAGCTGTGTTCCCATAGCTCTCTGCAAAGCTCCCCAGAATGTAGAGGTAAAGATAGGGTCTCGATCAGATACAATAGACTTGGGAACACCATGGAGACAAACTCCCTTACATACAACTCAGCATACTGCTCCACTGTGTAAGTTGACTTTACTTGTAGAAAATGAGCTGACTTGGTGTATCGGTCGACTATTACCCACATCGAGTCACAAAGTCCCACTGTCCTGGGTAGACCTCCCACAAAATTCATCGTAATATCTTCCCACATCCATTCAGGAATACCCAAAGGCTGAAGCAACCCTGCTGGCCGCTGATGCTGAGCCTTCACCTGTTGACATGTCAAACACCTGGCCACATACTCAACCACATCCTTCTTCATCCTAGGCCACCAATATAATGTCCGTAGATTTTGATACATCTTTGTGGTACCTGGATGAAGTGAGTATGGCGTAGTGTGAGACTCTTCTAGTATCTCTCGTCTGATCCCCTCATCTGCCGGAAAACAAATCCGCCGCTGATATCGAAGCATACCAGCCTCTGAAACAGAATAATCCTTAGCTATCCCTGCTAAGACGTTCCGCCTAACCTCTTGAAGCTGCGCATCAACCAATTGCCCCTCCTTGATCTGTTCTAGCAGGGTCGACTGCAAGGTAATATTGGCCAACCAGCCCACCACTAGCTCTATCTCTACCCTGGCCATCTCATCAGCTAATTCCCTGGAGATCTGAATAGAACTAAATAACTACCCCGAGCCCCTCCGACCTAATGCATCTACCACAACATTGGTTTTTCTTGGGTGATAAAGAATATCACAATCATAATCTTTAACCAACTCCAACCAACGCCTTTGCCTCATATTTAGATCCTTCTGGGTGAAAAAGTACTTCAAACTCTTATGGTCAGTGTATATCTCGCACTTCTCCCCATACTAATAATGCCGCCAAACCTTCAGTGCGAACACCACTGCTGCCAGCTCCAGATCATGGGTAGGATACCGCTGTTCACACTCCTTCAGCTCCCGTGATGCATAGGCTATAACTTTCTTGATACGAACTACACCAACGATTGTGGTGAAACCCGACACCAAATATGGCTGCCACCAAGAACACATGAAATTTGGTATGAAGAACCGCGACCCAATGCTTAGCCAAGCACGAACCTTGGTATGAGGAAGACGCCACAAACGGGGATGGGAATCCGTTTGATAAGTCAGGTTGAACGCCACAAGGAACCCCTTGATAAGTTCTAATAGTTTCTTCAAGAACTCAAGAAGAAAAACTCACAAATTTCATTTCATCACAATCTAATTTTTCCAAATGTTTTCAAGGCCTTATATAGCCGAAAATTACATCAAGACAATCCCCTTTGTCTTCCTAAAAACCGAAAATTAAAGACAACTTTTTGTCTTCCTAATGAAAACCGAAAAATAAAGACAAGCCTTTTGTCTTCCTAATGAAAACCGAAAAAATAAAGACAAGCCTTTTGTCTTCCTAATGAAAACCGAAAAATAAAGAAAAAGGACTCTTGGACTCACACAAGTCAAGTGTTTGACTTTTCACAAAAATAAACAAAGACTAAATAAAAAATACAAGATGACAAAATACAATAAGACTCACCAAGCTCCTAAACTAAGTCTACTTTGATGAGTAGGACAAGTCTTTGTTCTCCTTCAGTGTTGACCACGATCTCCTCTTGTTTTAGGACTTTGTGGACTAGGCTGATAAGTTCTTCTTTGAATCTCTTGGCTCGTGCCCTCGTCACCGGACCAACTGGAACTTGAATTGAATCTTTAGTCTTGGTGTCCTCATCATTCCCCCCCTCTTGAGAAGGATTTGACCTCAAATCGTCACCTGCATCAAAATGACTCAAATCAGAAACATTAAAAGTAGCACTAACAGTATACTCACCAGGTAAATCGAGTCGGTAGGCATTGTCATTGATCCTTTCAAGTACTTGAAATGGGCCATCTCCTCGAGGTAACAATTTGGAACGTCTTTGTGCTGGGAATCGCTCCTTTCTCATGTGTAACCATACCCAATCACCGGGCTCAAAAACCTGCTTATGACGACCTATGTTAGCTTGCTTAATGTATTGTTCAGTCCTTCTCTCTATGTTGAGTCGTGCCCTCTCATGGATTTGCTTCACAAATTCTGCCTTCTTCTTTCCATCTAAATTCAAATGCTCAGAAACAGGTAAATGTGATAAATCCAAAGGAGTTAGAGGATTAAAACCATAAACAATTTCAAAGGGTGAAAATTTAGTAGCAGAATGCATGGAACGATTATAAGCAAACTCAACATGTGGTAAACAATCTTCCCAAGTCTTAATATTTTTACTTATGATAGCCCTCAACAAGGTGGATAGAGTCCTATTAACTACTTCTGTTTGACCATCGGTTTGAGGATGACAAGTAGTAGAAAACAATAGTTTTGTCCCAAGTTTACCCCATAATGTTTTCCAAAAGTAGCTTAAGAATTTAGCATCCCTATCTGATACAATTGTCCCAGGCATACCATGTAATCTCACAATCTCCCTAAAGAACAAATCTGCAACGTTAGAAGCATCATCAGTTTTATGACAAGGGATAAAATGAGCCATCTTAGAAAACCGGTCTACCACCACAAAGATTGAATCCCTCCCACACCTACTTCTAGGTAAACCCAACACAAAATCCATCGAAATGTCAACCCATGGTGAACTAGGAATTGATAGGGGTGTGTAAAGGCCATTTGGTTGAACTCTCGATTTAGCTTGCCTACAAGTGACACACCTACCACAAATTCGTTCAACATCTCGTTTCATGTGGGGCCAAAAGAAGTGCTCTTGTAACATAACTAGGGTCTTAGCAACTCCAAAATGTCCCATCAACCCTCCCCCGTGGGATTCCCGAACTAACAAGTCTCTTAAAGAACAATTAGGTACACACAACCTATGCTCCCTAAACAAGAAACCCTCATGCCTATAAAATTTTCCCTTAGCAGATTTTTCACAAACACCATAAATCTCCCCAAAGTCATGGTCAACAGGATAAAGCTCCTTAATGTATTCAAAACCAAGTAACTTAGCATCAAGAGTAGAGATTAAGGCATACCTGCGAGAAAGGGCATCAGCAACCACATTCTCCTTACCTTGCTTATATCGAATGACATAAGGAAATGTCTCAATGAACTCAACCCATCGTGCATGTCTCTTGTTGAGCTTGTGTTGGCCTTTCAAATGTTTCAAGGATTCATGATCTGTGCGAATCACAAACTCTTTCGGCCACAAATAGTGCTGCCATGTTTCTAAAGCTCGCACTAGTGCATACAACTCTTTGTCATAGGTAGGGTAATTCAGGGCAGCCCCACTTAGCTTTTCACTAAAGTATGCAAGCGGTCTCCCATCCTGCATAAGAACAGCGCCAATACCTATACCAGAAGCATCACATTCAACTTCAAACGTGTTAGAAAAGTTAGGCAAAGCAAGTAAAGGAGCATGAGTAAGCTTGTATTTAAGTAGCTGAAATGCCTCCTCTTGTGCTTCACCCCATTTAAATGTTACATTATTTTTGATAACTTCTGTAAGTGGTGCGGCAATGGTGCTAAAATCCTTCACAAACCTCCTGTAAAAGCTAGCAAGTCCATGAAAACTTCTAACATTACTTACACTGGTGGGGGTCGGCCATTCTTGGATGGCTTTGATCTTCTCCTCATCAACCTCAATACCTGTAGCACTCACAACAAAACCTAGGAAAACAAGCTTATAGGTGCAAAAAGTACATTTCTTGAGGTTAGCATATAATTTCTCTTTCCTAAAAACATCCAAAACAGAATGCAAATGTGAGGCATAATCATGCAAGCTCTTGCTATAAATAAGAATATCATCAAAATACACAACAACAAATTTTCCAATGAAAGCACGCAATACATGATTCATTAATCGCATGAAAGTGCTAGGTGCATTAGGTGCATTAGTTAATCCATGTTTAGTTTTAAATGCAGTTTTCCACTCATCTCCTTCTTTCATTCGTATTTGATGATACCCACTCTTAAGATCAATCTTGGAAAACACACAAGAACCATGCAACTCATCTAACATATCATCTAAACGAGGGATGGGATGTCGATATTTTACCGTTATGTTGTTGATGGCTCGACAGTCAACACACATCCTCCATGTTCCATCCTTCTTAGGAACGAGAATCACTGGAACAGCACAAGGGCTCATGCTTTCTCTCACATGCCCTTTCTCCATCAATTCTTCAACTTGCCTTTGTAGTTCCTTTGTTTCATCAGGATTACTTCTGTATGCTGGTCGGTTTGGGATTGAAGCACCTGGAACAAAATCAATTTGATGTTCAATCCCTCGAATAGGTGATAAACCATGTGGTACCTCCTCGGGAAGCACATCCTCGAACTCCTGCAAAATAGAAACAACAACACTAGGCAGCGAAGAATCAAGTCGGTTAGTGTTTAAAAGAGCCTCCTTGTACATGAGTAAAATCATTGGCTGTTTTGTAAGCAATGCTCGCTTAACCTCACTTTTTTTTGCATACAAATTATTTTGTTTTCTCTCTAATTTTTCATCATTGATTGAACTCTTATCTTTCTTTTTTCTCTCACTTGAGTCCACACTTCTCTCTCTTTGTCTCTCTTTTTTCTCACTCTCATTCATCTTTTCACTCTCCTTCTTTTGCTCACTCAATTTTTTTTTATCACTCAATTTTTGCAACCTCATTTGGTCTTCATATACTTGCTTTGGCGTCAATGGAGCTAGAGTGATTGTTCGTTGATGGAACGTGAACGAGTACTTGTTGGTGAAGCCATCATGCTGCACTCGCCGATCAAATTGCCAAGGCCTTCCTAGAAGAAGGTGTCCATCTTGCATGGGAACCACATCGCACAATACCTCATCCTCATACTTGCCAATTCGAAATGATACCAGCACCTGTTTTGTAACCCTCACTTCACCACTATCATTCAACCACTGCAACTTGTATGGATAAGGATGTCTAAGCGTTGAAAGCCCCATCTTCTCAACCATGGAAGAACTAGCAACATTAGTACAACTACCTCCATCAATAATGAAACTACATACCTTGTCTTTCACATGACAACGAGTGTGAAAGATGTTCTCCCGCTGCACCTCTTCTTCCTCTTCTTTTGCTTGCAAATTTAAGGCTCGTCGTGTGACTAGTGCAAGCATCTCACCAGATTCTGCCCCAAACTCCTCATCATCGATAGAAGCATCTTCCAATGGTGGCATGTCAGCAAGATCATCTTCATCTTCAGAATCGAGCTCGCCACTTTCTCGAATCACCATAACTCTCTTGTTTGGACATTGGCTAGCTATGTGTCCTCGCCCCTGACATTTGAAACACTTTATCTCACTAGAACGGGGCGAAGTAGGGGCTGTTTTACCTTGAGGGATCGTGGCTGTGGTGGCTGGTTTTGGTGTAAAGGATGAAGTAGGTTGGTCTTCTTTATTTGGATAGTTCGTCCTCCAAGGTGTTGTACTTGTATTGTGTGGGCTCGGTCTTGGCCTTGAACTTGTACTACCCTTCTTGAGCTGCCTCTCAACTTTGATTGCCATATGCACCAAATCCTCCAATTCCACATAATGGTGTAGCTCAATTGGATTAGCAATCTCTCGATTCAACCCATTCAAAAACCTTGCCATGGTTGCCTCCCGATCCTCTTCAACATTGGCTCTAATCATAGCCATCTCCATCTCTTTGTAATACTCATCAACACTTTTGTATCCCTGACGAAGACCTTGCAACTTAAGGTACAAATCTCGATAATAATGAGGTGGTACAAACCGTCGCCTCATCACCCTCTTCATAGCCTCCCAATTGTCAATGGCACGATCTCCATTTCGCCTCCTGTTGTTGCACAACTGATCCCACCAAACAATAGCATAATCAGTAAATTCAATGGCAGCTAGTTTTACCTTCTTCATGTCAGAGTAGTTGTGACAATCGAAAACCAACTCCATCTTCTTCTCCCACTCAAGGTATGCTTCAAGATCGCTCTTCCCCTGAAATGCTGGAATTCTCATCTTGATATTTCCTAAATAATTATCTACCTGGTTCCTAGCTTCTCCATTCCCACCATACCTCCTATGGTTACCCGCTGACATCCTATCAAACTCATCATCAGAAACTACCCCTTCCAAATCCCCTTCATTCTCATCCTCCCTCTGGTGCATCCTATTCCTCCGTGGCCTCCGTTGTGTTCCCTCTTCGACCCTATCCAACCTCTCATGTATCTGTTCACACTCCGCCCTCATCATCCTTCGCATCTCCCCAATTAGTGCTTGCATTTGTAGATTCGGAACCTCAGGTGGTGGAATATCATTGCTTGCATTGTTCTCTGGATTTTGTGCCATGATGGAAATCTGCAAAAATAAAGTTAGAATAATATGGAGAAAAGACCTCACCACACTCCCTCACGTGTTTCGCTCGAACAATATTTTCACTCAAATCCCCTCGTGTTTCACTCAATTTCAGTGGCTTTTACCCTCAAATAGGCTCACACCTCTGCCTTTTTCCACTCGTATTCTTCTTTAAGTTCTTTCAAAACTAATCACACAATATCATGGAGGATTCAAGTAGCAAATCAAACCAGAACAAACCAAACGAACATAGAAAAACTGATGAAAAATGACGAAAAATGATGATTTTTGGATCACTTGTGTGGGGTTTTGGCCAAAAGGCCTCTAGACCATAAGGAACAAGAATAGAACAAAATTTTTTAAGAGAGGTTTCCAGACTCTTTTCTTTTTTTTTTAGTTCGGATCCTCTTGATTTTTCTTTTCCTTTCTTCCTTTTTTTTTATCTCTCAAATTTGATAAACCAGATACTCAATTTTTGAAAAGAAAAATTTTGAACACCAAACAACCAATCCGAAAACCAAGCAAACTGTGGTACTATAACAGATTCAAGAACAAACCAATTTGTGATTCAAGAACACATCCCAATAACAGAAAACCAATATTCCCAAAATCCAATCTGTGATTCAACCAATAAGATCAAAACCAAAATAATTTGTGGCACTATAATAGTCTCGGATTCCACAACAAATAAAGGAACCAATTGAAACCAGGGACACAATTGAAACAAGGGAATTATCAATACCAATTTGTGGCTTCTAGAGTACCTTTGGATTTCCCAAAAAGAACAAGAGAAACCCAAGGTAAAATTCGGATTTCAAAACAAAACAGCAAGAGAAACTCAATGAAAAATTCAGATTCCACAATTAGAACAAGAGAAAAACTCAAAGCCCAAATTCACGTTAAGAACCCTAATTCACGATTTCAACAAGCTCTAGAATAGTTTCAGATTTCACAACAAATAAGGGAAACAAGGAAACAATTGAAACAAGGAAATTAACAAGCTCTAGAATAGAAAAAACACGCCTAGATGAACACGAATTGAATATAGGAACACGAATTGATTTTTTTTTTTTTTTATTTCAGCAACCCTAATATTGAAAAACGAATTGAATAGAAAACACAAATGAAAAAGGATAGGCCAAACCGGATGATCCTAAGCTCTGATACCAACTGATACGAACCACACCAACGATTGTGGTGAAACCCGACACCAAATATGGCAGCCACCAAGAACACACGAAATTTGGTATGAAGAACCACGACCCAATGCTTAGCCAAGCACGAACCTTGGTATGAGGAAGACGCCACAAACGGGGATGGGAATCCGTTTGATAAGTCAGGTTGAACGCCACAAGGAACCCCTTGATAAGTTCTAATAGTTTCTTCAAGAACTCAAGAAGAAAAACTCACAAATTTCATTTCATCACAATCTGATTTTTCCAAATGTTTTCAAGGCCTTATATAGCCGAAAATTACATCAAGACAAGCCCCTTTGTCTTCCTAAAATCCGAAAATTAAAGACAACCTTTTGTCTTCCTAATGAAAACCGAAAAAATAAAGACAAGCCTTTTGTCTTCCTAATGAAAGCCGAAAAATAAAGAAAAAGGACTCTTGGTCTCACACAAGTCAAGTGTTTGACTTTTCACAAAAATAAACAAAGACTAAATAAAAAATACAAGATGACAAAATACAATAAGACTCATCAAGCTCCTTAACTAAGTCTACTTTGATGAGTAGGACAAGTCTTTGTTCTCCTTCAGTGTTGACCACGGTCTCCTCTTGTTTTAGGACTCTGTGGACTAGGCTGATAAGTTCTTCTTTGAATCTCTTGGCTCGTGCCCTCGTCACCGGACCAACTGGAACTTGACTGGAATCTTTAGTCTTGGTGTCCTCATCATTTCTCATTCTGCATCAACACACAGTCTAAACCCATCCTTGATGTGTCACAATATACTACAAACTTTCCTTCATCTGAAGGAAGACTCAATGCAGGTGGAGTAATAAGCCGTCGCTTCAACTCTTGCAAACTATCCTCACACTTCTCTGACCAAACAAACTTCTGGGTTTTTCCTTGTCAACTCTGTCATTGGTGAAGAAATCTTTGAGAACCCCTCTACAAACCGCCTGTAATAGCCTGCCAACCCAAGGAAACTCCGCACCTCTGATGCGTTCCTCGGCCTGGGGCAATCCCTTACTACTTCTACCTTGGACGGATCCACCTTAATCCCTTTTGCAGCAACTATATGCCCAAGGAAAGTCACCTCTGGCAACCAAAACTCACACTTCTTAAACTGCATATAACTGGTGTTCCCTTAATCACTGTAAAACCTGTCGAAGATGTCGCTCGTGCTCTGCCTCCGAACTGGAGTACACCAAGATGTCGTAGATGAAGACAATGACAAACTGATCCAAGAAATCCTTGAACACCTTGTTCATTAGATCCATGAAAGCTGCTGGGGCGTTGGTCAAACCAAAAGACATGACCAAAAACTCATAGCGTCCATACCGCGTTCGGAAGGCCATCTTCGGTATGTCCTC
This sequence comes from Humulus lupulus, assembly GCF_963169125.1. Classification (NCBI taxonomy): domain Eukaryota; kingdom Viridiplantae; phylum Streptophyta; class Magnoliopsida; order Rosales; family Cannabaceae; genus Humulus; species Humulus lupulus. The sequence continues at coordinate 159,761,872 of NC_084794.1, read as the reverse complement.
ATCCTTGATCCTCAGCTGGTGATAACCAGATCGAAGATCAATCTTTGAGAACATCGTCTTTCCCTACAGCTCATCAAACAAGTCATCAATCCTTGGTAGGGGATATTTATTCTTAATAGTCAACTTGTTCAATTCCCTGTAATCTATACACATCCTCAAAGTCTTGTCCTTCTTCTTAACAAACAAGACTGGAGCACCCCATGGTGAGTAACTAGGTCTGATGAATCCCAAATCCAGAAGCTCCGGCAACTGTATCTTTAATTCCTTTAACTCTACTGGTGCCATTCTATATGGTGTCCTTGATACTGGCTCTGTCCCCAATGCTAACTCGATAACAAATTGAATCTCCCTGCGTGGCGGCAATCCCAGTAGCTCCTCAGGGAATACATCCAAAAACTCACAAACCACCCTGGTCTCTCTCGGCACTGCTAGCAACACCTTGGTAGTGTCCACCACACTAGCCAGAAAACCTATACATACACCCTGTAACAAGTCTCTGGCCCTCAATGCATAAATCAAGGGTACGCGGGGTCCACACACCGCACCCAGAAAGACGAAAGGGTCCTCGACCTCAGGCTCAAGAGTCACCATCTTCTTCCTACAGTCAATAATAGCCCCATATCTGTCCAACTAGTCCATCCTTAAGATCATATCAAAATCCTCCATATCTAGTTCAATAAAGTCAACTGAAAGCTCCCTACTATCAACCATCACTGGCAATGCCGTAATCCATACTAGAAACTACCAGTTCCCCAGTAGGCAATAAAGTCCCAAACCCCGCAATCCAATACTCACTAGGTCTACACAGTCTATCAATCACTTTACTAGAAACAAAAGAATGTGTAGCACTAGAATCAATCAATGCAGAAAAAAGAGAGCCAGCACTAGAAAGCTGACCTGTCACTACCGAGGGACTAGCCTAGGCCTCTGCCTACGTCAAAGTGAACACTCGAGCTGGAGTCAAGCTGTCCACCTTTCCTGCTTCCCCTTTCTTCACTGTTGGGCAATCCTTCTTGAGGTGCCCCACCGTGCCACATACATAGCAAGCCTTGGCCCGACATTCGCCCTGATGGCATCTTTTACACCTTGGGCACTCTGGAAAACTTCTCCATGGTTCTCCGCTGCCCTGACGGCCGCCCTGACCACCCCGACCCCTCTTATCAGGACCGGTAGCAGTCGAAGTATCAACGGCCTTTCTCTTGAAATCATTGGAGACTCCGCCCCTACCTAACCTAGAATAAGGAGGTACCACCCTACGACCCTCGCGCCTCACCGCACTTTCCTTCCAAAATTTATTCTCTGCTTCCTCAGCAGTAAGAGCCTTCTCAATAGTGTGGGCATAAGTTGTCCCTCCAAGTACTGTTGTAATCCTAACATCCCGGGATATCATAGCATTAAGCCCCCGAATAAACCTGTCTTGCCTAGATGCATCAGTTAGCACAAGGTCTGGTGCGAACTTCGTGAGTCTGTCAAACATCAAGGCATACTCTATAACTGTCATGCTGCCCTGAACCAACCCTACGAACTCATTATCCTTCGCTGCACTGATGGCAACATTATAATACTTCTGACTGAACAGATCTTTAAATCCTTCCCAACTCAATGCAGTAGCATCCCTGGTCTGTGAGGCCACTTCCCACCAAATGCGGGCATCCTCTCTCAACATATACGTGGCACAGGCCACTCTGTCATGTCCCTCAATCCTCATGAAATCCAGGATAGTAGTAATCATAGTCAGCCATTGCTCGGCCTTTAATGGATCAGGTCCCCCCTCAAAGATTGGGGGTTGCTGCTTCCTGAACCGCTCATATAATGGCACCCACCTGTTTCCAACCTCCCCAGACTGTACAACTAGTACCACTGCAGGTGGTACAATAGGGGCAGCACTCCCTGATGGAGCCTGCTGTCGCAACAAGTGAATTGCTCATCTTGACTCTGCAATCGCGCTTGCATATCTACCATAAGTTGTTGCCAGTTATCAGGGTCTGGAGGAGGAATCAGGCCCTGGTCATCACCCCCAGTCCCAGACTAGTGCCAACTAGCCGTGTAGATTTTCTTGGACGCATAGCTATCGAAGTCAATCTGCAATCAACAACTCGGCAATCAGACCATGATTACAGGGTAAAAGCTTTTCCAAAATCCATTAAAGGAACATAACCAATCACAAACATTCAGAATATAGGCATTCATCCACATGCAACGGCTGCTGATAAGCATGCCCCAACATTACCACACAACAGCTAAGATAAAAGCATTTATCCATGCACAATATACAGTTAATCATCCAAATATTCATTTACATGCACAGCGATGCTAATAAGCATGCCTTAATGTTTTCATACAGCAGTCAAGGGCCAGGCCCTATCAGTATCTCATACATCCTATTAATCCATTGAACAACAACATTCATAATTCATTACAAGCATATAAGCATACATTCACATTACCAAACCCTGAATCGAGCTTGTCTCTAGCAGAGAATGTACATGTCCAGCCGGTCTTCAGGAATCCTTAAACCTAGGATGCTCTGATACCAAGTTGTAACGCCCTGGATAGCCAAGATCGCTACACTGTGTATTTATAAGGTGCAGGACTTGCTAATCAAGTCACTTAGTTAAAAACGTGTCACTAAAACCATTAAGGTGCTAGGGTTAAAGGATTTTTGTCTCAAAAGACATTTACCACATAATTAATTATTTACATATGGGATCCCAAAAGAAATAGCATTTAAAAGTCTATTTACAAAATTCAAGGTGTACAGACATCCACCAGTCTTTCTAAAGGAAAAACAGAAGTTTTCGTATTCCTGTCCCTATCTCCAACTCAACTGTGGCGGCTGAGCAGCTGATCATGTACATTCTGCTCTCAAAGCTCTCCAAATCAGGGCTAATCAAGCTTGCCCTTGCCTTTACCTGCACCACGTAGCACTCGTGAGCCAAGGCCCAACAAGAAAACATATCATATTACATAACAAGCAATAGTAATATTTGGATGACCCTTTAAGCACGTTCATACACCTAACATACCACAATATTCACAAAGCATGGAGATTCAACCAAAGAGTCAGCTAATCATCACCCAACTATTCAGCAAAACAACCCACCAAACAATAATAGTAAACAAATCATATTATAATAAGGGCCGACACTTAAGGTCGCACCCTCTGTTTACCCCACTGACTCCGACCCGCTTAAACAGAGCTTAGTGCATAACAAGCTGTCCTCGGCTACCAATGGCCGAGTCGCGCCCTATGCGCTAGTGTAAACATTGGCACTCTTAGGCCGTTGGTTTACTGTTTACATGGCATAATACCATCCTTTACAAAGCATACAGAATAGGGAACCCTTAGTCCCATTATAATACCACCATACTAATTACGAGCGACACATCTCGAGCGCGATCCGCTTCCCGAGCTCTAGCTTAACACCTAATCAAAACCAAGAGAGGGAGCACCATTAATAATCGCATTAATATTTCTAGGTGAAGTTCTAGCTTTTGGGACACCGAATTCCACCAAAAATGGTGGTGGAATCGATCCCGAGCACGTCAAGGGCTGCGGCCCTTGAAACCTCCAAAAGATCAATGATGCCCTCAAGGGTTGTGGCCCTTGAAACCTAGACGTGCCCTGCCCCTGAAACAGAGGCTAAGCCTCTCTGAAGACAGACACGCGTCGTGGCCCTGCCCTGAGGCACCGCGGCGCTTCCCCACTGCAGAGCCCCCTTGGCTCATCCTGGCTTCGCAGGGCCGCACCGCTCTAGAACAGAGCCGCGGCCCAACCCTTCGTGCCCAGAAAAACCACCATTTCTAACATTCTAACCTTACTCCAAACCACCCCAAAGCACCCTAGTTCCAAAACCCATTAATCACAAGACTTTTCACATGGTTTTAACAGCATAATCCAACAGAAATCCAGCTTAAAACCCCATCAAAATCCCTTTTTGATTTCTGAAACTCAGCAACTAAAGAACCCAAAAACTAGTCCAGCAAACTTAGAATTTAAGGTCTAAACTACGAATTGAAGCTTACCTTCTTTGATGAACCACCTCCTTAACAGGTTCTTGAACCAAATTCCAAGCTTCTCTTCTATCCTTAACATCAAAACCATAAACACTTTTAATACTCAGCCAAAACTCAGAGTTCTAAATCTCAAGAATGAGATTCAATTCTTACCTTGACCCTGGTTGAGTGTCCCTTAGTGAGAACTAGGCTAATCCTTCATAAATTCAGCTCAAACACAGAATTTCCAGTTGAGTTTTCCTCAGATTTCTGTAGCTTTCTTAAGAGAGAAAAGTGATACGAACCACACCAACACTGTGATGAAACCCGACACCAAATATGGAACAGCCACCAAGAACATACGAGACTGGAATGGAACCACGACCCAATGCTTAGCCAAGCACGAACCTTGGTATGAGGAAGACGCCACAAACGGGGATGGAATCCGTTTGATAAGTCAGGATGAACGCCACAAGGAATCTCCTTGATAAGTTCAAAAGTTTCTTCAAGAACTCAAGAAGAAATAAACTCACAATTTCATTCAACATAATCTGATTTTTCACATTGTTTTGGCAGTCCTTATAAGGACGAAAATTACATGAAAACAAGACCCTTGGTCTTCCTAATGAAACCGAAAAATTAAGGACAGCCTTTGTCTTCCTAATGAAAACCGAAATTAAAGACAAGCCTTTTGTCTTCCTCATGAAAACCGAAAATTAAAGACAAAAGGACTATTGGACTCACACAAGTCAAATGTTTGACTTATCACAAAATAAACAAAGACTAAAAAACGTGACTAAAAATAAAAAGACTCATTAAGCTCCTAAACTCAGTCAACTTTGATGAGTAAGACAAGTCTTTGTTCTCCTTCAATGTTGACCACGGTCTCCTCTTGTTTTAGGACTTTGTGGACTAGGCTGTTAAGTTCTTCCTTGAATCTCTTGGCTCGTGCCCTCGTCACTGGACCAACTGGAACTTGACTTGATACTTGGGTCTTGGTGTCCTCATCAAAAAGAGAGAGAAGAGAAGAAGGAGAAGAAATGTTAAAGGGTTTGTTTGAGTCTTTTGTTCTACTTCTTTCTATTAACTTAGTCTAATCTTAGCCAGTTAAGTCAATCCCGAGGCTTGGGGTACCGGAAATGTCCCCGAGGGAAAAATGGTAAAATTTCCCAATATTCCCGCCCAGGCTTTCTAACCTCAAATATATCTCCATATATTAATTCCTATAACCCGATAACCCAAATAATCATCTAACACCCGAGATACCCCTTAACTTGTCCCAATTCAAATATTAAGCCCCACTGTGACTTCCCACTAACTAGGATCACCTCGAGTCGCACGCTGCAGATTTACCCACATAATAAGGTGGTTCTCACAAATATAACATACAACCACATTTACATTCACATAGCCATATAACATGTTTATCATATAATCACACGTTATTTTAATAAATTCATACTTAAACCAATTATGCCCTCCCGGCACACTAACCAATGCCATTAAGCCACATTAGTGATTTTGGGTCGTTACATATTTAAGAGTTGCGGCACGACTTGGTAGCGCCGAGACCAAGTCCTTTATAGAATGCATGTTTTCAAAGTTTTCCAAGGGTTGCGGCGCTGGAAGGAAGGGCCGCGATGCTGAAGGATTCTCAAGGCCAGAAGAAATGCACGGGCCATGTCAGATGGAAAGTTGGGTCGTGGCTCGCCTAATTGAAAAAGTCATTTTTCAGGATACAGGTCGCGACCCGCGTTACTTCTGTAAGAAAAATTAGGTTTATAACTAAACTTTGAAAGAAAAGAGGGCAATTTTTGGAGAACGATTTTGGAGAGCAAGGAATACACTGTTGAGCACACCTAGTTATTTTCAATGTTTTTTCTTTTACTTTAGAATTCTATGTTATTTTACATTGATATTCATGTTTAGAATGATGTTTAAGAACTAAATTTCAGCTTAGGTTTACTAATTGACTCTCTTGAAACTCTATTATGATTTAATGCATTTATTTATTTCTTCTTCATCTAAAATCTATTCAGTTCATGTTTATTGTGTATGTGATTGACTGCGCATGTTTTACATACGATTTATGAATTTGAATCTAAATCTAAAAGTGAGATTTAAATATGATAAAATTGAATAGACATATATTTCAATGTAGAACGAGAGTATCAAATTGGTTTATATGATTTAGGGCTGTATTCATTGCTTCCTATTGTTTGAATTGACCATAGAAATATAGGGAAATCACATTAGGTCGAGATTTTTATTTCTTAACTCGATTAGTTAACACTTTTGCATACCTATCATTTCAGTGAGAAGAGTTTCAGTAGTAATTTCATTAAAGAATAATAAAGTGGATAGAAGAGAAGATTAGGATTCCTAATTGTTTCATAGTGAATTTAATCCTTGTGTTTTTGTTGTTAATTAATTTATGCAATTTTCATTTATTTCTGTTTTCTTGTTTTCAAATTTCACAAATATAGTTTTCATTAGCCAAATAGAAACTAGAAATTAATTATTTGTTAATTGATAAATCAGTCTTCGTGGAAGGATACTTGTTCTTATCGAGATTTATTACAAATTGCGATTACGTATACTTGTGTAGTAATAAAATCTGCAACAAGTTTTTGGTGCTGTTGCTAGGGACTAGAAAATTATCAATATTAAAATAGTTAATTTTATTATATGCGTAGAAGGAGGTGATACGAACCACGCCAACAAGTGTGACGAAACCCGACACCAAATATGGAACAGCCACCAAGAACACACGAGATTGGAATGGAACCGCGACCCAATGCTTAGCCAAGCACGAACCTTGGTATGAGGAAGACGCCACAAACGGGGATGGAATCCGTTTGAAAAGTCAGGATGAACGCCACAAGGAATCTCCTTGATAAGTTCAAAAGTTTCTTCAAGAACTCAAGAAGAAATAAACTCACAATTTCATTCAACATAATCTGCCTTTTCACATTGTTTTGGCAGTCCTTATAAGGACGAAAATTACATGAAAACAAGACCCTTGGTCTTCCTAATGAAACCGAAAAATTAAGGACAGCCCCTTTGTCTTCCTAATGAAAACCGAAATTAAAGACAAGCTTTTTGTCTTCCTCATGAAAACTGAAAATTAAAGACAAAAGGACTATTGGACTCACACAAGTCAAATGTTTGACTTATCACAAAATAAACAAAGACTAAAAAAAAACGTGACTAAAAATAAAAAGACTCATTAAGCTCCTAACTCAGTCAACTTTGATGAGTAAGACAAGTCTTTGTTCTCCTTCAATGTTGACCACGGTCTCCTCTTGTTTTAGGACTTTGTGGACTAGGCTGTTAAGTTCTTCCTTTAATCTCTTGGCTCGTGCCCTCGTCACTGGACCAACTGGAACTTGACTTGATACTTGGGTCTTGGTGTCCTCATCAGGAGGGGAGCAAATAATATTGTTCTTATTAATCCTGAGATTGAGAAGACTTGTAGGTAGAATCGTAGAAACAAGAGGGCTGAAAATTCTACTGTTGCCATGGTTGAGAACATAAATATGAGATGTGGGGAACAATGGTAATGAAAGAATGTACCTAGCCACGCCAGCCCAGGTGCAACCTCAGAATCCCATCGGTCGAAGTTTGAGGGATTATGTACTCCCTACTATTACGGGGGTACAGAATGGAGTGAGCGACGATGCAATCAGGTTGAGGCTATTCCCATTTTCACTGCGGGAAAGAGCTAAGAGTTGGTTGAACTCCCCTTAATCCAATTCTATAAATACTTGGGAGGATTTGGCTTAGAAATTCCTTGCCAAGTTCTTTCCTCCGTCAATAGCTACTAAATTGAGAGGGGAGATTAACAATTTCTATCAGATGGATGGTGAATCTTTGTATGACTCTTGGGAAAGGTTCAAGGAATTGCTGAGGAAATGTCCCCATCACGGCATTGAAAAGTGGATGTTGGTCCACAACTTTTACAATGGATTGTGCGGTACTACTCGCACTATAATTGATGATGCAGCTGGAATGGCATTTTTGAGTAAAAGTGCCAACGAGGCATATGAGTTGTTGGAAGATATGGCTACAAATAATCGTCAATGGTAGGATGAGGGTGCACCTAGTAACAAAAAGGTAGTTGGGGTTCATGAATTAGATACAATCACTGCCTTGACTACTCAGGTTGCTTCCACAACAAAACAGTTACAACAAAATATCGTGTCTGCTAATGCCATTCAAATGCCAGTACGTTGTGGAATTTGTGGGGGTCCACACTCTTTCGATCAATGTCCTTTAGGTGACCCTAATAATAATATTCCCATGGACCAAGCTCAGGTTCAGGCAGTGGGAAATTTTCAAAGGCCTTTCAACAATCCATTCTCCAACACTTGCAGTCCTGGGTGGAGAAATATCCCAAATTTCTCATGGAGAAACAATCAAAGCTGTAATGACCCCAAATTTTCTAATGAGGCTTAAAGGCCTTGATTAGCGTGCCAGGAGGGCATAATTGGAAAAGTTATGGTTTGCATGAATATATTGATTTAAATGCATGATTCTATGATTAATAATGTTTGAATGATAATATGATATATATATATGTGTGTGATATATGTGAGAACCACATTATTATGTGGGTGGATCTGCAGAGCACGACTCAAGGCAATCATAGGGCTAGTTAGCGGGGAAAAGTCACAACAGGGCTTAACAGCTGACTTTGGATAAGTCAAGGGTATTTTAGGTATCGGGTAGTTATTTAGACTATTGGGTTATGAAAATAAATATATGGAGATATATTTGAGGTTAGGAAGTCTAGGCGGGAATATTGGGGAATTTTACAGTTTTGCCCTCGGGGACGTTTCTGGCACCCTGAGCCTCGGGATTTACTTAACGGGATAAGGTTAGACTAAAGCAATAGAAAACACTAGACAGATATATTAGATCGACTCTTTCTCAGCCCTTCTCTCTACTCTCTCAATCAAGGAAACACAAAGAGAAAACCACTGAGAATTTAGTGAATCAAGCTGGGACTTTCTGAGAATTGAGGTGGGGATTTGGAGGCTTAGCTCAGGAATTAATCAAGGACTAAATCAGGGCTAAGGTAAGCATTTAATTTCCTTTTCTGTGGTTAGAAATTCTGGGTTTTCATTGGGTTTTGAGGTAAATATGGTTTTGATGTTTAAAGATAGAATTAAGGAGGAAAGCTTGGGAATTAGCTTGGTTTTGGCTTGGTGAAGTGGTCCAGCAAAAGTGGTAAGTCTCAATTCATGATTTAGAAGTTTTAATTTGGGTTTGAATGACTGGTTTGAGTGTTTATAGGTCTTGAGTTTCAGAAATTGAAAAGAGAACTCTAGTGTGTGTTAGGCTGGGTTTTCTGTGGAATTATGTTGTTTAAGTCATGCTAAAAGTGTTGGGATTATTGGGTGTTGAAGTAGGGAGCTTAAGTGTAATGACCCACTAATCTAGACTAATTGGACCATTATCGAAACTATACATAAAAACTTACATTTTACGAAAATACCATAATTTATTGAGTAACTTGAAAATAATAGTTATTTACAAAGAAATAGAATACTAAGAAGGATTTTGGGATCCCATTGTCTTTAAAACAAAATAAGATTTAAAATAAAAGACATTACATAATAATGCGGAAAATACATGTAAAACCATAAAAAACATAAAAGGAGACTACATCCTCGAATCGATAACGCTCGGCCCCTTGACTCCATTCATCATCGATACACATCCTCCCAAGCATCACGAATCTTACCGCCTCTAAGCTTATTTTCCTGCACATAAACAGAAAGGAGTGAGCCTAATGCCCAGCAAGGAAAAACCTAACACATAGTCATATACACCATTTCATAAGAAAACATAAAGACTTAACATAATACATATAACATACACTTATTATAATGGCCATTATTACTTGGGGTCCCATAGACTAAACAAGCATATGCCCATGGGATTAGTGGGGTCCTACTAGCTAAGTAGGTCATATGCCCATAACCCATTTGGGGTCTTGTTAGTCATATGGGTCATATGCCCAAGCCTACATACTCATATACATATCATAACACTTTTATAAACATATAGATAACATAAGCACATAACATATTAATTCTAGCCTATTTTCCTTACCAAAGTTACCGGGATAAAATGGACTGAGTTAGGACTTTTGGAACACTCCTAAAACCACAATGAACAAGGGTGAGTCTAAAGAAAGGAGATGAAATGAAAGAGAATAGGAAGACTAAACCATTAAACGAAAATATGCTTACCACCACTTAAGTGCTTAAGAACTTGGATTCCCTAACCAAAAATAAGAATAAGGTTAGGGGACTGAGTAGAAGGTTTTGAGAAAAGAAATAACATAGAATACAGAAAGGACTAGAGTTTTGGGTTTACCTCAAAGATTGCAAGATCAATCTAACATCCACCGAAATACTATAGCACTCACTTACTTCCCAAGTGTTTGATAAGCTTATGATGTTTAAGCTTATAGTTTTTCCCCAAACCAAGTGTTTACACTCTCTCACTCACTTAACACTAGCAGCCTCTGAACTTAGAGCAAATGGTGAATAATGGCTGGGTACTAGGTCCTATTTATAGAGTTTGGGAATGAAAATATCTTGATTTTACTTGAATAAAAATAATGGCTTTTTAGGTGAAAATCATTTGAATAATCGTTCAGCAGAGGCTGAAGACTCGTTCAGAAGATGCAGGACTGTTGAAGGAGTTTGAATGGCTGAAGGGAAAAGAATTCAAATGAATTTGAAAACATGCTGGTGGAGGCGATATATCGCCCCCTATAGGCGATATATCGCCTGGACCTTTGTTCCCGAGGCGACCGTGCATCGATTCGTGTTTTCCGTATCTACGTGCTGCGACATATCGCCCCCTATAGCTGCGATATATCGGCATACGCAGAATATTTAAACACGAGTTTACACATTTTTAGCTAAGTTTGAATGGACTAAACAGCCTTGACTAAGCCCTCAACGTGCTCAAAGCTGCTGACTGACCCTATACATTCAAACTTTTACCCTTATTTAATTTAATCCTCAAAAATACTTAATCCTTAATTACCATTCAAAACATGTGCTTAAAATCCTATTGGTTGATGTCTAAACCTTATAATATACTAATATAATCCTTAATATCAGTCACATTAATCAAACCTTAGGTTATACTTAATATTCTTAAACTATAGGTTAAACTTAGAAAATCTATAAGTACTACTATGAGTGTCCAAATAACTCCCGGTCTGAACCAAAAATCCAAGGTAACAATGATAACACTAAACATACTATAATACTACTAAACAATTAGCTAAGTAAAGTTCTTGGACTCTACAATTCTCCCCTACTAAAAAGAATTTCGTCCTCGAAATTTACTTACCAAATAACTCCGGATACCGGCTCTGCATGTCCTCTTCCAACTCCCACGTTGCCTCGCGTTCAGAACTATTGCTCCATAGGACTTTAACTATAGGAAAGCTCTTGGACCGTAACTGCTTCATCCCCCTATCTAGGATGCTAACCGGTCGTTCCTCGTAACTTAAGTCTTTCTGGAGTGCTATGGTATCGTACTTGAGGACGTGAGATGGGTCTGACACATACTTGCTTAACATCGAGATGTGGAAGACGTTGTGACTATCGGCTAGTGCTGGCGGTAGGGCTAGTCTATACGCAACTGGTCCCACTTTGTCCAATATCTCAAAAGGACCTAAGAATCGGGGACTGAGCTTGCCTTTCTTCCCGAACCGCTTGACACCCTTCATAGGAGATATCTTCAGGAAGACTTGATCTCCAACTTGGAACTCCACATCGCGTCTCTTGGTATCTGCATAGCTTTTCTGTCGGCTTTGAGCAGCAAGCATACGCTGTCTAATAAGCGTTACTGCTTCTTGAGCTTGCCTAACAGCTTCGGGCCCTAGAAGCTGCCTTTCTCCTACCTCGTCCCAGTGCAACGGTGATCGGCACCTTCTTCCATATAGCAACTCATAAGGTGCCATCTCGATCGTCGACTGGTAGCTATTGTTGTACGAGAACTCGATCAGCGGTAAGTACTTGTTCCACGATCCTCCGAAGTCAAGTACACATGCGCGTAGCATATCCTCTAAAATCTGAATCGTACGCTCTGACTGCCCATCTGTCTGAGGATGGAAAGCTGTACTAAGACTTAACTTAGTACCCATGGCTTGCTGTAAGCTTCTCCAAAATCTTGACGTAAACACTGATCCTCTATCTGATACTATCGTCTTGGGGATTCCATGCAATCGTACAATCTCTTGGATGTAGATGTCTGCATATTGGTCTGCCGTATAAGAAGTCTTAACAGGCAGAAAATGAGCCGACTTGGTTAGTCTATCTATGACTATCCAAGCAGAATCATGCTGCTTATTTGTCTTTGGCAGACCTGTCACGAAGTCCATGGCTATATCGTCCCACTTCCACTCCGGTATGCTAAGCGGTTGCAATAATCCTGCAGGTCGCTGATGCTCCGCCTTCACTTGCTGGCATACCAGACACTTAGATACATACTCTGCTATGTCCTTCTTCATCCCTGGCCACCAATAGACTGCCTTGATGTCATGAGTCATCTTGGTAGACCCTGGATGAACCGAGTATGGGGTGTTGTGCGCTTCTTCTAGGATCGTCTTCTTAATACTTTGATCGTCTGGCACACATACCCGATCCTTATATCTCAATAAACCTTGACTGGATATTGAGAAATCTGTAGTCTTGCCTTCTCTGACTGCATCCATGTGCGTTGCTAGTGAATCATCATGTCTCTGACCATTCCGTATGTCTTCTAGCATATTCGATTGGATAGACAAGTTAGCCAACTTGCCTACAACCACTTCTATTCCGGCACTGATAAGCTCCTGCTGTAGTGGCTTTTCTATTCCGGATAAGGCTGCTAAGTTCCCATAACTTTTTTGGCTAAGTGCATCGGCAACTACGTTTGCCTTCCCCGGGTGGTATAGGATTTCGCAGTCGTAATCCTTTACTAATTCCAACCACCGGCGCTGCCTCATGTTAAGCTCCTTCTGAGTAAAGAAGTATTTTAAACTTTTGTGGTCCGTATAAATCTCGCACCGTTCTCCGTAAAGATAATGGCGCCAGATTTTTAACGCAAAGACCACCGCTGCCAACTCCATATCGTGAGTTGGATAGCGTTGTTCATACTCCTTTAACTGACGTGACGCGTAGGCTATCACCTTGTCATTTTGCATCAGTACGCATCCCAATCCTAACTTTGATGCATCACAGTAGACAACGAACTTGTCGTTGGGTGTTGGGACACTAAGTACTGGTGTTGAGCAAAGCTTATCCTTAAGCAACTGGAAGCTTTCCTCACACTTATCATTCCAGTTAAACTTTTGTTGCTTCCGGGTCAGGTTGGTGAGTGGAGTGGCTATTTTAGAAAAACCCTCTACAAACTTTCTATAGTAACCTGCTAGCCCTAAGAAGCTTCTTACTTCCGACGCGTTCTTTGGTCTAGGCCAATCTTTCACGGCCTCTACCTTCGATGGATCTACTGCAACTCCATCTTTCGATATGATGTGCCCGAGGAACGCCACTTGTGAGAGCCAAAACTCGCATTTCTTGAACTTCGCGTAGAGTTGGTGCTCCTTCAATCGCGTCAAAATTACCCTCAAGTGTTCCTCGTGCTCCACTTCATCCTTGGAGTAAATTAAAATGTCGTCGATGAACACAACGACGAATTTATCCAAGTAGTCCTTGAAGACCCTATTCATTAAGTCCATAAACGCAGCTGGCGCGTTAGTAAGACCAAAAGACATAACCAAGAACTCGTAATGTCCATAACGAGTCCTAAAGGCTGTCTTAGGAATATCTTCCCCCTTTATCTTGAGCTGATGATACCCGGACCGTAAATCGATCTTAGAGAATACAGTCGCGCCTCGGAGTTGATCAAACAAATCATCAATCCGAGGTAGCGGGTATTTGTTCTTAATCGTTACTTTATTCAGCTCACGGTAGTCTATGCACATGCGCATACTTCCGTCCTTCTTTTTCACGAATAGTACCGGAGCTCCCCATGGTGAATGGCTTGGCCTAATGAAACCCAAGTCTAGGAGTTCTTGTAGCTGCGTCTTTAACTCCTTGAGTTCCGTAGGTGCCATCCGGTATGGTGCCTTAGAGATAGGCTCGGTGCCCGGTACTAATTCTATCGTGAAGTCTATTTCTCTAGTTGGCGGCAATCCTGGCAAGTCATCGGGGAAAACTTCTGGAAATTCTTGTATGACTCGAACATCTCCAACTTTGAGTGATGTCTCCTTCTCCACATTCGTGATGTTGGCTAAGAATGCTTGACATCCTTTCTCCATCATTCTCTGAGCTTTGAGAGATGATACTAACGGTGTGCGTAGTCCTGAAGCTTGTCCCATGAAGCACAGTTTCTGGCCGTCAGGAGTATCGAATGTCACCTTCTTGCGTCTGCAGTCGATCGTTGCGCCATGCCGTGCTAGCCAATCCATGCCTAGTATGACGTCGAAGTCTTTGATCACCAGCTCTATCAGGTCTCCTTCTAGTTCCTTGTCCTCAATCTTGATTGGTACGCCTCGTACAATTCGTGATGATAGAACTACTTTGCCCGAAGGCAACTCGGTTGCAAACCTAGTTCTAAATCTTTCACTAGGTTTGTCTAGTTTATCTATCATTCCTAACGAAATATACGAATGGGTGGCTCCCGAATCAAATAATACATGACATAATTTATTGAGGATGGAAACCTGACCTGTGACCACCTTGTTGCTAGCATCCGCCTCTCCTTGGGTTAAGGCAAAAACTCGAGCAGGAACCATCTTTTCGTCCTTCTTTCCTTCCGGCTTTTGCTGAGGACAGTCTCTTTTACGATGCCCTTCTTGACCACAGTTGAAACACTCCTTGGTGTTGGCACGGCATTCTCCGGGGTGCTTCTTCTGACATTTGGCACATGGCGGGTATTCCACGTAGCCCGACCTATTTCCCCCATTACTTGGTCGTGCCCTTTTATTGTTGTCGGCTTGCTTGTTGTCAGGATGACTTCTCTTCTGTCCGTTACCGTTGTTGTTGGACTGACTGTTGCTGGACTGATTGTTGTTCCGACTGGCCTGAGGTTGGCTCTGCTGCCTAGGTTCCGGCTTGCTGGCTTCTTCTTTGCTCACGTTGGCTTGCAACCTTTCTACTTCAATTGCCGTCTCAAGAACGTCGGCATATGAAGTGTTTCCCGGGTTTGCTAGTTTAACCCCCATCTCGATCTTCGGGCGAAGTCCTCTAACAAACTTGTTCACCCTTAGATAGTCGGTTGGAACCAACTCTGCTGCGAACTTCGCTAAGCGATCGAACTGACGAGCATATTCCGCCACTGTTAAATTCCCTTGCTTCAGATTGGTGAACTCCTCAACTCTCGTAGCAAGCACTGCTGAATTGTAGTACTTCTTGTGGAAGAGCTCCACAAATCGGGTCCACGTCATGGTGGCAGCATCGTGGGATTGCTGGACCAAGTCCCACCATATCCTGGCATCTTTCTTGAGCAAAGATGAGACGCAGGATATGCGGTCTGCATTACTAAGGTTCATGTGGGCTAGGATCGGCTCCACATTCCTTAGCCATTCTTCTGCTTCAAAGGGGTCCGTAGTCCCTTCGAAGTTCGGAGCGTGCTGCTTGCGGAACCTCTCGTACACTGGCTCCATGTGCTGAACAGGATAAGGAGCGTAGTTCGTCATAGGCCATCCCCCATACGGACCAACTTGTTGGGGTGCTGGGGCCATTGGCTGAGGCTGCGGCTGCGGCTGTGGTGGAGGCTGAGATTGAGCCTGTTGGCGTTGTTGCTGCAGAAGTTCCTCGACTTGCTGTCGCAGTCTGGCAATCTCTGCAGTGTTGTCAGCTGGCTGTGCCGGGGCGTTGCGGCGAGCAGTAACACGTACTCTCCTTCGGTGAACGGTAGGGACCGCATTGGTCGCTGGAACATCGTTGGAAGCGTTCCCGTTGGTGCGAGCAGATCTTCGGAGAGACATCGTAGCAGAGTTCTAACAGTTAAAAGAAACATGTTAGAACTTTTTCCTAATAGGCTCTAAGGCAAAACTTATTCTAAAACAAACATATCTCGGACCTATTTATTATGACTTTTTATGAAAAATTATATAGGTCTTTATTTATTATTAGAGTGGGTTTCTATACTTAGAAAAACAAGTCATATTTATTTTCTAAGTGTGTTTCTAATCATCCTATATGACTTAATTCTCAGGCTCGAAACTTATCTTTGTTCCAAAGTTAACCATATTGAGGGAGGGCTGGGATCAGTAAAATCGTTCCCACTACTAAGGCCCCCTAACTCTCAACAAGGAAACCAGGTTCATTGATTCGTATCCACCCTCACCGAACTCAGTCATTATTCATTTTATTTAGTATTTATTATGATTGTGAAAAAAAATTTCAAACTCACACATGATATTCAAATAGCATGTTTATTCATTTGGAAAACAATTTCACTTATTACAATCATAACATAAAAGTAAATAAAACAAATAAAAACTACTAATCTAAAAATCGGGATCTTCTACATCCGATCCGTCATCTAACATATCATCATCTATAGCCTCATAGTCATCATTATCATGAGCATCAAAATGCCCTCTAGGAAGGTTTGTGAGAATCCTATTCTTTTGCTCCTTGGTGAATTGAAATTCAAATTTTGCGGTGAACCTAACTAAGAGGAAATAGTATCTCATTGCTAATGGTGATTCATCCTCATCATTCATTTCTTCCCATATTTCTTCTAAGGCTGCTATTACAGGATGGAAATCTTTAAACAACCTAATCACTAATACATATTGTTCTGTTGATCTTAGCATTATTTGTTTAGCCTCTTGAAGGCCACCTATTGCTTGGTGAAACAAAAGCAACCTTCGTGTAATCCTTTCTAAGGCTCCTACGGTGTTTCTTGGCTCCCTTATTCTTTTTAAGGCCTTAATGGCTCGGATATCTTGGTAGGTTAAAGCTCCATTCATTTTTAACTGAAACATAAACACTAAAGTTGTTAGCTATACACATAGACAAAGTAACTTGTAACTTGTAACTTAAACACTTACTTGGCGGTCCGATTCGGAGCTTTGAGCATGTGTATCGAGGAGAACTTCATGCGAAGGAACCGTTTTCTCTGATACCAACTGTAATGACCCACTAATCTAGACTAATTGGACCATTATCGAAACTATACATAAAAACTTACATTTTACGAAAATACCATAATTTATTGAGTAACTTGAAAATAATAGTTATTTACAAAAAACGAATACTAAGAAGGATTTTGGGATCCCATTGTCTTTAAAACAAAATAAGATTTAAAATAAAAGACATTACATAATAATGCGGAAAATACATGTAAAACCATAAAAAACATAAAAGGAGACTACATCCTCGAATCGATAACGCTCGGCCCCTTGACTCCATTCATCATCGATACACATCCTCCCAAGCATCACGAATCTTACCGCCTCTAAGCTTATTTTCCTGCACATAAACAGAAAGGAGTGAGCCTAATGCCCAGCAAGGAAAAACCTAACACATAGTCATATACACCATTTCATAAGAAAACATAAAGACTTAACATAATACATATAACATACACTTATTATAATGGCCATTATTACTTGGGGTCCCATAGACTAAACAAGCATATGCCCATGGGATTAGTGGGGTCCTACTAGCTAAGTAGGTCATATGCCCATAACCCATTTGGGGTCTTGTTAGTCATATGGGTCATATGCCCAAGCCTACATACTCATATACATATCATAACACTTTTATAAACATATAGATAACATAAGCACATAACATATTAATTCTAGCCTATTTTCCTTACCAAAGTTACCGGGATAAAATGGACTGAGTTAGGACCTTTGGAACACTCCTAAAACCACAATGAACAAGGGTGAGTCTAAAGAAAGGAGATGAAATGAAAGAGAATAGGAAGACTAAACCATTAAACGAAAATATGCTTACCACCACTTAAGTGCTTAAGAACTTGGATTCCCTAACCAAAAATAAGAATAAGGTTAGGGGACTGAGTAGAAGGTTTTGAGAAAAGAAATAACATAGAATACAGAAAGGACTAGAGTTTTGGGTTTACCTCAAAGATTGCAAGATCAATCTAACATCCACCGAAATACTATAGCACTCTCTTACTTCCCAAGTGTTTGATAAGCTTATGATGTTTAAGCTTATAGTTTTTCCCCAAACCAAGTGTTTACACTCTCTCACTCACTTAACACTAGCAGCCTCTGAACTTAGAGCAAATGGTTTATAATGGCTGGGTACTAGGTCCTATTTATAGAGTTTGGGAATGAAAATATCTTGATTTTACTTGAATAAAAATAATGGCTTTTTAGGTGAAAATCATTTGAATAATCGTTCAGCAGAGGCTGAAGACTCGTTCAGAAGATGCTGGACTGTTGAAGGAGTTTGAATGGCTGAAGGGAAAAGAATTCAAATGAATTTGAAAACATGCTGGTGGAGGCGATATATCGCCCCCTATAGGCGATATATCGCCTGGACCTTTGTTCCCGAGGCGACCGTGCATCGATTCGTGTTTTCCGTATCTACGTGCTGCGACATATCGCCCCCTATAGCTGCGATATATCGGCATACGCAGAATATTTAAACACGAGTTTACACATTTTTAGCTAAGTTTGAATGGACTAAACAGCCTTGACTAAGCCCTCAACGTGCTCAAAGCTGCTGACTGACCCTATACATTCAAACTTTTACCCTTATTTAATTTAATCCTCAAAAATACTTAATCCTTAATTACCATTCAAAACATGTGCTTAAAATCCTATTGGTTGATGTCTAAACCTTATAATATACTAATATAATCCTTAATATCAGTCACATTAATCAAACCTTAGGTTATACTTAATATTCTTAAACTATAGGTTAAACTTAGAAAATCTATAAGTACTACTATGAGTGTCCAAATAACTCCCGGTCTGAACCAAAAATCCAAGGTAACAATGATAACACTAAACATACTATAATACTACTAAACAATTAGCTAAGTAAAGTTCTTGGACTCTACAATTCTCCCCTACTAAAAAGAATTTCGTCCTCGAAATTTACTTACCAAATAACTCCGGATACCGGCTCTGCATGTCCTCTTCCAACTCCCACGTTGCCTCGCGTTCAGAACTATTGCTCCATAGGACTTTAACTATAGGAAAGCTCTTGGACCGTAACTGCTTCATCCCCCTATCTAGGATGCTAACCGGTCGTTCCTCGTAACTTAAGTCCTTCTGGAGTGCTATGGTGTCGTACTTGAGGACGTGAGATGGGTCTGACACATACTTGCGTAACATCGAGATGTGGAAGACGTTGTGACTATCGGCTAGTGCTGGCGGTAGGGCTAGTCTATACGCAACTGGTCCCACTTTGTCCAATATCTCAAAAGGACCTAAGAATCGGGGACTGAGCTTGCCTTTCTTCCCGAACCGCTTGACACCCTTCATAGGAGATATCTTCAGGAAGACTTGATCTCCAACTTGGAACTCCACATCGCGTCGCTTGGTATCCGCATAGCTCTTCTGACGGCTTTGAGCAGCAAGCATACGCTGTCTAATAAGCGTTACTGCTTCTTGTGCTTGTCTAACAGCTTCGGGCCCTAGAAGCTGCCTTTCTCCTACCTCGTCCCAGTGCAACGGTGATCGACACCTTCTTCCATATAGCAACTCATAAGGTGCCATCTCGATCGTCGACTGGTAGCTATTGTTGTACGAGAACTCGATCAGCGGTAAGTACTTGTTCCACGATCCTCCGAAGTCAAGTACACATGCGCGTAGCATATCCTCTAAAATCTGAATTGTACGCTCTGACTGCCCATCTGTCTGAGGATGGAAAGCTGTACTAAGACTTAACTTAGTACCCATGGCTTGCTGTAAGCTTCTCCAAAATCTTGACGTAAACACTGATCCTCTATCTGATACTATCGTCTTGGGGATTCCATGCAATCGTACAATCTCTTGGATGTAGATGTCTGCATATTGGTCTTCCGTATAAGAAGTCTTAACAGGCAGAAAATGAGCCGACTTGGTTAGTCTATCTATGACTATCCAAGCAGAATCATGCTGCTTATTTGTCTTTGGCAGACCCGTCACGAAGTCCATGGCTATATCGTCCCACTTCCACTCCGGTATGCTAAGCGGTTGCAATAATCCTGCAGGCCGCTGATGCTCCGCCTTCACTTGCTGGCATACCAGACACTTAGATACATACTCCGCTATGTCCTTCTTCATCCCTGGCCACCAATAGACTGCCTTGATGTCATGAGTCATCTTGGGAGACCCTGGATGAACCGAGTATGGGGTGTTGTGCGCTTCTTCTAGGATCGTCTTCTTAATACTTTGATCGTCTGGCACACATACCCGATCCTTATATCTCAATAAACCTTGACTGGATATTGAGAAATCTGTAGTCTTGCCTTCTCTGACTGCATCCATGTGCGTTGCTAGTGAATCATCATGTCTCTGACCATTCCGTATGTCTTCTAGCATATTCGATTGGATAGACAAGTTAGCCAACTTGCCTACAACCACTTCTATTCCGGCACTGATAAGC
Organism: Humulus lupulus; assembly: GCF_963169125.1. Classification (NCBI taxonomy): domain Eukaryota; kingdom Viridiplantae; phylum Streptophyta; class Magnoliopsida; order Rosales; family Cannabaceae; genus Humulus; species Humulus lupulus. Next base: position 159,741,275 of record NC_084794.1, on the reverse strand, counting down.
TCCTGCTGTAGTGGCTTTTCTATTCCGGATAAGGCTGCTAAGTTCCCATAACTTTTTCGGCTAAGTGCATCGGCAACTACGTTTGCCTTCCCCGGGTGGTATAGGATTTCGCAGTCGTAATCCTTTACTAATTCCAACCACCGGCGCTGCCTCATGTTAAGCTCCTTCTGAGTAAAGAAGTATTTTAAACTTTTGTGGTCCGTATAAATCTCGCACCGTTCTCCGTAAAGATAATGGCGCCAGATTTTTAACGCAAAGACCACCGCTGCCAACTCCATATCGTGAGTTGGATAGCGTTTTTCATACTCCTTTAACTGACGTGACGCGTAGGCTATCACCTTGTCATTTTGCATCAGTACGCATCCCAATCCTAACTTTGATGCATCACAGTAGACAACGAACTTGTCGTTGGGTGTTGGGACACTAAGTACTGGTGTTGAGCAAAGCTTATCCTTAAGCAACTGGAAGCTTTCCTCACACTTATCATTCCAGTTAAACTTTTGTTGCTTCCGGGTCAGGTTGGTGAGTGGAGTGGCTATTTTAGAAAAACCCTCTACAAACTTTCTATAGTAACCTGCTAGCCCTAAGAAGCTTCTTACTTCCGACGCGTTCTATGGTCTAGGCCAATCTTTCACGGCCTCTACCTTCGATGGATCTACTGCAACTCCATCTTTCGATATGATGTGCCCGAGGAACGCCACTTGTGAGAGCCAAAACTCGCATTTCTTGAACTTCGCGTAGAGTTGGTGCTCCTTCAATCGCGTCAAAATTATCCTCAAGTGTTCCTCGTGCTCCACTTCATCCTTGGAGTAAATTAAAATGTCGTCGATGAACACAACGACGAATTTATCCAAGTAGTCTTTGAAGACCCTATTCATTAAGTCCATAAACGCGGTTGGCGCGTTAGTAGGACCAAAAGACATAACTAAGAACTCGGAATGTCCATAACGAGTCCTAAAGGCTGTCTTAGGGATATCTTCTCCCTTTACCTTGAGCTGATGATACCCGGACCATAGATCGATCTTAGAAAATACAGTTGCGCCTCGGAGTTGATCAAACAAATCATCAATCCGAGGTAGCGGGTATTTGTTCTTAATTGTTACTTTATTCAGCTCTCGGTAGTCTATGCACATGCGCATACTTCCGTCCTTCTTCTTCACGAATAGTACCGGAGCTCCCCATGGTGAATGGCTTGGCCTAATGAAACCCAAGTCTAGGAGTTCTTGTAGCTGTGTCTTTAACTCCTTGAGTTCCGTAGGTGCCATCCGGTATGGTGCCTTAGAGATAGGCTCGGTGCCCGGTACTAATTCTATCGTGAAGTCTATTTCTCTAGTTGGCGGCAATCCTGGCAATCCTTAATATACCATTACAGTTGGTAGGTTAGTATACTACCAACTGTAATGACCCACTAATCTAGACTAATTGGACCATTATCGAAACTATACATAAAAACTTACATTTTACGAAAATACCATAATTTATTGAGTAACTTGAAAATAAGAGTTATTTACAAAGAAATAGAATACTAAGAAGGATTTTGGGAAAGGAAATAACATAAAATACAGAAAAGAACTAGAGTTTTGGGTTTACCTCAAAGATTGCAAGATCAATCTAACATCCACCGAAATACTATAGCACTCACTTACTTCCCAAAGTGTTTGATAAGCTTATGATGTTTAAGCTTATAGTTTTTCCCCAAACCAAGTGTTTACACTCTCACACTCACTTAACACTAGCAGCCTCTGAACTTAGAGCAAATGGTGAATAATGGCTGGGTACTAGGTCCTATTTATAGAGTTTGGGAATGAAAATATCTTGATTTTACTTGAATAAAAATAATGGCTTTTTAAGTGAAAATCATTTGAATAATCGTTCAGCAGAGGCTGAAGACTCGTTCAGAAGATGCTGGACTATTGAAGGAGTTTGAATGGCTGAAGGGAAAAGAATTCAAATGAATTTGAAAACATGCTGGTGGAGGCGATATATCGCCCCCTATAGGCGATATATCGCCTGGACCTTTGTTCCCGAGGCGACCGTGCATCGATTCGTGTTTTCCGTATCTACGTGCTGCGACATATCGCCCCCTATAGCTGCGATATATCGGCATACGCTGAATATTTAAACACGAGTTTACACATTTTTAGCTGAGTTTGAATGGAGTAAACAGCCTTGACTAAGCCCTCAACGTGCTCAAAGCTGCTGACTGACCCTATACATTCAAACTTTTACCTTTATTTAATTTAATCCTAAAAAATACTTAATCCTTAATTACCATTCAAAACATGTGCTTAAAATCCTATTGGTTGATGTCTAAACCTTATAATATAATAATATAATCCTTAATATCAGACACATTAATCAAACCTTAGGTTATACTTAATATTCTTAAACTATAGGTTAAACTTAGAAAATCTATAAGTACTACTATGAGTGTCCAAATAACTCCCGGTCTGAACCAAAAATCCAAAGTAACAATGATAACACTAAACATACTATAATACTACTAAACAATTAGCTAAGTAAAGTTCTTGGACTCTACATTAAGAGTGGTTTTGGCTAGGGTTTCAAGCCTAGAAATGGTGGGAATTCTGGGTTCGAAGGGAAGGGCCGCGGCTCTGTTCTAGGGCGCTATGGCCCTAGGATGAAGATGAGCCAAGGAGGCTCGGCCAAGGGTGAGCGCCGCGGCGCCCATTGCAAGGGTCGCGGTGCGTGTCTTAGCCCAGGGTGGCCCTTGGTTCTGCTTTGAGGCTAGGGCCGCGGCTAAGCTTCAAGGGCCGCAGCCCTTAGTTGTGCACATGAACTTTTGGGGATTTTAGGCATGGGAATGTGGTCTAGTATGCTTGGGATTGATTTCACCACCGTGCTTGGTGGAAATTGGATTCCTGGAAGTTAGTTTTGTAACTGGAAACCTATATTTGAGTATTAATGGAACCCTATACATTGGTTGTGACTAGCTGATAAAAGCTTAGGCTCGGGAAAGGATCGTGCTTGAGGAGTGTTGCTCATAAACAATAACCGTAAAGACTAAAGGTAAGAAAACTGCACCTGGTTGAATATATGTGACTGGACTAAGGGTTCCCTAATGTGAATGCTTGAAAAGATGGCATTATGCTATGCAAGCTATTTAGTGAACCAATGGCCTAAGGGTGCCAAGGGTTACACTAGCGCACAGGGCGCGGCTCGGCCACTGGTAGCCGAGGACAGCTTAATATGCACTGAGCTCGGTTTAAGCTGGCCAGAGTCAATAGGATAAACAGAGGGTGCGGCCTAAGTTGTCGGCCCTGATTATTGTGTGATATAAATGTTACAAGTGTTTGATTGCATCCATGACTCTGAATATATGCTGAGTGGTATTGATGTGGGTTATTTGATAAGAGTTCATGTTTGGTGAATTTTACTGTCTGATATCATTGATTGTGTTGCATTTCATGTTTTCTTGCTGGACCTTGGCTCACGGGTGCTACGTGGTGCAGGTAAAGGCAAGGGTAAGCTTAATCAGCCCTTATTGGAGAGCTCTGCGAGCGGAATGTACATAGCTTGCTACTCAGCCTACACGGTTGAGGTTTAGGCAGGGACGCAAAACTCAGAGAATGTCTATTTTTCCTTAGTATGGCTAACCTTTGTTTATGTTTCTTTTTGGAAGTCTGTAAATCAACTTTTAACTCTGTCTCTTTTGGGATCCTGTGTTTATAACAGTTTAATTATATAAAACGAGTCGTTTAAGACCAAAACCTTTTTAACCCTAGTTCTTACTTGTTTAATGACACGTTTTCAAATTAATGACTTGATTGGCAAGTCTTGTGATGAGGACACCAAGACTAAAGATCCAAGTCAAGTTCCAGCTGGTCCGGTGACGAGGGCGTGAGCCAAGAGATTCAAAGAAGAACTTAACAACCTAGTCCACAGAGTCCTAAAAACAGGAGGAGACCGTGGTCAACACTGAAGGAGAACAAAGACTTGTACTGCTCATCAAAGTAGACTCAGTTTAGGAGCTTGATCAATATTTAGCTTCTTGTAATGAGTCTTATTGGATTTTGGCATCTTGTATTTTTATTTTAATCAGTCACTTAATCACGTTTTATTTAGTCTTTGTATTTTTTTGTGAAAGTCAAACATTCGACTTGTGAGAGTCCAAGAGTATCTATTTGTGATTGTTAGGGTTTTCATTAGGAAGACAAAGGGGCTTTTCTTTCATGTAATTTCGGCCATATTAGGGCTTGTAAACGTTTGGGAAATTCAGATTTTGATGAAATGACAATTGAGAGGTTTTCTTCTTGAGTTCTTGAAGAGACTATTCGAACTTATCAAGGGTATTCCTTGTGGCGTTCAAACGGATTCCCATCACCGTTTGTGGCGTCTTCCTCATACCAAGGTTCGTTCTTAGCTAAGCATTGGGTCGCGGTTCATCATTCCAGATTCGTTTGTTCTTGGTGGCTGCCATATTTGGTGTCGGGTTTCACCACAATCGTTGGTGTGGTTCGTATCATCTTGCACCTTTAAAAAGTACATAGTGTAGCGGTCTTGGCTATCCAGGGCGTTACAACTTGGTATCAGAGCGTCCTCGGTTTAAGGGTTTCTGAAGACAGGCTGGATATGTACATTCGCTGCTTGAGACAAGCTCAAATCAGGGTTCGGTAATGTGTATATGTGTTTATCTGTTTATGTGCTTATGTGCCTGAAATGAGCTATGAATGCTGTTATTTACTGGATTATTAGGAAGCATGAGATACTGATAGGGCCTGGCCCTTGACTGTTGTGTGAGAATGTTGGGGCATGTTTATTAGCATTGCCGTGCATGTAAATGAATATATGGATGACAAATTGTATATTGTGCATGGGTGAATGCCTGTGTTTGCAGCTATTGTGTAATGAGATTGGAGGCGTGCTTATTAGCAGCCAGTGCATGAGAATGGATGCTTATATGTTGGTTGTGTGTGGTTGGCTATGTTCTATTGATGAATTCTAGAGAATTTTTTACCCTGTGATAATGGTCTGACTGTCGAGTCGTTGTTTGCAGATTGACTTGGATAGCTATGCGTCCAAGAAAATCTACACGACTAGCCGGCACTAGGTCCGGGATCGGGAGTGATGATCAGGGCTCCGCCAATCCCCGAGAACTGGCAGCAGTTAATGGCAGATATGCAGGCTCGATTACAGAGTCAAGATGAGCAGATTCGTATCCTGCGACAGCAGGCTCCATCAGGGAGTGCTGCCCCTATTGTACCACCTGCAGTGGTACCAGTTGTGCAGTCAGGGGAGGTTGGTAACAGATGGGAACCGTTATATGAGCGGTTCAGGAAGCAGCAACCCCAATTTTTTAGGGTGGACCGGATCCACTGAAAGCCGAGCAATGGCTAACTATGATCACTACAATTATGGATTTCATGAGGATTTAAGGGCATGATAGAGTGGCCTGTGCCACTTATATGTTGAGGGAGGATGCTCGCATCTGGTGGGAAGTTGTATCGCAGACCAGGGCAGCAAAGGTTAATGAGTTCGTGAGTCTTGTGCAGGGCAATATGACTGTTATTGAATATTCCCTAAAATTTGATAGGCTTGCGAAGTTTGCACCAGATCATGTGCCTACTGACGCTGCTAGGCAAGATCGATTCATATGGCTTAATAATGTTATGATAGCCCAGGATGTCAGGATTACAACAGTATCTGGAGGAACAACTTATGCCCAGGCCGTTGAGAAGGCCCTTACCGCTGAGGAAGCGGAGAACAAGATATGGAGGGAGAGTGCGATTTGACGTGAGGGCCGTAGAGCGGTGCCTCCTTATTCAGGGACAGGTAGGGGCAGAGGCCCCAGTGACTTCAAGAGAAAGGCTCCTGACACTTCAACCGCTGCTGGTCTTGATAGGAGAGGTCGGGGTGGTCAGGGTGGCCGCCAGGGTGGTAATGAGGCATGGCGGACCTATCTAGAGTGCCCGAGGTGTAGAAGACGCCATCTGGGCGAGTGTCGGGCCAAGGCTTGGTTTGTGTGTGGGACAGTAGGGCATCTCAGGAAAGACTGCCCAACGGTGAAGAAAGGTGAAGCAGGAAAGGTGGATAGCTTGACTCCAACTCGAGTGTTCACCTTGACTCAGGCAGAGGCCGAGGCTAGTCCCTCGGTAATGACAGATCAGCTTTCTGGTGTTGGCTTTCCTTTTATAGTATTGATTGATTCTGGTGCTACACATTCTTTTGTGTTCTAGTAAGGTGATTGATAGATTGTGTAGACCTAGTGAGTATCGGACTGCGGGATTTGGGACTTTATTGCCTACAGGGGAACTGGTAGTCTCTAGGAGATGGATTAGGGCACTGCCAGTGATGGTTGATAGTAGAGAACTTTCGGTGGATCTGATTGAGCTAGACATGGAGGATTTTGATATGATCTTAGGGATGGATTGGTTGGTCAGGTATGGGGCTACGATTGATTGTAGGAAGAAGATGGTTACTTTTGAGCCTGAGGGCGAGGACCCTTTTGTCTTTGTGGGTGCGGTGTCTGGACCCCGCGTACCCATGATTTCAGCATTGAGAGCCAAAGACTTGTTGCAGGGGGGATGCATAGGTTTTCTGGCCAGTGTAGTGGATACTACTAGAGTTATGTCGGCAGGGCCGGGAGAGACCAGACTAGTGTGTGAGTTCTTAGATGTATTTCCCAAGGATCTGCAAGGGTTGCCGCCGCGTAGGGAGATTCAATTTGAGATTGAGTTAGCACCGGGGACAGAACCAGTATCAAGGACACCGTACAGAATGGCACCAGCAGAACTGAAAGAGTTAAAGATACAGTTGCAAGAACTTCTGGATTTGAGATCATCAGGCCTAGCTATCCTCCATGGGGCGCTCCAATGTTGTTTGTTGAGAAGAAGGATGGGACTTTGAGGATGTGCATAGATTACAGAGAATTGAACAAGTGAACTATCAAGAATAAGTACCCTCTACCAAGGACTGATGACTTGTTCGATCAGATGTAGGGAAAGACGGTGTTCTCAAAGATTGATCTTCGATCTAGTTATCACCAGCTGAGGATCAAGGATGAGGATATACCGAAGACGGCCTTCCGGACAAGGTATGGAGATTATGAGTTCTTGGCCATGTCTTTTGGTCTGACCAATGCCCTAGCAGCTTTCATGGATCTGATGAACAGGGTGTTCAAGGACTTCTTAGATCAGTTCGTCATTGTCTTCATCGAAGACATTTTGGTATACTTCAGTTCAGAGGCAGAGCATGAGCAGCATCTCCGACAGGTTCTACAGAGGTTAAGGGAGCATCAGTTGTATGCCAAGTTTAAGAAGTGTGAGTTTTGGTTACCATGGGTGACTTTCCTTGGACACATAGTAGGGGCAGAAGGGATTAAGGTGGATCCGTCCAAGGTAGAAGCAGTTAGGGATTGGCCGAGGCCAAGGAACACCTCGGAGGTGTGAAGTTTCCTTGGGTTGGCCGGTTATTATAGATGGTTTGTAGAGGGGTTCTCGAAGATTTCTTCACCAATGACAGAGTTGACAAGGAAGAATCAGAAGTTCGTTCGGTCAGAGAAGTGTGAGAACAGCTTTCAAGAGTTGAAGCGACGACTTATTTCTGCACCTGTGTTGAGTCTTCCTTCGGAGGAAGGAAAGTTTGTGGTCTACTGTGATGCATCGAGGATGGGATTACGTTGTGTGCTGATGCAGAATGAGAAAGTTATAGCCTATGCGTCTTGACAGCTGAAGGATTATGAGCAATGGTATCCGACTCATGATTTGGAGTTAGCGGCAATGGCATTCGCACTGAAGGTGTGGCGTCACTATCTGTATGGGGAGAAGTGCGAGATATACACTGATCATAAGAGTCTGAAGTATTTCTTTACCCAGAAGGATTTGAATATGAGGCAGTGATGAGGACACCAAGACCCAAGTATCAAGTCAAGTTCCAGTTGGTCCAGTGACGAGGGCACGACCCAAGAGATTCAAGGAAGAACTTAACAGCCTAGTCCACAAAGTCCTAAAACAAGAGGAGACCGTGGTCAACATTGAAGGAGAACAAAGACTTGTCTTACTCATCAAAGTTGACTGAGTTTAGGAGCTTAATGAGTCTTTTTATTTTTAGTCACGTTTTTTAGTCTTTGTTTAATTTGTGATAAGTCAAACATTTGACTTGTGTGAGTCCAATAGTCCTTTTGTCTTTAATTTTCGGTTTTCATGAGGAAGACAAAAGGCTTGTCTTTTATTTCGGTTTTCATTAGGAAGACAAAGGGGCTGTCCTTAATTTTTCGGTTTCATTAGGAAGACCAAGGGTCTTGTTTTCATGTAATTTTCGTCCTTATAAGGACTGCCAAAACAATGTGAAAAATCAGATTATGTGGAATGAAATTGTGAGTTTATTTCTTCTTGAGTTCTTGAAGAAACTTTTGAACTTATCAAGGAGATTCCTTGTGGCGTTCATCCTGACTTATCAAACGGATTCCATCCCCGTTTGTGGCGTCTTCCTCATACCAAGGTTCGTGCTTGGCTAAGCATTGGGTCGCGGTTCCATTCCAATCTCGTGTGTTCTTGGTGGCTGTTCCATATTTGGTGTCGGGTTTCGTCACACTTGTTGGCGTGGTTCGTATCAGTTGGTATCCGAAATTGGTATTGATAATTCCCTTGTTTCAATTGTGTCCCTGGTTTCAATTGGTTCCTTTATTTGTTGTGGAATCCGAGACTGTTATAGTGCCACCAATTATTTTGGTTTTGATCTTATTGTTTGAATCACAGATTGGATTTTGGGAATATTGGTTTATGTAATTGGGATTGAGTTTTCTCTTGTTCTTGTAGTGAAATCTGAATTGAGATTGGGTTTTATCTTGTTCTTATGGTGAAATCTGAGTTGGGATTGAGTTTCACTTATTCTTATTGTTAAATCCAAAAGTGGGTTGGGTTTTCTCTTTTCTTTTTGTGAAATCTGAATCTGCATTGTTTCTCTTTTCTTTTTGAGTCTCCATTGTTTCTCTTGTGAAAACCGATTCATTTTTTTGCTTTCAAATTTGTTCCTTGCATCTGCATTTGAGAAATCAAAGAAAAGAAAAGAAGAAAGAAAGAAAGAAAAGAAAGAAGAAGAAAACCAAGAGGATCCGAAAAAAAAAAAAAAAAAAAAAAAAAAAAAGTCTGGAAACCTCTCTTAAAAATTTTTGTTCTATTCTTGTTCCTTATGGTCTAGAGGCCTTTTGGCCAAAACCCCACACAAGTGTTCCAAAAATCCTCATTTTTTTCGTCATTTTCACCAGTTTTCGTCGGTGTTCGTTTGGTTGTTTGGTTGGATTTGCTGCTTGAATACTCCATATTACCGTTTCATTAGTTTTCAAAGAGCTTAAAGATGGAAATAGAGTGGAAAAAGGCAGAGGTGTGAGCTTATTTGAGGGTAAAAGCCATCATTGAGTGCAAACACGAGTGTACTTGAGTGACCATTTTTTTGAGTGAAACACGTGAGGGAGTGCAGCGAGGTCCTTTCTATAATTGTCTAACCTTATTGTTTTGCAGATTCTCTATCATGTCACAAAATCCAGAGAAAGATGCAAGCAATGATAATCCGCCACCTGAGGTTCCGAATCTACAAATGCAAGCATTAATCGGGGAGATGCGAAGGATGATGAGGGCGGAGTGTGAGCAGATACATGAGAGGTTGGATAGGGTAGAAGAGGGAACACAACGGAGGCCACGGAGGAATAGGATGTACCAAAGGGAGGATGAGAATGAAGGGGATTTGGAAGGGTTAGTTTCTGATGATGAGTTTGATAGGATGTCGACGGGTAACCATAGGAGGTATGGTCGGGATAGAGAAGCTAGGAACCAGGTAGATGATTATTTAGGAAATATAAAGATGAGAATTCCAGCATTTCAGGGGAAGAGCGATCCTGAGGCATACCTTGAGTGGGAAAAGAAGATGGAGTTAGTTTTTGATTGTCACAACTACTCCGACATGAAGAAGGTAAAACTAGCTGCCATTGAGTTTACTGATTATGCTATTGTTTGGTGGGATCAGTTGTGCATCAACAGGAGGCGGAGTGGAGATCGTCCTATTGACACATGGGAGGCAATGAAGAGGGTGATGAGGCGACGGTTTGTACCACCTCATTATTATCGAGATCTATACCTTAAGTTGCAGGGCCTTCGTCAAGGTTCCAGGAGTGTTGATGAGTATTACAAGGAGATGGAGATGGCTATGATTAGAGCCAATGTTGAAGAGGATCGGGAGGCAACCATGGCAAGGTTTTTGAATGGGTTGAACCGAGAGATTGCTGACCCAATCGAGCTACACCATTATGTGGAATTGGAGGATTTGGTTCATATGGCAATCAAAGTGGAGAGGCAGCTCAAGAAGGGTAGTTCAAGTTCGAGGTCAAGACCGAGCCCACACAATCCAAGTACAACACCTTGGAGGTCGAACTATCCAAAGAAAGAAGACCAACCCACTTCATCATCTACACCAAAACCAGCCACCACAGCCACACCACCTCAAGGTAAAACAACTCCTACTAAGTCTCATTCTAGTGAGATAAGGTGTTTCAAATGTCAGGGGCGAGGACACATAGCTAACCAGTGTCCAAACAAGAGAGTCATGGTGATTCGAGAAAGTGGAGAGATAGATTCTGAAGATGAAGATGATCTTGCTGACATGCCACCTTTGGAAGATGCTTCTGACAATGAGTATGGACTAGAATCTGGTGAGATGCTTGCACTAGTCACAAGGCGAGTCCTGAATTTGCAAGCAAAAGAAGAGGAAGAAGAGGTGCAGCGAGAGAACATCTTTCACACTCGTTGTCATGTGAGAGACAAGGTATGTTGTGTCATTATTGATGGAGGTAGTTGTACTAATGTTGCTAGTGCTTCCATGGTTGCCAAGCTGGGGCTTACAACGCTTAGGCATCCTTGTCCATACAAATTGCAATGGCTGAATGATAGTGGTGAAGTGAGGGTTACAAAACAGGTGCTAGTCTCATTTCGAATTGGCAAGTATGAAGATGAGGTGTTGTGTGATGTGGTTCCCATGCAAGCTGGACACCTCCTTCTAGGAAGGCCTTGGCAATTTGATCGGCGGGTGCAGCATGACGGCTTCACCAACAAGTATTCATTCACATTCCGTCAACGAACAATCACTCTAGCGCCTTTGACACCAAAGCAAGTGTATGAAGATCAAGTGAGGTTGCAAAAATTGAGTGACAAAAAGAAAATGAGTGAGCAAAAAGAGAGTGAAAAGATGAATGAGAGTAAGGAAAAAGAGAGACAAAGAGAGAAAAGTGTGGAATCAAGTGAGAGAAAACAAAATAATTTTTATGCAAAAAAAAGTGAGGTTAAGAGAGCATTGTGTACAAAACAGCCCATGATTTTACTCATGTATAAGGAGGCTCTTTTAAATACTAACCAACTTGATTCTTCGCTGCCAAGTGTTGTTGTGTCTATTTTGCAGGAATTTGAGGATGTGTTTCCTGAGAAAGTACCACATGGATTGCCACCTGTTCGAGGAATAGAACATCAAATTGATTTTGTTCCAGGTGCTTCCATCCCAAACCGACCAGCCTACAGAAGTAATCCTGATGAAACAAAGGAATTGCAAAGGCAAATTGAAGAATTGATGGAGAAAGGGCAGGTGAGAGAAAGCATGAGCCCTTGTGCTGTTCCAGTGATTCTAGTTCCCAAGAAGGATGGAACATGGAGGATGTGTGTTGACTGTCGAGCCATCAACAATATAACGGTAAAATATCGACATCCCATTCCTCGTTTAGATGACATGTTAGATGAATTGCATGGTTCTTGTGTGTTTTCCAAAATTGATCTTAAAAGTGGGTATCATCAGATACGTATGAAAGAAGGGGATGAGTGGAAAACTGCTTTTAAAACTAAACATGGATTGTATGAGTGGTTAGTCATGCCTTTTGGACTAACTAATGCACCTAGCACTTTCATGCGCTTAATGAATCATGTATTGCGTGCTTTCATTGGAAAATTTGTGGTTGTGTATTTTGATGATATTCTTATTTATAGTAAGAATTTGCATGACCATGTTTTGCATTTGCATTCTGTTTTGGATGTTCTTAGGAAACAGAGTTTATATGCTAACCTCAGTAAGTGTACTTTCTGCACCGATAAGCTTGTTTTCCTAGGCTTTGTTGTAAGTGCTACAGGTATTCAGGTGGATGAAGAAAAGATCAAAGCCATCCAAGAGTGGCCGACCCCTACAACTATAGGTAATGTTAGAAGTTTTCATGGACTTGCTAGCTTCTACAGGAGGTTTGTGAAAAATTTTAGCACCATCGCCGCACCACTTACAGAAGTTATCAAAAAGAATGTGATATTTAAATGGGGCGAAGCTCAAGAGGAGGCATTTCAGCTACTGAAATACAAGCTTACTCATGCTCCTTTACTTGCTTTGCCTAACTTTTCTAACACTTTTGAAGTTGAATGTGATGCTTCTGGAATAGGTATTGGCGCTGTTCTTATGCAGGATGGGAGACCGCTTGCATACTTTAGCGAAAAGCTAAGTGGGGCTGCCCTCAATTACCCCACCTATGACAAAGAATTGTATGCACTAGTGCGTGCTTTAGAAACATGGCAGCACTATTTGTGGCCAAAGGAGTTTGTGATTCGCACAGATCATGAATCCTTGAAACATTTGAAAGGCCAACACAAGCTCAACAAGAGACATGCAAGATGGGTTGAGTTCATTGAGACATTTCCTTATGTCATTCGCTATAAACAAGGTAAGGAGAATGTGGTTGCTGATGCCCTTTCTCGCAGGTATGCCCTAATCTCCACTCTTGATGCTAAATTACTTGGGTTTGAACACATAAAGGACCTGTATTCTGCTGACCATGATTTTGGGGAAATTTATGGTGTTTGTGAAAAATCTGCTGAAGGAAAATTTTATAGGCATGAGGGTTTCTTGTTTAGGGAGCATAGGTTGTGTGTACCTAATTGTTCTTTGAGAGATTTGCTAGTTAGAGAGTCCCACGGGGGAGGGTTGATGGGACATTTTGGAGTTGCTAAGACCCTAGCTATGTTGCAAGAGCACTTCTTTTGGCCCCACATGAAACGAGATGTTGAGCGAATTTGTGGTAGGTGTGTCACTTGTAGGCAAGCTAAATCAAGAGTTCAGCCAAATGGCCTTTACACACCCCTACCTATCCCTAGTTCACCATGGGTTGACATTTCAATGGATTTTGTGTTGGGTTTACCTAGAAGTAAGCGTGGGAGGGATTCAATCTTTGTGGTTGTAGACAGATTTTCTAAGATGGCTCATTTTATTCCTTGTCATAAAACTGATGATGCCTCTAACGTTGCAGATTTGTTCTTTAGGGAGATTGTGAGATTACATGGTATGCCTAGAACAATTGTATCAGATAGGGATGCCAAGTTCTTAAGCTATTTTTGGAAAACATTGTGGGGAAAACTTGGGACAAAACTATTATTTTCTACTACTTGTCACCCTCAAACCGATGGTCAAACAGAAGTAGTTAATAGGACCCTATCCACCTTGTTGAGGGCTATCATAAGTAAAAATATTAAGACTTGGGAAGATTGTTTGCCACATGTTGAGTTTGCTTATAATCGTTCAATGCATTCTGCTACTAAATTTTCACCATTTGAAATTGTTTATGGTTTTAATCCTCTAACTCCTTTGGATTTATCACCTTTACCTGTTTCTGAGCATTTGAATTTAGATGGCGAGAAGAAGGCAGAATTTGTGAAGAAAATCCATGAGAGGGCGCGACTCAACATAGAGAGAAGGACTGAACAATACATTAAGCAAGCTAACAAGGGTCGTCATAAGCAGGTTTTTGAGCCCGGTGATTGGGTATGGTTACACATGAGGAAAGAGTGATTCCCAACACAAAGGCGTTCAAAATTGCTACCTCGAGGAGATGGTCCATTTCAAGTACTTGAAAGGATCAATGACAATGCCTACAGACTCGATTTACCAGGTGAGTATAATGTTAGTGCTACTTTTAATGTTTCTGATTTGAGTCCTTTTGATGCAGGTGACGATTTGAGGTCAAATCCTTCTAAAGAGGGGGGGAATGATGAGGACACCAAGACCCAAGTATCAAGTCAAGTTCCAGTTGGTCCAGTGATGAGGGCACGACCCAAGAGATTCAAGGAAGAACTTAACAGCCTAGTCCACAAAGTCCTAAAACAAGAGGAGACCGTGGTCAACATTGAAGGAGAACAAAGACTTGTCTTACTCATCAAAGTTGACTGAGTTTAGGAGCTTAATGAGTCTTTTTATTTTTAGTCACGTTTTTTAGTCTTTGTTTAATTTGTGATAAGTCAAACATTTGACTTGTGTGAGTCCAATAGTCCTTTTGTCTTTAATTTTCGGTTTTCATGAGGAAGACAAAAGGCTTGTCTTTTATTTCAGTTTTCATTAGGAAGACAAAGGGGCTGTCCTTAATTTTTCGGTTTCATTAGGAAGACCAAGGGTCTTGTTTTCATGTAATTTTCGTCCTTATAAGGACTGCCAAAACAATGTGAAAAATCAGATTATGTGGAATGAAATTGTGAGTTTATTTCTTCTTGAGTTCTTGAAGAAACTTTTGAACTTATCAAGGAGATTCCTTGTGGCGTTCATCCTGACTTATCAAACGGATTCCATCCCCGTTTGTGGCGTCTTCCTCATACCAAGGTTCGTGCTTGGCTAAGCATTGGGTCGCGGTTCCATTCCAATCTCGTGTGTTCTTGGTGGCTGTTCCATATTTGGTGTCGGGTTTCGTCACACTTGTTGGCGTGGTTCGTATCAGGCAGAGACGTTGGATGGAGTTGGTTAAGGATTATGACTGTGACATCATTTACCACCCTGGGAAAGCCAATGTGGTGGCAGATGCGTTGAGCCGGAGGGGCCCAGGACAGTTGTATAGTTCCACCCAGATCTCGAGGGAATTAGCTGATGAGATGGTCAGAGCAAGGATAGAACTGGTGGTAGGCCAGTTAGCCAATATCACTTTGTAGTCGACCCTGTTGGAGCAGATCAAGGAGGGTCAGTTGGTAGATGTGCAGTTGCAGGAAGTTAGGCAGCATGCCTTAGCAGGGACAACTAAGGATTATTTAGTTTCTGAGATAGGCTTGCTTCGGTATCAGGGACGGATTTGTGTTCCTGCAGATGAGGGGATCAGTCGAGAGATACTGGATGAGTCTCACACTACGCCATACTCACTTCATCCGGGTACCACGAAGATGTATCAGGATCTACGGTCATTATATTGGCTGCCCTGGGATGAAGAAGGATGTGGTAGAGTATGTGTCTAGATGTTTGACATGTCAGCAGGTTAAGGCTGAGCATCAGCGACCAGTGGGATTGCTTCAACCCTTGGGTATCCCAGAGTGGAAGTGGGAAGATATTACGATGGATTTCGTGGGAGGTTTACCCAGGACAGTTGGACTTCATGACTCGGTGTGGGTGATAGTGGACAGATACACCAAGTCATCTCATTTTCTACCAGTGAGGTAGACTTATTCAGTGGAACAGTATGCAGAGCTGTATGTGAGGGAGATAGTTCATCTCCATGGGTTTCCAAAGTCTATTGTATCTGATCGAGACCCTATCTTTACCTCCAAATTTTGGGGAGCTCTACAGAGAGCTATAGGGACTCAGCTGAAGTTTAGCACAGCTTTTCATCCTCAGACTGATGGACAGTCTGAGAGGATGATTCAGGTATTGGAGGACATGCTTAGGGCATGTGTGATTGATTTCGAGGGGTTTGGAGTAAATATCTTCCATTGATCGAATTTTCATATAACAACAGTTATCAATCAACGATTGGGGTGGCTCCTTATGAGATGTTATATGGGAGGAAGTGCAGATCGCCCATTCATTGGGATGAGATGGGTGAGAGAAGGTATTTGGGCCCAGATATGGTTCAGAAGACTAATGAGTCTATTGAGAAGATTCGAGCTAGAATGCTTGCTTCGCAGAGTAGACAGAAAAGCTACGCTGATCCTAAGCGTAGGAACGTGGAGTTCCAGGTCGGGGACCACGTGTTTCTGCGAGTTTCACCATTGAGAGGGGTGAGTTGATTTGGAGTAAAGGGCAAGCTGAGCCCTCGATTTGTTGGATCTTTTGAGATCCTAGAGAGGATTGGACAGGTGGCTTATAGACTGGCTTTGCCACCGTCATTATCAGGAGTTCATAATGTGTTCCATGTCTCCATGTTGTGAAAGTATGTTTCTGATACAACACATGTGTTGAAGTATGAGGACTTAGAGTTGCAGACAGACTTGTCCTATGAGGAGCGACCAGCTCAGATTTTGGATCGGAAGGCAAAGTCTTACGGAACAAGACAATACCATTAGTGAAAGTATTATGGAGGAATAGCAAGGTCGAGGAAGCGACCTGGGAGTTAGAGACAGTGATGGGGGATCAGTATCCCGAGCTATGCAGGTAAATTTCGAGGATGAAATTCTCATTAGGAGGGAATAGTTGTAACGACCCCAAATTTGCTAATGAGGTTTAAAGGCCTTGATTAGCGTGCCGGGAGGGCATAATTGGAAAAGATATGGTTTGCATCAATATATTGATTTAAATGCATGATTCTATGATTCATAATGTTTGAATGATAATTGATGATATTATGATATATATATGTGTGATATATGTGCGAACCACATTATTATGTGGGTGGATCTGCAGAGCACGACTCAAGGCGATCCTAGGGCTAGTTAGCGGGGAAAAGTCACAATAGGGCTTAACATCTGACTTTGGATAAGTCAAGGGTATTTTAGGTATCGGGTAGTTATTTAGACTATCGGGTTATGAAAATAAATATATGGAGATATATTTGAGGTTAGGAAGTCTAGGCGGGAATATTGGGGAATTTTACCGTTTTGCCCTAGGGGACGTTTCGACACCCCGAGCCTCGGGATTTACTTATCGAGATAAGGTTAGACTAAAGGAATCGAAAACAGTAGACAGAAAATTTTAGACCGACTCTTTCTCAGCCCTTCTCTCTACTCTCTCAATCAAGGAAACACAAAGAGAAAACCACTGAGAATTTAGTGAATCAAGCTGGGAATTTCTGGGCTAAGGTAAGCATTTAATTTCCTTTTTTGTGGTTAGAAATTCTAGGTTTTTGTTGGGTTTTGAGGTAAATGTGGTTTTGATGTTTAAAGACAGAATTAAGGAGGAAAGCTTGGGAATTAGCTTGGTTTTGGCTTGGTGAAGTGGTCCAGCAGAAGAGGTAAGTCTCAATTCATGATTTAGAAGTTTCAATTTGGGTTTGAATGACTGGTTTGAGTGTTTATAGCTCTTGAGTTTTAGAAATTGAAAAGAGAACTCTAGTGTGTGTTAGGCTGGGTTTTCTGTGGAATTATGTTGTTTAAGTCATGCTAAAAGTGTTGGGATTATTGGGTGTTGAAGTAGGGAGCTTAAGAGTGGTTTTGGCTAGGGTTTCAAGCCTAGAAATGGTGGGAATTCTGGGTTCGAAGGGAAGGGCCGCGGCTCTGTTCTAGGGCGCTGCGGCCCTAGGATGAAGATGAGCCAAGGAGGCTCGGCCAAGGGTGAGCGCCGCGGCGCCCATTGCAATTGTCGCAACGGCTAAGCTTCAAGGACCGCAGCCCTTAATTGTGCACTTGAACTTTTGGGGATTTTAGGCATGGGAATTTGGTCTAGTATGCTCGGGATTGATTTCACCACCGTGCTTGGTGGAAATCGGATTCCTGAAAGTTAGTTTTGTAACTGGAAACCTGTATTTGAGTATTAATGGAACCCTATACATTGGTTGTGACTAGCTGATAAAAGCTTAGGCTCGGGAAAGGATCGTGCTTGAGGAGTGTTGCTCATAAACAATAACCGTAAAGACTAAAGGAAAGAAAACTGCACCTGTTTGAATATATGTGACGGGACTAAGGGTTCCTTAATGTGAATGCTTGAAAAGATGGTATTATGCCATGCAAGCTATTTAGTGAACCAACGGCCTAAGGGTGCCAAGGGTTACACTAGCGCATAAGGCGCGGCTCGGCCATTGGTAGCCGAGGACAGCTTAATATGCACTGAGCTCGGTTTAAGCGGGCCGGAGTCAGTGGGATAAACAGAGGGTGTGGCCTAAGTTGTCGGCCCTGATTATTATGTGATATAAATGTTATAAGTGTTTGATTGCATCCATGACTCTGAATATATGCTGAGTGGTATTAATGTGGGTTATTTGATGAGAGTTCATGTTTGGGGAATTTTACTGTCTGATATCATTGATTGTGTTGCATTTCATGTTTTCTTGCTGGGCCTTGGCTCACGGGTGCTACGTGGTGCAGGGAAAGGCAAGGGTAAGCTTGATCAGCCCTGATTGGAGAGCTCTATGAGCGGAATGTGCATAGCCAGCTGCTAGCCGCCACGGTTGAGGTTTAGGCAGGGACGCAAAATCCAGAGAATGTCTATTTTGCCTTAGTATGGCTAACCTTTGTTTATGTTTCTTTTTGGAAGTCTGTAAATCAACTTTTAACTCTGTCTCTTTTGGGATCCCGTGTTTATAACAGTTTAATTTTATAAAATGAGTCTTTTATGACATGTTTAATGACACATTTTCAAATTAATGACTTGATTAGCAAGTCTTGCACCTTTAAAAAGTACACAGTGTAGCGGTCTTGGCTATCCAGGGCGTTACAAAGGCCAACAGTCATAGTTTCAAGGCCAATACCAGCAGAATATGTCACAACAACCTATGAATCAAACTTCATCTTCACAGCAACCTAGACCACAAGATCAACCAGAAAAGCCCAATGAATTGCAAGCAGCTTTGTTGACTCTCACTAATACTCAGACTCAATTCATGACTGAGACGGTCCTCCATTCAAAACCTTAAGACACAAGTGGGTCAGTTGCCTAGCATGTTCAATAACAGACCGCAAGGGAATTTGCCTAGAAATACAATGGTGAATCCCAAGGAACAATGTCAGGCAATCACTCTGAGAAGTGGTAAGCAAATTGAACAATCTGTGCATTAGTCATCTGTAGAGAAGAATGAAAAGCTAGGCAAGACATCTGGTTCTAATACTAAGAAGGTTGAACACCATTGTTCTACAGAGAAAGCAACACAAGTCATTATTGTCGACCCCCTAGTTAAGATCCCATACCCTCAACGATTTAGGAAAAATTCTCTTGATAAATAGCTTTCCAAGTTTTTAGAGGTGTTCAAGAAGTAACAAATCAACATTTCCTTTGCTGAGGCCTTAGAGCAAATGCTTAGTTATGTAAAGTTCATGAAATAATTTTGTCTAAAAAGAGGAAGATGGAAGACTACGAAACTGTGGCATTGACTGAAGAATGTAGCGCTATTTTACAAAGGAAGCTTCCCTAGAAGTTGAGGGATCATGGAAGTTTCACAATCCCATGTACAACTGGTAACTTTGAGTGTAAACACGCACTATGTGATTTGGGAGCCAACATCAATCTCATGCCTCTATCAGTATTCAAAAGACTTGGTTTAGGTGAGGCAAAGCTAACCACTATTACACTACAGTTGGCGGATCGATCGATGGCCTATCCGAGGGGGATAATTGAAGATGTCCTAGTGAAGGTCGACAAAATTTATTTTTCCAGTAGACTTTATTGTGTTGGACATGGTGGAAGATGCAAATGTCCCAATTATTCTTGGGCGACCTTTTCTAGCAACAAGACAAGCTCTCATTGATGTTCAAAAGGGAGAGCCTAAACTCAGAGTTCAAGGGGATGAGTGTTGGTTTTTATAGATCAAATCAGAGATTATACGCAGCGGAACAACAATCAAAATTGTTAATTTCACCCCACAAGATTTCTAGATCTACTATTTCACATACATATATATATTGAATCAAAGATACGAATAGAAAATTACCTCAAGTCCTTCCTTGCTGCTATCTTTTTATATGGCAAAAATCATTTAGATCTCACACCAAGATCTTTCAAAATGTTCTTAGCACACAAAGAACGAGTGTGGGCTCTCTATACAAAATAATAGGCAAAATCTATTTATTAGATGTTCTCAACACATGAGATCTGATAAAGTTTGGACCTAAGTTTGTGAAGAACAGTGATCTATGCTTGTAGCATTATTCTCTTTCTCTCAGAGAGATTTCACGATATATTTTCTATCACTGAAAAAATTATCGCTCTGAAAAACCTAATCTCCTATATTTAATATATCTAATATATTAAAATAAAATATTACTTATTTAAAACAATTTAAAAAATAACTAATCAAATATCAGATTTTGTTTAAATAATAGTAGTTTAATCATATTACAATATCTCATTATTTATTTAATATTTAAATAACTAAAATTGTGGAACAAAGAAACTTTTAGAAGCTTCTTGTGTGTGTAGCACAGTGACTGTGCACTGTACTACACGTGTACCACATGCCAAGGAAGGCATGTGATTTTTCCCAATTTTTCTTATTATTTAAATACTAAAAATCTCAGAAATAAATTAATTCAAAATTAATTATATTTGTTAAATCAAATAATTAATTAATTGTAATTATACAATAATTATGTTTAGTGCATAGAAAAATATTTTACTTATCAAATAAGTCATTTTGCCCATTTTTGTATTTATCTTTGTCAGTGTTTGTTTGAGCCATTTCGGGGACCATGGACCTATAACATTAAACTCCAATAAATTGAAACTAAATAATTAAACTCTTTAATTATAATAGTTAATTTATTAATTCTGATATTTTTCCACTATAAATTCAAAATTGAACTCTTTAAGTTATAGATATACTTTTAGATAAATCTTATTCTAAGTTGTCCATTGATATAACCATCTTACAATAGTTCAACCCTCTAATTAATTAGTTCATAAATTAGAATGGAAGATTTACCATTTTTACCTTTCTAATTTACTTCTTATTCCTTAAGTACCATTAATTCACTAGTGAATAATTAATCTATAATCTAATTATAGATTTGAACTCAAAATCATTCAGTTCCAGAATTAACCCTTAAGGGAACTAATATACGATCCGTTAGGAAAGATTAGATTACATATTGTTGATACATGTTCCCAGCCATCCATGATATTAAATCTCCAAAACAAAAGTCATTAGCCTCATTCTATGAAGAGACCTTAACGAATGAATCAAAAGATTTAATAAACATGAACAGGAGTTCATGAACACTCAGGATTTAGGTTGATCTATAAATGATCATCAGTTATGATATGAATTACAAGTCTTTATTATTAAATGGTTTTTGGATAAAGACTTTAATTCATATTGGTCCATGTCATATATAATCTTATTATATAAAGCACCTTTACCGAGATGTCTTTCCACATCAATAATCCGAATCTAGATTATTTGCATCATTATGATACTCAGTAAACTGTACTTACAACTCCAGTTAAAGAATTCCATAACTTTAATTTGTTGTTGTTGACTATTTTTATTCATTCATGTGATCTTAATTCTCTCGTACTAATACAAGATCACATCCTCAATAATGAATATGGAATTTTTTTGATATTTACAAAATTATTCAACAATAATAGACCATTGTATTTATTCATTCATTGAAATAATAAATGTCTTTTACATGCTTTTAGGACATACTCCTAACAATGAGGTGGTATTCAATGTCTTCAAGGAAATGCCATATCCGATGGCTAGTGACAGTTGCTATAGTGTGGAAATGATAGATAAAATAGTCTCGGGAAGAAGGATGAGTAGTGATGCCTTAGAGGCGGTGTTGGCAGGTGGGTGAGGAAGATGATGATGATGATTTTGAGATGAGAGAATATGTAAAGTGGATTAACTCTTACCAACCGTACAAGAAGAAATTTGAAGAGTTGACAAAGGGACCCGAATGACCATTAACATCCATTCAGCAGCCACCGCAATTGGAATTAAAGTCTCTTCCGGATCATTGGCAGATATTAGAGGAATAAGACCTTCAACAGTAATGCATAGAATCTTATTGGAGGAAGATAGGATGCCCTCTATAGTGGCTCAGAGAAGACTCAATCCAGCAATGAAGGAGGTTGTACTGGAATAGATCCTTAAATGGCTGGACGTCGGAGTAATCTACCCAATTTATGATAGTGCTTGGGTGAGTCCAGTGCAGGTGGTTCCAAAGAAGGGTGTAATAACAGTAGTAAAGAACGAAAATAATGAGCTAATCCCAACTGGAACAGTGACCGGATGGCGCATTTGCATTGACTATCGCAAGTTAAATAAGGCGACACGGAAAGATCATTTCCCACTTCCCTTTGTTGATCAGATGTTGGATAGGTTGGCTGGTAATGAGTATTATTGCTTCTTAGATGGTTACTCAGGGTATCATCAAATTGCCATCGCACCAGAGGACCAAGAGAAAATGACATTTACATGTCCCTATGGCACGTTTTCTTTCAGGAGAACGCCATTTGGACTATGTAATGCACCTAAAACATTCCAACAGTGCATGATGGCTATCTTTTTGGATATGGTGGAAAGGAGCATTGAGACTTTTCATGGTTGATTTTTCTATTTTTGGCTCTTCATTCGATATGTGTTTGGGTAACTTGGAGAATGTATTGAACCGTTGTGAAAAAGCAAATCTGGTGTTAAATTTGGGAAAAATGCCATTTTATGGTAAAAGATGGCATAATACTTTGGCACAGAATTTCTAGTAAAGGCATTGAGGTGGATCGAGCAAAATTCTCAATAATAGAAAACCTTCCACTGCCCATGTCAGTTAAGGGAGTTCAAAGTTTTCTAGGACATGCTAGGTTTTACCAACAATTTATTAAGGGCTTTTCGAAGATTTTGAAGCCTCTTTCTACTTTGTTGATGAACGGAGTTGCCTTTGATTTCAACGAAGAATGCCTAAATGCTTTTAAGGTACTTAAGGAGAAGATAATCTCGGCGCCAATAGTTGTTGCTCCAAACTGGGATCTTCCATTTGAACTGATGTGCGATGCAAGTGATTACGCATTAGGAGCAGTTTTGGGCCAACGTATTGATAAGGTATTTCGGTCTATTTATTATGCTAGTAGGACAGTGAATGAAGCACAATTGAATTATACCGCAATAGAGAAAGAGCTTTAGCTATTGTTTATGCTTTTGATAAATTTAAACCATACCCTATTGGTAACAAAGTAATAGTTGATGAGGACACCAAGACTAAAGATCCAAGTCTAGTCCCAGTTGGTCTGGTGACGAGGGCGCGAGCCAAAAGACTCAGTTTAGGAGCTTGATGAGTCTTATTGTATTTTGTCATCTTGTATTTTTTATTTAGTCTTTGTTTATTTTGTAAAAAGTCAAACACTTGACTTGTGTGAGTCCAAGAGTCCTTTTGTCTTTAATTTTCGGTTTTCATTAGGAAGACAAAAAGGCTTGTTTTTAAATTTTGGTTTTCATTAGGAAGACAAAGGGTTGTCTTTAATTTTCGGTTTTCATTAGGAAGACAAAGGGTTGTCTTTAATTTTCGGTTTTCTTTAGGAAGACAAAGGGGCTTGTCTTGATGTAATTTTCGCCTATATTAGGCCTTTGTAAACGTTTGGGAATGGCAGATTTTGATGAAATGAAAATTGAGAGGTTTTCTTCTTGAGTTCTTGAAGAGACTATTCGAACTTATCAAGGGTATTCCTTGTGGATTTCAATCTGACTTATCAAACGGATTCCCATCCCCGTTTGTGGCGTCTTCCTCATACCAAGGTTCGTGCTTGGCTAAGCATTGGGTCGCGGTTCTTCATTCCCATTTCGTGTGTTCTTGGTGGCTGCCATATTTGGTGTCGAGTTTCACCACAATCGTTGGTGTGGTTCGTATCAATAGTGTACACTGACCATTCTACCATTAAGTATTTGATGACCAAGAAAGATGCCAGGCCCTGCCTCATTAGATGGGTCTTATTATTTCAAGAGTTTGACATGGAGATCCGAGATAAAAAAGGGAATAGAAAATTTGGTAGAAGATCATTTGTCAAGACTCGATGGAAGAGAGTCGGAATGACAAGGAAGTGCAAATAAATGATCACCTCCCTGATGAACAATTATTTGGGGTAAGTGATAGTTCTATAGTTCCTTGGTACGCTGACTATGTTAATTTCTTGGTAGCAAAGGTTGTGTCTCCTGAGATGACAAGGCAACAATTGAAGAAATTCTATTATGAGGTGAAGCACTACTATTGGGAGGAACCTATTCTTTATAGGCATTGTGTTGATCAAGTCATTCATCGTTTTGTTCTTGAGGACGAAATGCACTCAATTCTCACCCATTGTCATACTCTATAATGTGGTGGCCATTTTGGGGCATCAAGGACAGCAACGAAAGTATTGCAAAGTGGGTTCTATTGGCCAAGTTTGATTAAAGATGCTAATTCGTTTGTGAAAACTTATGATCGTTGCCAACGAACTGGGAATATATCAAGGAGGAATAATATGCCACTTAATGTAATTCTTGAGGTTAATCTTTTTGATGTTTGGGGCATTGATTTCATGGGCCCTTTCCCATCATCTTTCAACAATAAGTTTATTTTATTAGCAGCGGACTACGTGTCAAAGTGGGTCGAGGCAATTGCAACAAAAGAAAATTATGGCAAAACGGTAATGAACTTTCTACACAAGAACATTTTCACAAGGTTTGGAACTCCCCGAGCTCTTGTTAGCGATGTAGGGAGTCATTTTTGTAATAAGCAACTTGATTTTTACTTGCCCGATATGGAGTATATCATCACATTGCTTTACCATATCATCCTCAGTCGAATGGTCAAGTTGAAATTTCAAATAGGGAGGTGAAAATTATTCTTGAAAAGACAGTGGATAGCTCTAGGAAGAATTGGTCCAACAAACTAGATGACGCACTTTGGGCCTATCGAACGGCATTCAAAACTCTGATTGGGATGTCACCCTATAGGTTAGTCTTTGGGAGGGCATGTCATTTTCCTGTTAAGCTGGAGCACAAAGCTTATTGGGTTATGAAAAAGCCGAATCTTAATGAGAAGGCTACTGGACATAAGAGACTACTTCAACTAAATGAGCTTGATGAATTCCGTAAGGAAGACTATGACAATTCTAAGATATACAAGGAGCGGACCAAGGCGTGGCACGATAAGAACTTGATCAAAAATGAGTTTCAACCTGAGCAATAGGTACTTTTGTGTTGACTGTGTTTTTAGCCAACGACGTGAGAACGTCAAATACGACAAACCTTCAAGAGAATTTAAATAACACAGACAGTTCAAACAAGAAAAGTAAATAACACACAAGATTTTTATAGTGGTTTAGCCCCGATCAGTCGGTAATAGCCTAATCCACTTAGAGTTGTCATTATAGATCTGTACTCAAGATCAGATGGACTGAGCCAACTGAGTTTCTTCAGTACAGATTGCAAAAATACAAGAATCCTTTCAAATATCAGCACTTTCTCTCTCTAGAATACTCAGACCCAAATTTTTTCTCTCTAGAATACTCAGACCCAAATTTTCTCTCTCTAGAAAGAAGAAGCAGAAGCCCCTCTCTAATCCCATAAGCCCTCTATTTATAGGCTTAGGGTCATACATACGGTATCCCCTAGAACCGGGATATTTTATTATATTTATTACATTTAAATTACGAAAAACATTCAAAATGTAACAAACCCCCCCCCCCCCCCCCCCCCCCCATTTGTGGGAAGAATGAGAGATTCCCGCATATCTTGTTGAAGCTGTTTCTGGGAATCTTGACTTAGTCCTCCTCTAGCTAGTTGATCCACCTCCTACTGACCACCCATGCAAGTGCTGGTCGGACATGTGCATGGTGGTAGGACATGTTTTTGTGGGTCGGACAAGTGCATGGTGGTAGGACATGCACTCCTCTCCTCTAACGTGACACTCTCCTCTAACATGGCAATCTATTATTTGGGCAACCATGCACTTGTTGGACATATGTATAAAGACCAAATTCTTGGGCTCTCCTCGGTCCACATCCTTGGGGTCTCCTAGGACCACTCTCTTTAGCTCTCCTAGGACCACCCCCTTGGGGTCTCCTCGGACCACACCCTTGGGATCTCCTAGGATGCACTCTCCTTAGCTCTCCTAGAACCACCCCCTTGGGGTCTTCCTCGGACCACATCCTTGGGATCTCCTAGGATGCACTTGGCTTGGTTATGACATCTTTCAAGCAGTCCAAACTCTTCACCAGTCTACCGGGTTACTTTATCACAACTCTGAGGAGTCAATGTATTTATTGACTATTAATATGTCTTTTTCTGACCATGCACTGCCACTTGTCACCTTTATTGCCACGTCATTGATTTCCATTTTTTGGGGATAACATTTTGTTTAACTCAAGGTTGAGACTATTCTTGGCAAGTTGAAATCAAGGTGGTCTGTTCCTTACTGTTGTGAAAGATTTTCCTTATGGCTTAGTGGATGTAACGACCCAAATTCACTAATAAGGCTTAAGGGCCTTGATTAGTATGCCGAGAGGGCATAACTGGATTATATGTGAGTTAATGATTAAAAAGCATGTTGTATGATTATTTGAACATCTGTGATGCATGACTATGTGTATTAGTATGCATGTAGGACCTTACTAGGTTAGAAGGGCATATTCGTAATTTTAGCCCATTGAGGGTGTAAATGTAAATAATTTTGATAAATTGTTGAGACCACATTATTATGTGGATATATTTGGAATCTGTGACTCGAGGCGATCCTAGTGAGCGGTTCAGCAAAAAATTCATGGCGAGGATTTATACCCAGCTCGGGGCGAGCCTGTGGGTAATTCTGGGATTTAGAGAATATATTGGAGTCTATTTTGATATTGAGGAATATAGTTGGTGATTAGTTAGGTGTTGGGAAGAAATTGGTAAATATTAGAGAAACTCGAGGAATTAGCGGGAATTGGGAATAATGACCAGAATGCCCTTGGAAGGATTAAGGGCTTAAATTTAATGGGAGGGTATCATGGTCATTTGGCTTAAGGTGCTACAGCACTAGGCTTGGGCATCTGGGAGCCTGATGGCTCTGTTTGTAGCGCTATAGCTGATGAGGACACCAAGACTAAAGATCCAAGTCAAGTTCGAGTTGGTCCGGTGACGAGGGCACGAGCCAAGAGATTCAAAGAAGAACTTAACAGCCTAGTCCACAGAGTCCTAAAACAAGAGGAGACCGTGGTCAACACTGAAGGAGAACAAAGACTTGTCCTACTCATCAAAGTAGACTTAGTTTAGGAGCTTGATGAGTCTTATTACATTTTGTCATCTTGTATTTTTTATTTTAATCACGTTTTTTGATTTAGTCTTTGTTTATTTTGTGAAAAGTCAAACACTTGACTTGTGTGAGTCCAATAGTCTTTTTTTTTGTAATTTTCGGTTTTCATTAGGAAGACAAAGGGCTTGTCTTTGATGTAATTTTCGGTTTTCATTAGGAAGACAAAGGGGCTTGTCTTTGATGTAATTTTCGGCTATATTAGGCCTTGTAAACATTTGGGAAAGGCAGATTATGATGAAATGAAATTTGTAAGTTTTTCTTCTTGAGTTCTTGAAGAAACTATTAGAACTTATCAAGGGGTTCCTTGTGGCGTTCAACCTGACATATCAAACGGATTCCCATCCCCGTTTGTGGCGTCTTCCTCATACCAAGGTTTGTGCTTGGCTAAGCATTGGGTCGCGGTTCTTCATTCCAATTTCGTGTGTTCTTGGTGGCTGCCATATTTGGTGTTGGGTTTCACCACAATCGTTGGTGTGGTTCGTATCAGTTGGTATCAGAGCTTAGGATCATCCGGTTTGGCCTATCCTTTCATTTGTGTTTTCTATTCAATTCGTTTTTCAATATTAGGGTTTCTGAAATAAAATAAAATAAAAAATCATCATCTAGTCGTGTTTTGAGTTCTTTGTCCTTGTTCAATCATTTCCTTATTTCCAAAGTTTCCATTATTTCTTTGTGAAATCCCTTGAAATCCGAAACTAGTCTACACAAAGTTTCAATTCCTTTGTTATCCCTTGTTTCAATTGATTTTTTTTTTTGTGAAATCCGAAAGTACTCTAGAGCCACAAATTGGTATTGTTAATTCCCTTGTTTCAATTGTTGCTTTATTTGTGGTGAAATCTGAGATTGTTTTGGTGCCACGGATTGATTGGTTCTCTATTATTGGTTTTGGGGAATATTGGTTCTCTGTTATTGGGCGTGTACCACAGATTGTTATTGGGAGTATTGGTTTTCACAGATTGGTTTTCATGTTATTGGGAGTGTTGTTGAATCATAGATTGGTTTGTTCTTGAATCTGTTTTAGTAACACAGATTGCTTGGTTTTCGGGTTGGCTTTTGGTATTCATTTTTTTTTCTTTTCAGAAATTGAGTATCTGGTTTATCAAATTTGAGAGATAAAAAAAAAGGAAGAAAGAAAAGGAAAAGTCAAGGGGATCCGAGACCAAAAAAAAAAAAAAAGTCTGGAAACCTCTCTTAATTTTTTTTTGTTCTATTCTTGTTCCCTATGGTCTAGAGGCCTTTTTGCCAAAACCCCACACAAGTGTTCCAAAAATCATCAGTTTTCGCGAATTTTTCATCGGTGTTCGTTTGGTTTGTTTGGTAGGATTTGCTGCTTGAACCTCCATATTACCGTTTGATTAGTTTTCAGAGGGCTTAAAGAAGAATACGAGTGGAAAAAGGCAGAGGTGTGAGCTTATTTGAGGGTAAAAGCCATCAAAGTTGAGTGAAACACGAGTGGACTTGAGTGACAATTTTTGAGTGAAAACATGTGAGGGAGTGTGGTGAGGGATTTTTCTATAACTGTTCTAACCTTATTTTTTTTGCAGATTTTCAATCATGTCACAAAATACAGAAAGAAATGCAAGCAATGACACTCCACCACCTACAGTTCCAAATCTACAAATTGAAGCTTTAATGGGGGAGATGAGGAGGATGTTGAGGGAGGAGTGTGAACAAATACATGAGAGGTTGGATAGGGTAGAAGAGGGAACACAACGGAGGCCACAGAGGAATAGGGTGTACCAAAGGGAGGATGAGAATGAAGGGGATTTGGAAGGGGTAGTTTCTGATGAAGAGTTTGATAGGATGTCGGCGGGTAACCATAGGAGGTATGGTCGGGTTAGAGAAGCTAGGAACCAGGTAGATAATTATTTAGGAAATATCATGATGAGAATTCCAGCATTTCAGGGGAAGAGTGATCCTGAAGCATACCTTGAGT
Source organism: Humulus lupulus (assembly GCF_963169125.1). Taxonomy (NCBI): domain Eukaryota; kingdom Viridiplantae; phylum Streptophyta; class Magnoliopsida; order Rosales; family Cannabaceae; genus Humulus; species Humulus lupulus. The sequence continues at coordinate 159,712,205 of NC_084794.1, read as the reverse complement.
GGGAGAAGAAGATGGAGTTGGTTTTCGATTGTCGCAACTACTCTAACATGAAGAAGGTAAAACTAGTTGCCATTGAATTTACTAATTATGCTATTGTTTGGTGGGATCAGTTGTGCATCAACAGGAGGCGAAATGGAGATCGTGCCATTGACACTTGGGAGGCTATGAAGAGGGTGATGAGGCGGCGGTTTGTACCATCTCATTATTATCGAGATCTATACCTTAAGTTGCAAGGTCTTCGTCAAGGTTACAAGAGTGTTGATGAGTATTACAAGGAGATGGAGATGGCTATGATTAGAGCCAATGTGGAAGAGGATCGGGAGGCAACAATGGCAAGATTTTTGAATGGGTTGAACCAAGAGATTGCTAATCCAATTGAGCTACACCATTATGTGGAATTGGAAGATTTGGTGCATATGGCAATCAACGTTGAGAGGCAGCTCAAGAAGGGTAGTGATGAGGACACCAAGACTCAAAATCCAAGTCAAGTTCCAGTTGATCCAAGCCAAGAGGGGAGGAATGATGAGGACACCAGTTTAGGAGCTTGATCAATATTTAGCTTCTTGTAATGAGTCTTTTTATTTTTAATCACGTTTTTTTAGTCTTTGTTTATTTTGTGATAAGTCAAACACTTGACTTGTGTGAGTCCAAGAGTCCTTTTTGTCTTTAATTTTCGGTTTTCATTAGGAAGACAAAGGGTTGTCTTTATTTTTCGGTTTCATTAGGAAGACAAAAGGCTTGTCTTTAATATTTCGGTTTTTAGGAAGACAAAGGGGCTTGTATTGATGTAATTTTCGGCTATATAAGGCCTTGAAAACATTTGGAAAAATCAGATTTGGATGAAATGAAAATTTGTGAGTTTTCTTCTTGAGTTCTTGAAGAGACTATCCGAACTTATCAAGGGTATCCCTTGTGGCGTTCAATCCGACTTATCAAACGGATTCCCATCCCCGTTTGTGGCGTCTTCCTCATACCAAGGTTCGTGCTTTGCTAAGCATTGGGTCGCGGTTCCATTCCAATCTCGTGTGTTCTTGGTGGCTGTTCCATATTTGGTGTCGGGTTTCGTCACACTTGTTGGCGTGGTTCGTATCAGTTGGTATCAGAGCTTAGGATCATCCGGTTTGGCCTATCCTTTTTCATTTTTTTTTCTATTCAGTTCATGTTATTATATTAGGAATTCTTGAAAAAAAAAAAAAAATCTATCTATTCGTGTTCTTGATTTTCTTAGTCTTTGTTCCTGTTTTCCTTCTAAAAATCTGAAACCATTATAGTTAATCTCTTTATTCCAGATTGTTTCTTTGTTCAAATCGTGTTCTTATTTCCTAGTTCCCATTATTTCTTTGTGAAATCCCTTGAAATCCCTTATTTCCTAGTTCCCATTATTTCCTAGTTCCCATTATTCATTTCTGAAATCATGAATTAGGGTTCTTAACGTGAATTAGGGCTTTGAGTTTTATCTTGTTCTACTTGTGGAATCTGACTTTGCCTTGGGTTTCTCTTGTTCTTATTGTGAAATCTGAATTGGGGTTAAGTTTCTCTTGTTCTTATTGTGCAATCCGAATTGGCATTGAGTTTTTTTCTCTTGTTCTTATTGTACAATCCGAATTTGTTTTATTGTGAAATCTGAATTGACAGTGAGTTTCTCTAGTTTTTCATTGTGAAAATCTGAATTTGCATTGAGAATCTCTTGCTCTTTTGTGAAATCCGAGTTGTTTTGTTTTCGAATCCAAGTCTAATTTTTTTTTTCTTGTGTCTTGTACCTGCGTTTGTGGATCAAGAGGAAAGAAAAGACAGAAAAGAAAGAAGAAGAAAATGATACGAACCACGCCAACAAGTGTGACGAAACCCGACACCAAATATGGAACAGCCACCAAGAACACACGAGATTGGAATGGAACCGCGACCCAATGCTTAGCCAAGCACGAACCTTGGTATGAGGAAGACGCCACAAACGGGGATGGAATCCGTTTGATAAGTCAGGATGAACGCCACAAGGAATCTCCTTGATAAGTTCAAAAGTTTCTTCAAGAACTCAAGAAGAAATAAACTCACAATTTCTTTCAACATAATCTGATTTTTTCCAAATGTTTTCAAGGCCTTATATAGCCGAAAATTACATCAATACAAGCCCCTTTGTCTTCCTAAAAACCGAAATATTAAAGACAAGCCTTTTGTCTTCCTAATGAAACCGAAAAATAAAGACAACCCTTTGTCTTCCTAATGAAAACTGAAATTTAAAGACAACCCTTTGTCTTCCTAATAAAAACCGAAAATTAAAGACAAAAGGACTATTGGACTCACACAAGTCAAATGTTTGACTTATCACAAAACAAAGACTAAATAAAAAACGTGATTAAAAATAAAAAGACTCATTACAGGAAGCTAAATATTGATCAAGCTCCTAAACTGGTGTCCTCATCATTCCTCCCCTCTTGACTTGGATCAACCGGAACTTGACTTGGATTTTTAGTCTTGGTGTCCTCATCATTCCCCCCTCTTGAGAAAGATTTGACCTCAAATCGTCACCTGCATCAAAAGGACTCAAATCAGAAACATTAAAAGTAGCACTAACAGTATACTCACCTGGTAAATCGAGTCTGTAGGCATTGTCATTGATCCTTTCTAGCACTTGAAACGGCCCATCTCCTCGAGGTAGCAATTTGGAACGTCTTTGTGCTGGGAATCGCTCTTTCCTCATGTGTAACCATACCCAATCACCGGGATCAAAAACCTGCTTGTTAGCATCAAGTTGGTTAGTGTTTAAAAGAGCCTCCTTAACCTCACTTTTTTTTGCATAAAAATTATTTTGTTTTCTCTCTAATTTTCCCTCATTGATCGAACTCTTCTCTTTCTTTTCTCTCTCACTTGATTCGACCCTTTTCTCTCTTTGTCTCTTTTTTTTCTCACTCTCATTCATCTTTTCACTCTCCTTCTTTTGCTCACTCAATTTTTTTTGATCACTCAATATTTGCAACCGCACTTGGTCTTCATATACTTGCTTTGGCGTCAATGGAGCTAGAGTGATTGTTCGTTGACAGAACGTGAATGAGTACTTGTTGGTGAAGCCATCATGCTGGACTCGCCGATCAAATAGCCAAGGCCTTCCTAGAAGGAGGTGTCCAGCTTGCATGGGAACCACATCGCACAATACCTCATCCTCATACTTGCCAATTCGAAATGATACCAGCACGTGTTTTGTAACCCTCACTTCACCACTATCATTCAACCACTGCAACTTGTATGGACAAGGATGTTTAAGCGTTGGGAGCCCTAGCTTTTCAACCATGGAAGAACTAGCAACGTTAGTACAACTACCTCCATCAATAATCACACTACATACCTTGCCTTTCACATGACAACGAGTGTGAAAGATGTTCTCCCGCTGCACCTCTTCTTCCTCTTCTTTTGCTTGCAAATTTAAGGCTCGTCGTGTGACTAGTGCAAGCATCTCACCAGATTCTGCCCCAAACTCCTCATCACCCATAGAAGCGTCCTCCAATGGTGGCATGTCATCAAGATCATCTTCCTCTTCGGAATCTATCTCCCCATTATCCCGAATTACCATAACTCGCTTGTTTGGACATTGGCTAGGTATGTGTCCTCGCCCCTGACATTTGAAACATTTTATCTCACTAGAATGGGACGAAGTAGGGGCTCTGATACCAATGCTTCAGGATCACTCTTCCCCTGAAATGCTGGGATTCTCATTTTGATATTCCCCAAATAATTATCTACCTGGTTCCTATCTTCTCTATTCCCACCATACCTCCTATGGTTACCCGCCGATATCCTATCAAACTCATCATCAGAAATTACCCCTTCCAAATCCCCTTCATTCTCATCCTCCCTTTGGTGTACCCTACCCCTCCTTGGTCTCCGTTGTGCCCCCTCTTCTACCCTATCCAACCTCTCATGTATCTGCTCACACTCCGCCCTCATCATCCTTCGCATCTCCCCAATTAATGCTTGTATTTGTAGATTCGGAACCTCAGGTGGCGGATTATCATTGCTTGCATCTTTCTCTGGATTTTGTGACATGATGGAGAATCTGCAAAACAATAAGGTTAGACAATTATAGAAAGGACCTCACTGCACTCCCTCACGTGTTTCACTCAAAGAAAATGGTCACTCAAGTACACTCGTGTTTGCACTCAATGATGGCTTTTACCCTCAAATAAGCTCACACCTCTGCCTTTTTCCACTCTATTTTCTTCTTTAAGCTCTTTGAAAACTAATGAAACGGTGATATGGAGGTTCAAGCAGCAAATCCAACCAAACAAACCAAACGAACACCGACGAAAACTGGTGAAAATGACGAAAAATGATGATTTTTGGAACACTTGTGTGGGGTTTTGGTTCGGATCCTCTTGATTTTTCCTTTCCTTTCTTCCTTTTTTTTTTTTTATCTCTCAAATTTGATAACCCAGATACTCAATTTTTGAAAAGAAAAAAAAAAATTTGAACACCAAAGAACCAAACGGATACCAAGAACCAATCCGAAAACCAAGCAAACTGTGGTACTATAACAGATTCAAGAACAATCCCAATAACAGAAAACCAATATTCCCAAAATCTAATCTGTGATTCAAACAATAAGATCAAAACCAAACTAATTTGTGGCACTATAACAGTCTCGGATTCCACAACAAATAAAGGAACCAATGGAAACCAGGGACACAATTGAAACAAGGGAATGATCAATACCAATTTCGGATTTCACAACAAGAACAAGAAACCCAAGGCAAAATTCGGATTTCAAAACAAAACAGCACTAGAAACTCAATGAAAATTCAGATTCTACAATTAGAACAAGAGAAAAAAACTCAAAGCCCTAATTCACGATTTCAACAAGCTCTAGAATAGTTTCTGATTTCACAACAAACAATTGGAACAAGGATATTAAGAACACGATTTGAACAAAGAAACAATCTGGAATAAAGAGATTAACTATAATGGTTTCAGATTTTTAGAAGGAAAACAAGAACAAAGACTAAGAAAATCAAGAACACGAATAGATAGATTTTTTTTTTTTTGATTTCAGAAACCCTAAAATTGAAATACGAATAGAACACAAATGAAAAAAAAAGGATAGGCCAAACCGGATGATCCTAAGCTCTGATACCAACTGATACGAACCACGCCAACAAGTGTGACGAAACCCGACACCAAATATGGAACAGCCACCAAGAACACACGAGATTGGAATGGAACCGCGACCCAATGCTTAGCCAAGCACGAACCTTGGTATGAGGAAGACGCCACAAACGGGGATGGAATCCGTTTGATAAGTCAGGATGAACGCCACAAGGAATCTCCTTGATAAGTTCAAAAGTTTCTTCAAGAACTCAAGAAGAAATAAACTCACAAATTTTCATTTCATCCAAATCTGATTTTTCCAAATGTTTTCAAGGCCTTATATAGCCGAAAATTACATCAATACAAGCCCCTTTGTCTTCCTAAAAACCGAAATATTAAAGACAAGCCTTTTGTCTTCCTAATGAAACCGAAAAATAAAGACAACCCTTTGTCTTCCTAATGAAAACTGAACTTTAAAGACAACCCTTTGTCTTCCTAATAAAAACCGAAAATTAAAGACAAAAGGACTATTGGACTCACACAAGTCAAATGTTTGACTTATCACAAAACAAAGACTAAATAAAAAACGTGATTAAAAATAAAAAGACTCATTACAGGAAGCTAAATATTGATCAAGCTCCTAAACTGGTGTCCTCATCATTCCTCCCCTCTTGACTTGGATCAACCGGAACTTGACTTGGATTTTTAGTCTTGGTGTCCTCATCAGAAAAATTCAAAGGGATCCGAACCTAAAAAAAAAAAAAAAAAGAGTCTGGAAACCCGTCTTAAAAATTTTGTTCTATTCTTGTTCCCTATGGTCTAGAGGCCTTTTTGCCAAAACCCCACACAAGTGTTCCAAAAATCATCGTTTTTTCTTCATTTTTCACCAGTTTTCGTCGGTGTTCGTTTGGTTTGTTTGGTTGAATTTGCTGCTTGAATACTCCATATTACCGTTGGATTAGTTTTGAAAGAGCTCAAAGAAGAATACGAGTGGAAAAAGGCAGAGGTGTGAGCTTATTTGAGGGTAAAAGCCATCAAAGTTGAGTGAAACACGAGTGGACTAGAGTGACAAATTTTTGAGTGAAAACACGTGAGGGAGTGTGGTGAGGTCTTTTCTCCATATTATTCTAACCCTATTTTGCAGATTTCCATCATGGCACAAAATCCAGAGAAAGATGCAAGCAATGATATTCCGCCACCTGAGGTTCCGAATCTACAAATGCAAGCATTAATTGGGGAGATGCAAAGGATGATGAGGGCGGAGTGTGAGCAGATACATGAGAGGTTGGATAGGGTAGAAGAGGGAACGCAATGGAGGGCACGGAGGAACAGGGTACAACAACGGGATGTTGAGGGTGAAAGAGAGTTTGATGGGGGCGATTTAGAGGAAGAATATGATAGGATGTCAGAGGGTAACCATAGGAGGTATGGCCGAGATAGAGAAGCTAGGAACTGGGTAGACAATAATTTGGGAAATATCAAGATGAGAATCCCCGCCTTTCAAGGCAAGAGTGATCCTGAGGCATACCTTGAGTGGGAGAAGAAAATGGAGTTGGTTTTCGATTGTCACAACTACTCTGACATGAAGAAGGTAAAACTAGCTGTCATTGAATTTACTGATTATGCTATTGTTTGGTGGGATCAGTTGTGCATCAATAGGAGGCGAAATGGAGATCGTACCATTGACACTTGGGAGGCTATGAAGAGGGTGATGAGGCGACGGTTTGTACCATCTCATTATTATCGAGATCTATACCTTAAGTTGCAGGGTCTTCGTCAAGGTTCCAAGAGTGTTGATTTGTATTACAAAGAGATGGAGATGGCTATGATTAGAGCCAATGTGGAAGAGGATCGGGAGGCGACAATGGCAAGGTTTTTGAATGGGTTGAACCGAGAGATTGCTAATCCGATTGAGCTACACCATTATGTGGAATTAGAAGATTTGGTGCATATGGCAATCAAAGTTGAGAGGCAGCTCAAGAGGAGTAGTACAAGTTCAAAGCCAAGACCGAGCCCACACCATTCAAGTGCAACACCTTGGCGGTCGAACTATCCAAAGAAGGAAGAAGACCAACCTACTTCATCCTTTACACCAAAACCAGCCACGACCCCTCAAGGTAAAACAGCCCCTACTTCGTCCCATTCTAGTGAGATAAAATGTTTCAAATGTCAGGGGCGAGGACACATAGCTAGCCAATGTCCAAACAAGCGAGTTATGGTAATTCGGGATAATGGGGAGATAGATTCCGAAGAGGAAGATGATCTTGATGACATGCCACCATTGGAGGACGCTTCTATGGGTGATGAGGAGTTTGGGGCAGAATCTGGTGAGATGCTTGCACTAGTCACACGACGAGCCTTAAATTTGCAAGCAAAAGAAGAGGAAGAAGAGGTGCAGCGGGAGAACATCTTTCACACTCGTTGTCATGTGAAAGGCAAGGTATGTAGTGTGATTATTGATGGAGGTAGTTGTACTAGCGTTGCTAGTTCTTCCATGGTTGAAAAGCTAGGGCTCCCAACGCTTAAACATCCTTGTCCATACAAGTTGCAGTGGTTGAATGATAGTGGTGAAGTGAGGGTTACAAAACAGGTGCTGGTATCATTTCGAATTGGCAAGTATGAGGATGAGGTATTGTGCGATGTGGTTCCCATGCAAGCTGGACACCTCCTTCTAGGAAGGCCTTGGCTATTTGATCGGCGAGTCCAGCATGATGGCTTCACCAACAAGTACTCATTCACGTTCCGCCAACGAACAATCACTCTAACTCCATTGACGCCAAAGCAAGTATATGAAGACCAAGTGAGGTTGCAAAAATTGAGTGATAAAAAAAAATTGAGTGAGCAAAAGAAGGAGAGTGAAAAGATGAATGAGAGTGAGAAAAAAGAGAGACAAAGAGAGAAAAGGGTCGAATCAAGTGAGAGAGAAAAGAAAGAGAAGAGTTTGATCAATGAGGGAAAATTCGAGAGAAAACAAAGTAATTTTTATGCAAAAAAAAGTGAGGTTAAGGAGGCTCTTTTAAACACTAACCAACTTGATGCTAACAAGGGTCGTCACAAGCAGGTTTTTGATCCTGGTGATTGGGTATGGTTACACATGAGGAAAGAGCGATTCCCAGCACAAAGACGTTCCAAATTGCTACCTCGAGGAGATGGGCTGTTTCAAGTGCTAGAAAGGATCAATGACAATGCCTACAGACTCGATTTGAGTCCTTTTGATGCAGGTGACGATTTGAGGTCAAATCTTTCTCAAGAGGGGGGGAATGATGAGGACACCAAGACTCAAAATCCAAGTCAAGTTCCAGTTGATCCAAGCCAAGAGGGGAGGAATGATGAGGACACCAGTTTAGGAGCTTGATCAATATTTAGCATCTTGTAATGAGTCTTTTTATTTTTAATCACGTTTTTTTAGTCTTTGTTTATTTTGTGATAAGTCAAACACTTGACTTGTGTGAGTCCAAGAGTCCTTTTTGTCTTTAATTTTCGGTTTTTATTAGGAAGACAAAGGGTTGTCTTTAAATTTCGGTTTTCATTAGGAAGACAAAGGGTTGTCTTTATTTTTCGGTTTCATTAGGAAGACAAAAGGCTTGTCTTTAATATTTCGGTTTTTAGGAAGACAAAGGGGGCTTGTATTGATGTAATTTTCGGCTATATAAGGGCCTTGAAAACATTTGGAAAAATCAGATTTGGATGAAATGAAAATTTGTGAGTTTTCTTCTTGAGTTCTTGAAGAGACTATCCGAACTTATCAAGGGTATCCCTTGTGGCGTTCAATCCGACTTATCAAACGGATTCCCATCCCCGTTTGTGGCGTCTTCCTCATACCAAGGTTCGTGCTTTGCTAAGCATTGGGTCGCGGTTCCATTCCAATCTCGTGTGTTCTTGGTGGCTGTTCCATATTTGGTGTCGGGTTTCGTCACACTTGTTGGCGTGGTTCGTATCAGATAGTACAAGTTCAAAGCCAAGACCGAGCCCACACAATCCAAGTACAACACCTTGGAGGTCGAACTATCCAAAGAAAGAAGAGCAACCTACTTCATCCTTTACACCAAAACCAGCCACGACCCCTCAAGGTAAAACAGCCCCTACTTCGTCCCGTTCTAGTGAGATAAAGTGTTTCAAATGTCAGGGGCGAGGACACATAGCTAGCCAATGTCCAAACAAGCGAGTTATGGTAATTTGGGATAATGGGGAGATAGATTCCGAAGAGGAAGATGATCTTGATGACATGCCACCATTAGAGGACGCTTCTATGGTTGGTGAGGAGTTTGGGGCAGAATCTGGTGAGATGCTTGCACTAGTCACACGACGAGCCTTAAATTTGCAAGCAAAAGAAGAGGAAGAAGAGGTGCAGCGGGAGAACATCTTTCACACTCGTTGTCATGTGAAAGGCAAGGTATGTAGTGTGATTATTGATGGAGGTAGTTGTACTAACGTTGCTAGTTCTTCTATGGTTGAGAAGCTGGGGCTCCCAATGCTTAAACATCCTTGTCCATACAAGTTGCAGTAGTTGAATGATAATGGTGAAGTGAGTGTTACAAAACAAGTTCTGGTATCATTTCGAATTGGAAAATATGAGGATGAGGTATTGTGCGATGTGGTTCCAATGCAAGCTGGACACCTCCTTCTAGGAAGGCCTTGGCAATTTGATCGGCGAGTCTAGCATGATGGCTTCACCAACAAGTACTCATTCACGTTCCGTCAACGAACAATCACTCTAGCTCCATTGACGCCAAAGCAAGTATATGAAGACCAAGTGAGGTTGCAAAAATTGAGTGATAAAAAAAAATTGAGTGAGCAAAAGAAGGAGAGTGAAAAGATGAATGAGAGTGAGAAAAAAGAGAGACAAAGAGAAAAAAAGGTCGAATCAAGTGAGAGAGAAAAGAAAGAGAAGAGTTCGATCAATGAGGGAAAATTAGAGAGAAAACAAAATAATTTTTATGCAAAAAAAAGTGAGGTTAAGCGAGCATTGCTTACAAAACAGCCAATGATTTTACTCATGTACAAGGAGGCTCTTTTAAACACTAACCAACTTGATTCTTCGCTTCCTAGTGTTGTTGTTTCTATTTTGCAGGAGTTCGAGGATGTGTTTCCCGAGGAGGTACCACATGGTTTACCACCTATTCGAGGGATAGAACATCAAATTGATTTTGTTCCAGGTGCTTCAATCCCAAACCGACCAGCATACAGAAGTAATCCTGACGAAACTAAGGAACTACAAAGGCAAGTTGAAGAATTGGTGGAGAAAGGGCATGTGAGAGAAAGCATAAGCCCTTGTGCTGTTCCAGTGATTCTCGTTCCTAAGAAGGATGGAACATGGAGGATGTGTGTTGACTGTCGAACCATCAACAACATAACGGTAAAATATCGACATCCCATCCCTCGTTTAGATGATATGTTAGATGAGTTGCATGGTTCTTGTGTGTTTTCCAAGATTGATCTTAAGAGTGGGTATTATCAAATACAAATGAAAGAAGGGGATGAGTGGAAAACTGCATTTAAAACTAAACATGGATTGTATGAGTGGTTAGTCATGCCTTTTGGATTAACTAATGCACCTGGCACTTTCATGCGATTAATGAATCATGTTTTGCGTGCTTTCATTGGAAAATTTGTTGTAGTGTATTTTGATGATATTCTGATTTATAGTAAGAGTTTGCATGATCATGCTTCACATTTGCATTCAGTTTTGGATGTGCTTAGGAAACAGAAATTATATGCTAACCTCAGTAAGTGTACTTTCTGCACCGATAAGCTTGTTTTCTAGGCTTTGTTGTGAGTGCTACATGTATTGAGGTTGATGAAGAGAAGATCAAAGCCATCCAAGAGTGGCCAACCCCTCCACTATAGGTAATGTTAGAAGTTTTCATGGACTTGCTAGCTTTTACAGGAGGTTTGTGAAGAATTTTAGCACCATCGCCGCACCACTTATAGAAGTTATCAAAAAGAATGTAGCATTTAAATGGGGTGAAGCTCAAGAGGAGGCATTTCAGCTACTTAAATACAAGCTTACTCATGCTCCTTTACTTGCTTTGCCTAACTTTTCTAACACGTTTGAAGTTGAATGTGATGCTTCTGGTATTGGTATTGGCGCTGTTCTTATGCAGGATGGGAGACCGCTTGCATACTTTAGCGAAAAGCTAAGTGGGGCTGCCCTTAATTACCCCACCTATGACAAAGAGTTGTATGCACTGGTGCGAGCTTTAGAAACATGGCAACACTATTTGTTCCCGAAAGAGTTTGTGATTCGCAAAGATCATGAATCCCTGAAACATTTGAAAGGACAACACAAGCTCAACAAGAGACATGCACGATGGGTTGAGTACATTGAGACATTTCCTTATGTCATACGGTATAAACAAGGTAAGGAGAATATGGTTGCTGATGCCCTTTCATGCAGGTATGCCTTAATCTCTACTCTTGATGCTAAGTTACTTGGTTTTGAACACATTAAGGAGCTTTATCCTGTTTACCATGACTTTGGGGAGATTTATGGTGTTTGTGAAAAATCTGCTGAGGGAAAATTTTATAGGCATGAGGGTTTCTTGTTTAGGGAGCATAGGTTGTGTGTACCTAATTGTTCTTTAAGAGACTTGTTAGTTCAGGAATCCCACGGGGGCGGGTTGATGGGACATTTTGAAGTGGCTAAGACCCTAGTTATGTTACAAGAGCACTTCTTTTGGCCCCACATGAAACGAGATGTTGAGCGAATTTGTGGTAGGTAGGCAAGCTAAATCGAGAGTTCAACCAAATGGCCTTTACACACCCCTACCTATTCCTAGTTCACCATGGGTTGATATTTCGATAGATTTTGTGTTGGGTTTACCTAGAAGTAAGCGTGGGAGGGATTCAATCTTTGTGGTGGTAGATCGATTTTCTAAGATGGCTCATTTTATCCCTTGTCATAAAACTGATGATGCTTCTAACGTTGCAGATTTGTTCTTTAGGGAGATTGTGAGATTACATGGTATGCCTAGGACAATTGTATCAGATAGGGATGCTAAATTCTTAAGCTACTTTTGGAAAACATTGTGGGGTAAACTTGGGACAAAACTATTGTTTTCTACTACTTGTCATCCTCAAACCGATGGTCAAACAGAAGTAGTTAATAGGACTCTATCCACCTTGTTGAGGGCTATCATAAGTAAAAATATTAAGACTTGGGAAGATTGTTTACCACATGTTGAGTTTGCTTATAATTGTTCCATCCATTCTGCTACTAAATTTTCACCATTTGAAATTGTTTATGGTTTTAATCCTCTAACTCCTTTGGATTTATCACCTTTACCTGTTTCTGAGCATTTGAATTTAGATGGAAAGAAGAAGGCAGAATTTGTGAAGCAAATCCATGAGAGGGCACGACTCAACATAGAGAGAAGGACTGAACAATACATTAAGCAAGCTAACAAGGGTCGTCATAAGCAAGTTTTTGAGCCCGGTGATTGGGTATGGTTACACATGAGGAAAGAGCAATTCCCAGCACAAAGACGTTCCAAATTGCTACCCCGAGGAGATGGTCCATTTCAAGTACTTGAAAGGATCAATGACAATGCCTACCGACTCGATTTACCTGGTGAGTATACTGTTAGTGCTACTTTTAATGTTTCTGATTTGAGTCCTTTTGATGTAGGTGACGATTTGAGGTCAAATCCTTCTCAAGAGGGGGGGGGGGGGAGATGAGGACATCAAGACTAAAGATCCAAGTCAAGTTCGAGTTGGTCCGGTGACGAGGGCACGAGCCAAGAGATTCAAAGAAGAACTTAACAGCCTAGTCCACAGAGTCCTAAAACAAGAGGAGACCGTGGTCAACACTGAAGGAGAACAAAGACTTGTCCTACTCATCAAAGTAGACTTAGTTTAGGAGCTTGATAAGTGTTATTACATTTTGTCATCTTGTATTTTTTATTTTAATCATGTTTTTTTATTTAGTCTTTGTTTATTTTGTGAAAAGTCAAACACTTGACTTGTGTGAGTCCAATAGTCATTTTTTTGTAATTTTCGGTTTTCATTAGGAAGACAAAGGGCTTGTCTTTGATGTAATTTTTGGTTTTCATTAGGAAGACAAATGGGCTTGTCTTGATGTAATTTTAGGTTTTTCATTAGGAAGACAAAGGGGCTTGTCTTTGATGTAATTTTCGGCTATATTAGGCCTTTTAAACATTTGGGAAAGGCAGATTATGATGAAATGAAATTTGTGAGTTTTTCTTCTTGAGTTCTTAAAGAAACTATTAGAACTTATCAAGGGGTTCCTTGTGGCGTTCAACCTGACTTATCAAACGGATTCCCATCCCCGTTTGTGGCGTCTTCCTCATACCAAGGTTCGTGCTTGGCTAAGCATTGGGTTGCGATTCTTCATTCCAATTTCGTGTGTTCTTGGTGGCTGCCATATTTGGTGTCGGGTTTCACCACAATCGTTGGTGTGGTTCGTATCAGTAGCGCCCACCTTAGGATGCTGTAGCGCTACCCTGTTCCCATATACGGGTTTTTGCATTATTTCTTAGGGTTTTTGCCCGAGGGGCTCGGGGTTTGATTCCACCACCCCGTTTGGTGGAATTAGGGCTTCCCGAGGGCTCGGGATTGGTCCTGAGGCTAGGTTTTGGAATTGAGGTTTGGAGTTGGTTCTAACTTGTGGGTGTGACTAGGTGTACGCTAGGGCTCTGACGGGATCGTGCGTGAGGATCGAATTGAACAAAGCTACCGAAATCTAAAGGTAAGAAAATTGCATCGGTTACGTGTTTGTGATGGGACTAAAAGCTCCCTATATCTATATGATGTCATAGATGGTATCATGCCATGGGGCATGTGATAAACGGCCTAAGGGTGCCGTAAATAATACTTGCACACAGGGCGCGGCTCGGCCACTGGTAGCTGAGGACAGCTTAATATTCACTGAGCTCGGTTTAAGCGGGCCGGAGTGAGTGGGATAAATAGAGGGTGCGGCCTAAGGGCATTAACCCTGGTTATCATATGTGAATTGATTATTGATATAAAATGATGTACTTGGTATGCTGAATACTTGAACAACATGAATGTTTGAACTGTTGAGTACATGTTTATACTGTATGAGTTATCTCATTACTTGCTTAATGATCATGCTCTGCTATTGTGTTTTCTTGATGGGCCTTGGCTCACGGGTGCTACGTGGTGTAGGTAAAGGCGAGGGTAAGTTGGACCAGTCCTGAGATGGAGAGCTGCGAGGCTGAATGTACATAATCAGCTGATTGGCCGCCACGACCGAGGAGTGGAACAGGGCGAGAAAAGCTTAATTGTCTGTTATGCCTTAGAGTGGCTAACAACTGTATTTTAATCCTAAAATTTTGTAAACTGTGTTTTAACTCTACTACTTCTGGGATCCCATGTAAAGAAAATGTTTGTTTATAAGAAATTAAGCTTTTGAGACCAAAATCTTTTAACCCTTGTTCAATTGTAGTTCCAGTAACACGTTTTTAACTAAATGACTTGATTAGCAAGTCTTGCACCTTTTTATGCACACAATGTAACAGTCTTGGCTATCCAGGGCGTTACAACATGGTATCAGAGCGTTCTAGGTTTAAGGGTTCCTGAAGACTGGCTTGATATGTACATTCGCCGCGAAAGACAAGCTGGACTCAGGGTTTGGTAATTGTGTATACATGATTATTTGTTTAAATGATTTGAATGGGATATGACTGTTGATATTTGCTTGATTAAGGGAGCATGAGATACTGATAGGGTCTGGCCCTTAGCATGATGATATTGAGGCATGCTTATTATTAGCATTGCTATGCATGTGAATGAATATAAGGATGAATATTTGGATAAACTGTTATATTTTGATTGTTTGTGAATGTTTGAGTCCCAATGGTGGATCATGAAAGGATTATTACCCTGTCGTCATAGTTTGACTGCCGAGTCGTTGATTGCAGATTAACTTGGATAAATATGTGTCCAAGAAAATCTACATGACGAGCCAGCACCAGGTCTGAGACTAGAGATGATGACCAAGACCAGACCCCTCCACCAGTCCCTAAGAACTGGTAGCAGCTTATGGCAGACACGTAAGCAAGGCTATAGAGCCAGGATGAACAGATTCGAATTCTGCGACAACAGGCTCCATCAGGGAGTGCTGCCCCTATTGTGCCACCTACAGTGGTACCAGTTGTACTGCCAGTAGAGGTTGGGAATAGATGGCAGTCATTGTACGAGCGGTTCAGGAAACAACAGCCCCCGATCTTTGAGGGAGGACCTGTTCCACTGAAGGCTGAACAGTGGATGACCATGATTACTACCATCTTG